>NW_008795436.1:170675-233377 GCF_000699145.1 Aptenodytes forsteri
AAGCCCGAGCCAGGATGGCCCCGCGCGTGACGCCTGCAGCCGGCTCGGTCCCTTTAACCCGCGGGGAGGATGGAGAGCCCAAAGCTGCCGCTCTGCAAGGTCCCTATAATATAGTGCTGTGCAGCTGCAACTTAGATCGTGAGGAAAACAAAATGGGCCGACTGAAATGGAAACTTTTGTTACTTATAATGTTAATGAAACCAGTTTATCAGGCAGCGCAGAGGAAGTGGAATATTTAGTGCCATTTAATGTCTAATCATCAGCATTTCTTTGAATAAATCACATTACATTGTCTAAAACCTGAAAAGACGAAGCTGTAATAATTTTTAATATGTTGTAGTTTCATTAAAGGGACACCCTGTTTGCCATCTAGCCCTATGCGTTTTAGGGGAGGTTGTACGCAACGTGAAAGTGTATTTGGCGGTTTCTGACACGGCTTCGTGACATGGTGACTCGGCTTCGGCACGACCAAACCGCAGAGCCGCGTGCCAGAGGTCCCTCTTCACTCGCAGGTGGCTGGGTGCAGCATGGGTGCTGCAAACTCGTGGCCCGGCTGAAGGTTTGAGAAGTGTCCTCAGGTTCTTTGGAGCTATATCCTGGTGCCATCAAGGCTTTTTATTTTAGGAGAAATGCTTCCTTTCTCAAGACTGAATCGTGCCCTTCCCAGTTTCTCCCATAGCATCCCGGCATCGTCCTGCTGCGAGCCGGGGGGGTTGCCTGTCCTACCTGCGAGCCGAAGTGCCTGTCCACCTTTTTAATCCACCAGCATGACCTCAGCACCTCTCCGGCGGCCAGCTTGCCCTGTTGCGCCCCTCGGCATCCTGGCTTGCCCCATCTGCCCCCAGTCCCCCCGGATGCCACCCAGAGCACGGCTGCTTGGTGCCATCCAGCGCAGCACTGGGCACGAGCACTGGGCAGCCTGTGAAGGTCCAGTTCTTGCCCACCAGTGTCTTGCTCATCGCAACTGTTAAGTGAACTGCAATGAACCTATAAGTCATAATAAAATGAAATGATGACAGTTGTCTTCAAATCCATTGATTAATGGAAATACGGGTAGCTGGACACAGACTATATGGTTATAAATGGTGCTGTCAAAATAAAATAATTATTGTATTAATAAGGAAGCTGTTCGGCATTGGCCCTACTGTACCTCTAAAAATATTTCAGCCCTTGATGTGTTTTTGGTTCACGATACATCATGTGTTTTCCCAATGAGCGGCTCGGTGGTGTACGTTTTAATACAATTACTGTTTAGCAATGTGAGTCCCTCGGATCCTGGTACATGTACTGCAGCTGCAGATGGATTTTTTTATTGACTTAATACTAGTTCTAACTAGATCCTGAAGATTGACTAAGTTGGTGGAGCACATACCACTTTCAAGCAGGAATGGGAAAAAACTAGCATATCTTATTGTACCTGAAACACTCTATGATATGTACTAAATATTATGACTACTGCGAGCCCTGCAATAATTGATTCACCCACACAGCCATTTAGTCTGTGAGCTGTTCGTTTTACAAATTCTACAATCTTTTAGAAATTCTTTCAGTGAAGAAGATTGCTGCCTGGCCTCAGATTCATTATGGTGATTGAATCCTCTTCAATAGAGAACTGTTTAAAGAGAGCACATCCCTGTGTGTCTCACTCAGAGTGAAGGCACATAGGTTAAAAGCTTGTCTGGGTGGCATAATTCACTGCTGCTGTGCCAAACAATCACATCTTATTGTGACCTTCATAAGATACAAAAAGGCAACAGTATGGAGCTAGTCTTTTTTTTTTTTTTTTTTTTTTTTTTTTTTTTTTAAACCACAGCACAATTTTAGCTACCCAACATCTGAAGCTACCAGAATCCCTAATTAAATAACCAATTAATAATGTAGAATAGAAAGAGCTATTTTCTTCAGACACAAAATCATAATTAATCAGAGTACAAAAAGCTGCCTGTCTTTATATCAGGAAAATATAGACTAGGTATTTAAATATTCTAGCACACCTGAACCTTGGCCATCCGTCATTGTTATGACTTAAAACATCTCAGACTAAATTAGGTTTTGTTTGTATAGAGCAGTGAAAGTCAGATGGCTTGAATGACAAAATTAGAACATGCTCAAATCACTGAAACAAAACTGCATAAAAGGAAAGATGTGCAGGAGGAGTATTGCTCGTGTTAAGCTGAAATCCTTCTTTGTGGGATTTTTTTTCTCCTCTCCCCAAATTATTGTTTGTAACAATAGAAAGCAGAGAACAGTTCCAGGAGCTCTATCAGCATTCTTTATATACGTACCTTTTGGCACATTTATATATTAAAAGAAATAATATTGTTTTGTATAGCTGAAGCATAACCTCTGTTATTTCTACTTAGTCAAGGAAATGCCATAGCAATGGATATTTTTCAAGGAAGAGTATCTTTGAAACACAAGACTATAGTCATTTTGTATAGCACACAAAGGTCAAGTTTACCAGGAATATATTTACATCTTTTTCACATTCAAAAGTTAAGGCTTTTTTCCCCTTGGAAGTTTGTGGTACATTTTGGTAAATTTAATCAAATGGATTTTAATAAATATTCCGAGGAGTTTATGTTTGCATGCGTCGTACCGTAGCCCCAACTGTCGTGCATGGGCAAGAAAAAGTTCTGCTGTTTTGTTTGTGTATTAATACAGAGACAGAGAGGAATGGCTTTCTGGTCCCTAGGCTCGGGCAGCCGCACTGCTGGGGAGCGGGACCGCTCCCGACCGCGCCGAGGACCTCTGGCGCGAAAGCCTCCGCTGTAAAAATAGACACCACGACACGTAAATTGCTAAGTTTGGGCCAAATTCTGCAGCTCTTCATTGAGCAATCCCCTCAGTGACCTCGAGGGGAGATCTGCTCAATGAAGGGCTGCAGTATTTGGCCCTTTGTAATTGTTTCCGAGGTAAAATTGATGAGAGGCTAATGGCTTCCAAGTTTGGTAAGCGTTTAACTTCATGGTTCTTGAATCTGTCTTGTTTTAAGCATGTCGTAGGCCTTTTAACACCTTTTTTTAGGAGGAAATAGTTTTATAAATATGTGAGGCAAATGCCTACATGACCTTCATGAGCACGGGCATATAGATATACGCATGCACACCTGCATGCTCTGTACAGCGGATAGAAATCAGCAACTTCCCTAGGCCGGTGCTGTACAGAGCAGGAAATTCTGTCTGTCTCTTTATAGTTCAACATCTTACCACAAAGGATCTCTGGCCACATAAAATTTGTTATTATCCTAGTAATAAATAATTTTTGGTGACAGTTATAGTATAAGACTTTGTGCAGCGTTTTTTTATTGATAAAACAGCTATGAATCAACATACATGAACACAATAAAAATGTACAAAATATATGTATTATAGTTCAGACTTTGTCAATAGGGCATTACATTGATCTGTTCTCTTTGGTGTTATTTGCAGAGCTGCAGTGAGTGTTTCGCCAGCGATGCAAACTTTGTTAAATTGCCTTAAAAAAAAATAGTAGTGTTGGTTGGGTTTCCGAAGCCTGACTGGCCTCGTGTCCTGTTTTCTGGAGTTGTGAGTCTGCAGTAGACTCGTGGAAACAGCACAAACATGATGTCCCAAGGCTGCCTTAGATCATCTAACTTGCACGTATAGTGGAGAATGGCAGAGAAGGTGATGGAGGCGTAAGATACGGGACAGCCTTAGATGAACAAAACCCCATCAAATAAAATAATCAGTAATTAATAAAAAAAAATGTGCTTCATGTAACTTTTTTTTGTCCGACTATATGAAAGGGTATGAGGAAGGTAGCCCTCGCAGAAACAGTCAGAGGCCACATTGGCTGGGGGCGCGCAGCGATGGAGAGCTGTAGCCAGGGCATTGAGGCTGCTGAGCTGATCTGCCAGGTGCAATGCTTGGGACGTGGTTTTGAAGAAATAATAACCAGAGACGTAATTGCAAAATGGTCTGAAATGCTGCACAGCTTTACCGAGTGTAGATTACGCCAGACGAACCTGGTATCTTGCTTTGGTAAGATCATTGATTTTCTAGATAAAAGAAATGAAGTAGATCTCATCTCTCGGAGGCTGCTGAGCTGATCTGCCAGGTGCAATGCTTGGGACGTGGTTTTGAAGAAATAATAACCAGAGACGTAATTGCAAAATGGTCTGAAATGCTGCACAGCTTTACCGAGTGTAGATTACGCCAGACGAACCTGGTATCTTGCTTTGGTAAGATCATTGATTTTCTAGATAAAAGAAATGAAGTAGATCTCATCTCTCGCAGTAAAGTATTTGATGCAGTGCCACGTGGGAAATTATTAGGACAAGATAAGTACCTGAACAGCAAGACAGGGGAGGGAGGTGGGGCTGGGTCACGCTGAAAGACAAAGTACCAGTCTAGGGAGAAGCCAAGGGTTGCCTCTCGGGATCAGCCTCCAACCTGATCTTGAGGACAGGGGAACGTGCTGACGAAATTTGCTCACCACGCAAAGCTGGGAGGCATCATTAATACCGAGGATAATCAGTGTAGCATACGGGGAGAACGGGGCACTTTCAAGAAGCAGATGCCTGGGAAGAGCTGCTCTGCCCTGCCACTGCGGGAGGGAGGGGAGAGAAGTCCTGGAGCTGAGCCACCCGTCTCTAGTGGTGCCAGGGAAAGACCTGGTGGAGTCCATGGCCATGAGGGATTTTAAAGCTGATAAAGATAATGGCTGCCTTAAACTTTTGCCTATGAAAAACTTTGGAGAATATCTTACCCAGTGGAGTTTCCTGATGCCATTTGGCTCTAATTTTCAGTTTTATTATTCTCTAATATTTCATCGAATAAACAGTTGCTCTGATCTTCCCTTACTTATGTGCAGAAGTAGCCGATGATAATGGTACAGGGTGCTTGAGATAGGAAGTAGTCAAGTGAAATGATGGAGGGAGCCACCCGCCCCTTTTCTGAAGTCTTGACGTTTTCTCTACAGAGAAACAAAGAGCTGTCACTCACTCCAGCACAGAGAGTGCAGGAGGAGGAAGCCCAACTGCAGTTAAATAAATAAATACGAATGTATATGCATGTGCAGTCCCTCTGCATGGGTACCTCGAGGGACCCCTGGTGCAGAGACCTCTCCCGGTCCCTGCTGTCCTTCATGGGATGGTCTCTGCAGCCCATGAAGCTGGCATGAAGCATGCGAGCAGACCGGGTGCATTTCCCTGCGGGGGTGTCCGTGGCCCCCCCGGCACCTCTGCACCCCCCTGCCGTGCCCCATCCCTGGCTGGGGCTGCCCTGCTGCCCCCTGCCCACGCCCCCATGAGGGTGCAGCAGCGGCGGGAGCTCAGGCTCTGCGGGTGAGGAAAAGAAATAATTTGGTTTCTAAATTGAGATTAGACATGATTGCAGTCGAGCCGCAAAAACTCTCAGGCCAAAAACCACAGAAATTGGGCATGTTGCTGAGCAGAGCCCATTGAGAATAGGAAGACGGTATATAAATACTGGCTCTCCGTGGTTTTGGTGCCTTGCTCTTATACTGCAAGTATTTGTGTTAAAAACAGTAAGAATAAGACATCTGAAAATTAGGATTCTATGTCAAACTGTCAATACCCACAAGCATGCAGCCTTTCATTAAAATCTGTCTGACATTTTTGTTATGCGCAGAGAGCCAAAAAGATGCCAAAAGGATGTGATATTTGTGATCACATCCTCCTGCTAATACAAGACACTGCAAAGACGATTGTATTAAAACATTCCTTGCACAAGGCTGAGCAGTTAAAGAAAAATAAATAAATAAAAAAAAGAGGCTTAAGTTAAAAAAGACAGTTATGTGTAGTGTGGGAATTCGGGATGTGTTGCTTGGGCGAAGCAATGGCAAGTAGCCTTTTTAACTCTTTGCTGTTAACTGAAATGATAAGCGATCTAGTAATTTCAATTTTCCACAGAGGTCTTCCACCCCCAAAATGTGCAAAAGTTAATCATTTTGGGAAAATCATGTAATGATCATGTCATGTGACCCGGGCAGAAGAGATATTATTTTCTCACAACAATGTGAGTAAATTATCTTACTGGCAACTCGCTTAAAGGTCATGGAGATCATCTGATGCATGAGATGGAAATTTCTCATGCCAAAACAATATTGACAGCTTATCAAGCAGGGAGGAAAGTACAGTGATATAATAGAATGTAAGGTAAGATAACACTTGCTACTGATGGTAGAAAATATGACATGGCATTTCAATTTTAAGGTTATAGGCAGAATGATATGGTATAGATGCTTGGAGGCGTAACAGGGTTACTTCCCTGCAGATAGGCTAAAATGAATGCATTATTGTAGCTTAATGTATAAATATATTATATATATTGGATATTAAGTATAATACATGAAGAAAGGAATATAAATAGTTTTGCCAAAAGAGGGAAGGAGAAAGGCCTGCACCGGCCTGGATGGATCCTCCTTCTACCTGCTGCCGGCTCAGTCAAGTTGCTCTGACCGGACTCAAAGGATTTGCGTGGCGTTGCTCTCTCTTTTCTTTAATGTTTTGGTATTTGTAGATGCCCTGTTGCTTTTCTTTAATTTTACTCCCTGATCACACTCATCTTTCTGTTTTATAGCTGTAATACGGTGCAGAAAGTGACTGGCCAGGAATCTATACAGTATTTTTATATACATAGCATATGTATATATATAAACAACAGAAATTTGAGCCCTGAACTGGCCACTAAAGGTTTCCCACCTTGTTTTCAATGCTGAGTTATAATGCCAGCTGAAAAAAAAAATTACGAGAGAAGGGGAATATTCCTTGAGGATCTGATACAGCACGAATGGTCACGATCTTTCTTAATCATGTGTTTGAGTGCCTGTCCTTGCTGCATTGGGCCCTTCGTGCCAGGACTGTTGCTCCTCTTGCTTTCGGCGTGGTGAAGAGCGGTGACGCTCAGGCACTGCCTGCTCTGCGACAGCACGGGTGCTGGAGATAGCCAGTGGGAAATGCACTGTACTGGAGAGGAGTCTGTTAGGGCTGAGAAATCTGTTTCTTGTCTGCTGTAACAGATTGCCTGGGAGGTGGCACCATACCTGCTACCCGCAGGTCATTACTCAGGGGGAGCCCTGTTTTAAAAAATCTCAGCATCAAAAAGCGCAGAGGAGCTGTATCAGAGCAGATCGGGGATGTCTGCATGTGCCTGTTTCTCCATGTATTTGTATTTGGGCCAGAATCAGGATATTTCAGGATATGACATTTCACATCCATGAATGGGCAACGCAATCCCATTGATGTATTCACTCACTGGGTTTTTTTTTTTTTCAGCTCTTCTTAACCCAAATGAACGATATACATTATTTATTTTCTTTTCCGCTCTCATCAGTGGCAGAAAACTAATTTACCCCTGCTGAGGAGAGCCCCTTCCCATGTTTGTGTGTGGCACTGGCAGTCAGGGTCCCACAAACATCACGCTTTTCAGCATGAGGGTTTCTAAGGGCTCGAGCCTCAGCCTCTGCCACCTGCCCATGGCCCGCTGGTCCTCGACCCGTACTTCTATGGGCCCCATTAAACCCAAGAAAATTACCCTGGTGCTACGCTGGAAGGATGTGCAGGGTCTCCACTGAAAGGCAGCAGTTGTGCCTGTGTTAGAGGGGATGGAGGCAGCCAAGACTCAGCTGTGTGACCGCGAGCAGCACTGGAGGGTGCGGGTCAGCCCAGTGCTCCCCACGCTCGGCCAGCCCTGGGCATCATGGAGACCGAGAGTCTGGTTGAGTCACATCTGAAAAAGTGGTCAAAGAATATGGCCAGGGCTGAGTCGTTACAATGTTTTGCAGCTGTTTGTGTGATAGGTCCTTGCGACTTTGAAGATCTTAATTTCTCAGAGGAAAAAAAGTTACTGGAGAGGTTTCCTCCACAGGTATTTAGTCATAAATGAACTATAAATATATTTGCCATCCTTTATAGTGTCTTCAGGCAGAATCAAGAAGATCTACAAAATCAACAGGACTGGTATTCCTGCAGTGGCTGTTCAGAAAGGGTTGGTTTGGTTGGCAGAGTTTCACTATTCTTGAGTTTGGCTTTGAGTTTTGGGCTCCAGCATAGCTGGGGATGGGAAGAGGGGCTGCTAGACTTTTGCAGTGGAAGACAAAGAAATACAGGGCTCAGATAAAATGCACTTGCCTCTCCAGGATCAAATGAGATCTGAATAAAAATTGGTTTCTTTTGGCTTTGGGATTTTCAGATCCATCTCAAAGCACAGGCAGTTTCTCAGTGAAGAAAACAAACCCATGTGCTTGTTTTTTAGGTTTTTTTACAAGACTTACATAGCTCCATATTCTGTCAAGCAAGTTTGTATCCCCACAGAAGGACTGTGGCCAAATTTAGTCAGTGGTGTATTATGAAGGTCTTCTCTGCTCAAAACCTAATTGAAGCCTTGGACAGGGGTAGCTGTTCTTACAGTTTTCCAGTATTGCATCTTCAAGAGTCAACTTGCTGGGAGCAATGCACTCATTTGTGTAAGGAAAAAGATCCCTTAATGTGCTATTAAATTAAACAATGTCACTGCTATTGCAGTAGAGCTGAGCGAATAATCCATAATGAATAATTTATTCAACAAATTTAGCTGCTTTCTCTGCTCACAGACTATCTGGAGACAGATCACAATTCCCTCCAATTTACTTATTATTTGAAATTACTGATGGATAGCTTTATAATTAAAAAAACAACTCTGTGTCTTGATCACAAACAACTGTGGGTGTCTGATCTTCGTTAGTCAAGGTATGTGGGTTGGTTGTGATGGGTCAGATAAATCACATGATATTGTTTCTGCCTGCTCATTGGAGAAACCTACAAGCATGTCTGGCATGAAAACACAAAAAATTCTGTCTCTGCATGCAATTTTGAAATTTGTCTTGTGCAAACATTTGCCCAGTAAAACTTGATTGCTCAAAAGTGTGCAGAAAGCAAATCTCAGGGGAAAATCAACGTGGCTGCAGTAAATTCATTTAAAAATGTGAATGAATATTTGCAGACTTTTTGTTTTTTTAAAGCTCCCGTCCAGCCCTGCATGACAACACCCATCAAATGCACCAAAAATACATTTAACTTGTTGAAGATTATTGGGTTGTTTTTTTCTTTTCCCCTTTTTTTTCCTCCAGAAGAAGACAGAGTGAGGAGCAAACTCTGGTCCTGGTATTACAAGAACATTAGCCTAAACTTACGATAAACTGCACAGGTGGCATCTTAAAACTGATTATCTTGGAAGGATATTTCAAAATCTCCCTGTTCTGATGGCTAGAAGCATTTTTCTGTTGTGACTCTCTCACATACTTATGGCCAGGATATACTCACGGGTTGCTGAGCCTCTGTACGCCAGTCCTGTAAACAGCCCTGAGGGATGCATGGATGTCCGCTCCCCTGCCGCTGCCCCGGGTCCTCTCTGGGCTGCCCAGGAAGCAGAGTTGGTTGCAACTGCTCTTTCCAAATCCCCTGTCAAATGTCATCTGCAATGCATTGCGCTGCATTGCATCACTACCTTGCTCAGATGGGGAGGCCCTCCCTGCCCTGACCTCACTGCAGTATCAGCCAGCCTTTCTCCTTCTTCTTCTCTTCCTCCTCCTTCTTGTTAGTCCTCTGACCCCCTCTCCCAGCACTGAGGTTAGACTTGGAGGCCCCCAACACTAACCCAGTCTTTGAAGCTGATTGAGACTGAAGGGACAACCCATTTTTTCTCTTCCTAATTTCTAATGTTAAGAAAAACAGCTAAAAGTGGGGAATGTCTCTGCAGAGGTATGTGTAAGCCTCTCAGAACTGAGGTCTAAGGGTTGTGTTTGTACATGAGGGAATGGGCTGATTAATTGATCTTCTCCGAGTCCCATTTCAATACTTTACTCTTCCCAATGGAGGACATGGCTTTGTTTTTGTGAGTTCAGCTAGGTTAGGTCACAAAGATATTTTCCCCATCTTTTGAAATATTATACATGTTGGTATCAGCTTGAAGTAGGTAAGTTCATGTGGCAGCTTTTGTGTTTCCCCACTAGGAGCCAAGCATGAATAACAATTAATAGTGCACCATAGCTGTTTCAGGTATTCACACCCTATTAAAGCAGAGAGCAACTCCAGGGAGAAATAGCAGTCATTGGCTGGGAGAGTAGTGCTTAGTGATGACAAACAGCACTTCAAACTGAAATGTGGTGAGATGGGTCAGGGAATGCTTTTCTTTATAAAGATGTATCTTCTATATATGATGCTGAGAAGGAAGAATGTGCCTGTTCAAAAGGGACCTTCGGAGTGAGCGGTGCTGCCTGCTCCGGCGCTAGCAGATGCCCGGTAGGCACCTGTCCCTGGGGTCCTGGGCACTGGCCGCCGTGCGCTCACTTGACACTTCAGCATTCATTTGGCTGGTGAAGAGGGTTTCACAGCACAACTTGGAAATACTGAGGCTTGAGGATTTTTATTCTAAATTTGCAGAAACGTGGTCCTTTGCAAAAATAGTAGCAGCATCAAGAAGACAAGGAGACAAGTGGAAGTTTGTGGAGGCAAGCAGCATTTATACCCCATGTTTACACTGCCTCCCGTGCCTCCCCATGCCCAGTGCTTTGCTCCGGGTCGAGAAGGACAGACAGGGCATGTGGACCGCTGTGATCTCAATGCAGCATAAGACACCCAACAAGAAAATAGAGGGATATAAATGTCCCTCCCTGGAAGTCCTCCTGTTAAAGGCATTGCTTTTCCCCAGCCATCTGTTTTGCTCTCCCTTCCCTGTGCCTTACGCTCAGGTAGGGCTGCTTCTTTCCATGTTTGAAACAGATCCCAAAGCCGCAGGAAAAACAAAGAACGGCTCTTGTTTATTTTTGCAAAGATTTAACTGGGTCGGCGAGGAACGAAGCCTTGTTAAAAGGATTTTACTGTGGGTCATCCAGAGTTTGAGGAGCTGAGGAAGAAAAGGGGGAGGGATGGTGTTTCCCCGTTGGCAGGTCGGTGGCCAGTGCCGCGCTGCCCGCCTGGCTGCAGGGAGCAGCCAGTGCACAAAGCCAGCGCTTGAAGACGAGCAATAGGAAAAACTCCTTCGGGCGAATGAGGATATGAACTGAGGACATTTTAATATTTTTCTCATAGAAAGTAGCATTAGTTAATTTTATCCTCTATCCTCAATTGCTTATAAACACAAAATGAAAGCAGCATAATTCTTTAAAGCCCATTGCAGGCTTTTTTAAAATGACCTCTTCACCTGTAATTACAAATAAAAGATTATTGAGCCAAATGGGATATATTAGTAAGAACATCAGTGATATAATTTTGATCACAGTGAATAAAATAGTCGGTAAAATTCATTTAACAGCCTTTAAATCACTGGCTCCTGTGTTATTTACTTCTGAAAGCATAACTCCTACAGCTTCTCCTCTGTTGTATTCTCACCTTCTCCCTTGAAACCTACGTAAAAAGTAGATCTCGCATTGTCAACTCTCTTTTCTTCTTCATCTCTTGAGCCCGTGCTCTGCGTGCAAGCCATCGAGCCCCTGCCTCCGCGGTGCGGTCGCGGCGGTGAGAGGGGGACAGGCAGGTGGGAAGCCAGTAAAGCCAGTCAAGATTAAGGGAATTATTTTCACATCAGAAGTCTGGAAGTTAACCTGCCCAGTCCAGATTTAGGGAATCAAACAGAACAGTTGAAGTCTGCAAAGAGTACCGTTTAGCATTTGAGCATGTCTCCGACACAACTCTTAAAAATGCCAGGAGTCGGAGAAAGTCCTGTAAGTCAGGAGTGCTCCATGGGAGATGGCCAAGATCTGCCTTACCTCTGCCAGGCCACAGATGAGCTTTGTGTCTGTTAATGCTCTTAAATCAGTAGATTTTAGGAGACAACAGCATGGTCCATTACCAAATATAATCAACCTCGTCTCTGCTAGACCAAGAGCACAGGGTATTCTTGCTGCAATATGGTCACTTTGAACATGCTATTCCCTTTAAATCAGCGCACCATCAGGAGGTACCACGTTGGATCAGCCGTGCAGAAGGTGGACATCTGCCAGACATAACCATTATCAATCATCACCCAAGTATTTACATCAATCATTGTACAAACATTTATGTCTGGAGTCCTTCTGGCCACAATGTAGGTTTAGATAGAAGCATACACGCAATGCGGAGAAGATCCTGATCCTTTCCTTTGCCCTGTTTGTAGAAAATTCGTTTCTCTCTTTTCCCCTGAGGTGACCTCCAATTTGTTTCCTATTTGAAAGGCTAAGGCCATATGGCAGATATGTTCAGCCCTCAAAGTCTTTTGACCTTTTGAACAGTTGCAGTCTAAATTTCAATAATGAAAATACTTCCTTTTTTTCTTTTTTTTTTTCTTTTTCCTTTTCGGATACTTATAAATGAGATATTTTATTTCCATACATTTTATTCCTGGCCACATCTGTGAATCTAATATTGACCTGGAGTTATCTGTGATAAAGAAGTTATTAATTTTGACAGATATAAGGGAGAAGCTAATATCCTCCTTTTACAAACACCTAATATTAATCTCTAGTGATGTAAACGAGAACTCCAGAATGGCTTGGGGTGGTGCTGGAAATGATATGAGATCAAAATTTGGTAATGAAAAAGGGAAAGATTCATTTTAGAAAATTGATAAAATGGTTAAAAAAGTGTATTTCCTATGAAATAAGTGTGGGAAGCACAATTTAGATTTAGCATCCATTATTCTTCTATAGGTGGTATATACACAACAGAAATGTTAGGGACCAGATTTTACTCTGATTTATATAGCCGTAATTCCATTGACTCAGAATAGCATCTGTCCCATGGTTTCTACTCAAAGAACATATAGGAAGACTGGAACTGGTTTTATGGCACGGCGATGTACCCAGCCTGGTTTGACCAGATGGGGACAGCTACTAATGCCACACCAGCAAAACTGCAGTGACACGGTTGCCTTCAATAGCTGGAGACTTTACTCCGTGGCCCTTAAGATTTGTTATAGTCATGCTCCTAAATCCTGCTGCTCCTCCGTGACATTTTCTCCCCTAGCAAGCCTTCTCTGCGTTATTGTGCTCCAGTCGAACGGCTTTGTGAACTGCCAGGGAGAATTCCTTGATGCACTGGAAGGAAACCCTTCCTCCAGCTCTGAATATCTGGAGATCTGGCTTCGGATTCTCCCTCTGGAGAAGTTTTTGGCCTTTGTTCGGGATAAAATTCCAGTATTTTATGATACATGGGATACTTTTTTTCCCCCAGCAATTTACTGGGTTATCCTGGGGAAATTGCCAAGTCTGGAGATTCTGCAAGTGTTTGGAAGGTTTTTACTTTACGGCAGAGAGACAGTTTGATGGCCTGGTTCAAAAGGAGCTAAGATTCACACAGCTGGACTGTTTATTTTGGTTGAATTTTTTTGTTATGCCAGAAGCAAAAGAAGGCTATACTGTTAATCGCATTCAGACATTTTGCCATCTTCTTTTTATACCTCAACAGCATTTGTACCCTGTCCCTGTACAAGATCATACCATGCAACTGATAAAAGCCCACCCATTTCTGGGAGCGCCGTGCAGGTTTTGTGGCCATCCTGCTACGAAGGGTGCACAGAAGTTGGTCGCCTGTTTTACTCACAAAAGGGGCGCTGCGTTCCTGTGTCCCCGTTAATCCATCATAGTGCTGAGGTGCCTGTGATGGAGGGAAATAGGGCAGGCATGATTAACAAATAGTTTATTGTAGGCACAGAGAGCTGTGTGGGAGAGCTTCTCTTTAGTTGCACAGCTCTTTGCTGTTGTGTTGCCTTACTGTGTTTGCTATATGCATTTATTGCCAAGCTTATCTCAGAATTACGTATTTGATATCAAGGCTGTCAGGAGAATTACTAAAGGCACCAAAAAGCCTGTCTATCCCTCAGACCAAAGTGGAAAGTTATCTCGACCGTGATGGCTGACAGCACGCAGAGGATGGCACAAAGCCTCCCTTCTTGGAGAGACGTCCTCAGCAGCAGCAGAGATTGAACTGAACTGCTGGCGGAGGGAGATGCTGGAGGAGCACAGCCAGTGGAGAGAGGCACAGCCCGGGGGCAATCTGCCCCTCTGTCATTTTGGGGGTACTTTCTCACCTGGAGATGCTGTTTGGGTATGGGAAAACTCTGGCAGTGCAGTGGTGCAGCACAATCCCGACAGCTGCGGGTTGCGCGGGGGCAGCGGGGAAAGCAGCCCCCTCCCAGGGGGCAATTTGAATCTGCGCGGAGGCAGCAGCCCCCTCCCAGGGGGCAATTTGAATCTTGGATTAATATAGTTTATTAGTTGGGAGTCAACTCAGGCTTGTGCTTTTAAAGGATTTTTCTGTCCCTTTTATTGCAATCTCTTCTGAGCTGACTCTTAACCAGTCCATCTCTGACCATGCCCAGGCTCCCGTGAGAAATGCTCCGCAGTGTCACAGGTGTCCTGGGTGCTGCATCGCTCGGGGTGCTGGATTCCAGCTATGACCTCACTCAGCATCCTCTGCACCGTTGGCACGGCGGGTCCTACATTACGCCTGCGTGCAGCACGGGTGTCTCTCAGCTTCTCCAAAAAGGGTCAGAGGACTTCTACCATTTTTGTACTGTTATCACTGCTATCAAAGGCAACAGTTGATATCTCTAAACAAATCAGTGCAGATACTTTGTCATCCACTGCAAAGATGAAATGAGTTGCTAGCCAGCCTAGGGGCAGTTATGATACCAGGCCAAGACCTAAACCCAAAGTGACTTAAAAGCCAAAGGCCTCCAGATAACACTGTCCTGGTTTTCCCATCAATCTTGGTCCCCTCCTGCAAAAAAAGAGATGATAAACAATTACCAGGTATCAGTGCATGAATCTTAAGTGTCTTCTGTAATACTTAATATAAAAACAAATATGTTCTCCTTCAGAAAATGAAGCAGATCCCAATTAATTATGTATAGCTCTCCTGCTTTCACGCAAAGAATAGCAACATTCAAATAAGCGCTTTGGTCTTCTTATCACCTGTTAGATTACAGGCATCTCCCAGCTCTCTAATGATCATCTGAGTTTTGGTGCTGGTTTTTTCTTTTAACTGTGCATCATGTTCTTTCTCTTTCTTAGCATTTTTGATAAAAATAGTATAGTAGAGAAGAGCCAGATGTCCCTTTGGTGATTTTAATACATTCTTTGCTGCCCTAAAATGTCTGAAAGAATTGGCTTATGTATCAAGAGCTCTGTTCTTGATTTTGTGTATGCTCAAGGCAGAGAGGAGGACGGAGAGATGTATGCCGCAGTTATGGGCCGACCCATCGAACGATCGATGGTGAAACAGTGATCAAACCCAACAAATCGGTGGAATCTATATAATGACTCTACTGCTTAGGAGAGCGCAGCAACCCAAAACCTACATGAAATCCCCAGCTTTATTTCAAGTGATTGTTTCTTGCATTGTATTTGTTCAAGGTTAACCTGGAATACGTCTTGCTCCTAGCTTTGGGAATGTTTGTCCTGCAGAAGACTAGGCTAGGATGGAGACCCATAAATAGAATTTTGTGTTTCGGTGACCTTTGTGAGCTCCACCTGCTTTATTGTCAGAAGGATGACTAGGAAGTCTCCAACATACAGTGTCATCAGCATTATGATCTGAGAAACAACACCTACAGAATCTATTATTCATTAAGTGTAACCAATATATAATTTAAAACAGTGGGTTTTGTCAAATAATGTTAGGTCAGCATAATTTTCTGCCTATTACTAATATCTATAACATCTTTGCCTTAGTCAGCTCTATTTAAATATGCAATCATTTACAGCTTTTGACTATATGTGTGCACACTCCCAATTTCCAATATTCAACTACTACAAATTTTATGCTGACATCAATAGCAAACTATTAAAGATAGTATTTCATTATTGGTTTTTCATCCCAAAAGTTATTTACAATTATATACTAAGCACTAATATTAAAGGAAACCATTTAAATGAGGTGCTATCTGCTTTAACAATATGTCTGTCACAGAATGAGATTGTGTTTAAAGATTTTATCAAGAAATGGTTGTTTGCTGAGGTTATGTTTTGTCCATGAAATATGCATTTCATATCTCTTTCATTTCATTAACATAATTTAATTTGTGCTTTGCATTTTGTGCATAATACATATTTGATTTACAAAACAAATATTTCCATTAGAAAATGAATTTCATGCAGGCAAAAAAGCAGAACCAAATGATGTATTGAAGGAAAATAAGAAGAAATGAAATGCATTTTCTCAGTCTATTAAAAAAATCTATGGCATTGACAGAAAGTGCACTTAGTGCTACATTTAAAAAATAGCACATATGTCAATGTATTAACAAATAGAATTGGAAATACAAATATTTCCCTATATCAAGCCAAGAATCTCTTTATTTTAATTGAGTTGATTTAAAAGCCCAACTACAATTTAATTTTTATTTCATGATGTGGTACACTGCCTGGTGCCATTACATCCACGTAGAATTGGCAGTCAATATACAAAGATATTTTACCTTTTAAAAACTTTCTATTGACACCAGCAATAAATAATTTAATGGGCTGAAAATGTGAAATCATTAATTTGCTGATTGTCTTCGAATATTGGGTAGCTGGGTAGGGGTACAGATAGGTGAGTGAACTAATGAATAATGTTTGTGAGACTGTCATGAGAGGATCCTGGTAAATAATGCCGCAGATGAGAAGAAATGCTATTTGAACTTGCCTGGTTTAATCTCCAGATCCAAGGGGACAAAGAAAAGGATCACGCCCAAAATGGCCCATTATCTCCCTGGCAAGAAAACCTACCAAGCTGAGTGCGGAGGAGTTAAATATTTGTCTGACTCCTCTGGAGCCTGAAACGTGCATATTTCCTTCCATCTAACCAAGCTATGGAAATATTGAACGTCCCCGTGTGAGTGGTGGGCTGCGTGGACCACCGGAGATGTGGCAGCATACCGGGGGAACGGGGCACCTACCTTTAGATGGGGTTTGCTGCACCTCTCTTTTAACGATATGACAGAGGCTGGACAATAAACCCCTCATCCTGCCAGGAGGGAAAACACAGAGGAAGCCAAAACCTTGAGAAAGCATCTTGAAATGGCTGTCCCTATTACACAGAGGTGTATGTATTGACTGTCTCGCTACCTGTACGCCGCTGGCAATCTTTTGGTATTGCGCAGGGGGGCAGGGTTTGGCCCCAGGCCTGCCATTCACACAAAACATATGGGTCAAATTCTGCCCCCAGTTGTAGTCACGCAACTCCAGTGATCTCGCTGGCATAACTGGGAACAGAAGTGGGCTTGTGAAAGATGAGGCAGATTGGCTCAGGGCAGAGATGGGCATAACTGCTTTCAGAGCCGGCTCTGCGGCACCACCAGCATCGCCAGCTGCAGGAATGCGTCTGGGGCAGGACTCAGACAACATGAGAATTTATTTAAATTCATGGGATATTTTAAAGATAATAATAGATGTCGAGTTGCATCTTTTAGTTGTTTTGGAGCTTTGTGCTTTAAGCTTTTTTACACAAGGGTTAGAGGCTTGCTTTTATAAAAAGGGAGGGGTTGGGAACCGGGATTCTTGCAGTCTCAGGAGTCCAGAAGCAGCAGCTTAAAGAAAAATACCAAATGTTGCAAGGCGGGTAAGACTGAAAAATCCTGCATTATTCTGCCATGGAGAATAAGTTTAACTCTATGAGAAACTCTACGCAGCAAAGTAAGGAGAGAAAAAGAAGAATAACTCCCCCATTTAAAACTAAGAGATACATTTGGGGAGCTTAGACTGTAAATACATTAGCTTAGCTGGAATTTTGCCAGGACTTTGGGACTAATATCCATACTCTTATGAAAAGTGCTTGGGATAATGACTACAGGTATCTGAGGCCTCGGTGCCGTATCCAAGGCTAATTGAATTGAGTAGGCGTACATACTTGAGAAAACCAAAGGGAGGTTAGGTAGGAAAAGGGAAGAAGGTGAAAAAGAAAGCAAAGAAGTGAAGCTGCAACATTCTGATAATTAACCGGAATGAAGGCTCCAGGTCTGTCCTGCCAGATCATGCTATGCACCGGCTGAAAGCAAAGCGACAGGGGAGAGTGCTCTCTCCCTGCTGCTACCCGTGGTCACCAATGCCACTTCTTGCAGCCTGCTTTCATCTTCTGCTGAGTACCCACCAAGGCAAGCCTGTCTCAATTACGCTCTTGTTACAAGAGCGATGCTCTCCAACATCTGCACGGCCCAGGGCTCCCTTCTGCAACGTCACGGCACGTCTTGCATCCTGCACATCTCATAACTAGGTCTGGCATCGGGGCAAGCCCAGCCACACCATGCGTCACGCCGACGGCTTGACGGGGTGCTCCTGTGGCTGCTGCCCACTTGTCGCAGCCAAAACAGTAACTCTGCAGAACGTCCCTCAAAGGGACTTGGTCATCAGAAGAAAACGGAATCGTCCCCTCGCCTGCCCGAGGGGCGCAGGGCTGCAGCGCAGGAGGAAGGCTGGAGTCTGCCTCACCTTCACGTCCTCTCTCATGGAGATTTCATAGGTCTCCGTGCTGTTTTTTCTGAACACAAAACACAAAGTATCTAGAGTGAGAGCACATTTTCATTCCTTGTGTGTGGAACACCTTGTATGTTTTTTGGGATGTGGGTTTCCCCGGGAAGGGCACTTGCAGAAGGGCACTTGCAGTGCTGCTGCCGAGCAGCCCCCGTCTGAGCCGCAGTTCAGCTCTACGTCCCTATTGACTGCTCATTGAGATGTATGCGCTATAAATCCTCTAAAGTGAACCACAAAGTCATGTCTTCAGCCAAACCTTCGAAGAAATGAGTAACGTGAGCCTGGTGATTAGCTCTAGGATTAATGAGATGCACCACCTACATTCATAAGATATAATGAGAAAAAATACCCAGTAACGTTTAAACATCACACCTCCCTTCCTGACAATATCGGTGTGTCAGAGTTGGGATAAAACTGTTTTGAATAAAAAATAAAGTATGTCTACAATATTAAAAGAAAAAAGCTTAGTGCCTGCACACACAAAAGCAATGATCTAAGGGAAATCACCAGTTGCTGTTCTGTGAGGTATAAAAATAAACCCTTGTCTCCTTTCCTTTTACATCCACTGACAAGTGACTATATTAGCATTAAGTGAAAAAGCAGATGAAAAGTAATGTCTTTTATTTAGCTCCTACCTGAAACATATTTAAGTTTTCTGCAGCAAGTGAGATTGTGCACAGGGGTTTGAAATCATGTAATAAGACACTGTGTGACATTATCTGTCCACCGAGCAGTCACTCCAGTAAGTAACATTGCCACTAAATCTTGGAAGGGAAGTTAACACAAATAACTTCACACTTCCTCCCTTTTTTTTCCCCAACCTTGTCAGTGTGTCTATCTATATAAGATTTTGTACTCATTCTCCAAAGAAACCTGTTAGGATACCTGTCCATCAAGTAGTCTAACGTATTTGTCTCATTTTTAATATGCCAAAAATGTTGAGCCGTGTATTGTTTCTAAATGAAGCACACGTGTGCTGCAGAGTAGAAACAGAAATGTGCTGATACAGGAAACACTACTTGTTTGTTAGCAGTGATATTGGAAAAAATCCATCTCTCCTAGCAGGACAATCTCATCATATTAAAAGTTATGGATTTCTTGCTTAAGCATTCTACACTAGCTGCAGAGCTGTATAAACTTGCTTCTGCTTATCAAGCGAGCCAACAATACACAAAAAGAAAATTTAACATCTTTTAACATTTCTGCCTTCATATGGGAGTTCTCCTGAAATGAGTTCTTCAATTATCCTGATGGATCTGTTTAGTGAGTTGGTACTGTTTCCTGGCTTCCTAAAAGCCAGTGCATTACTATGCAATACTGTGTATGTGGTATTGAAATGAGATCAACATCATTGCTTTACTACATTTTAAGCAGAAGTTAGCACACGTTATAAAAATCACAAAGGCTTCGGAGTTAGATATTCTAGCAATGTATTCTAAATCCTATACTGGTTTTTGTTGGCAAATAATTAGAGATGCGTGAAAAAATGAACTGTCGGTGGCTTCTTTCTTAAATAACTAATGAGTAGTAATCAATACTGAGCAATGATTAACAGCGGATATGTTTTATTTTCCCTTACCTTGGATAACAAAGGAAATGTGGTTTATAAAAGATGATAAACATACTGAAATAAAAGTATTAATTTCAAAGTAAAGTTGCAACATTACTCCTACATGTAGGAGATAATATATAGACCTATACAGGAAATTCAGTTCAGAAAAAATTCATTTGCTACATCTGAGACTAACTGCATATGACATCCAAGAATGTTTCAGAGCATCATTTATTGGATTGACTGTGTTGTACAAGTATGCAAAATATTTACATCTTTAGTTCTCCAAATCGTTAAGCTGCTAAGATTTGCCTGTGAAAGGAAGTTTTAACAAACCAGTTTGTAGGTGTTCCCTCTGAACCCAATATCCTCAGCTCTGTGTGTGTGTGTCTGTGTGTGTGCATTTGCATGTGTGTATGCACGCACAGATTTTTTAGTCCTTACACTGTAAAAAACTTTGGAATTGTTTGACCCTGTAAACACAAAATTCATGTATCTCACCCTGGGACAAATGCATTCTTTTTAAAAGCAGCATATGGGCAGCCTTGGACTGATGTTAGTTTATTGTCACTGCTTGATAACGTTTAATGGAAAAGATACAAGAGTGCCAAAGAATTTTAATTATTTTTGTGATAAAGTTATATGTTCGGCCTTGAAAAAGTGGAGATAATGCTGGGATTCATTATTATTCCCAGTGTGTTTAAACAGACGACACAGAATGCAAACAAAAGCAGATGAAATTTGAAAAGTATTATCAATATTGCAGATAGCAGATGCCCTTTCCAATCAGAACAAGCATATCTTCTATAGCAACTTTATGGTTGAGTAGTTTATTCATTTCTATTAGAAGGTTGTACGTTTCTAAAATATGTAGATGGTATCTAGAAAACCAACCAACCAGTAGGGTCATTTTGCTTGTTTTCCTAAATTTATTATTTCACTTTTGCAGGCTTGATCTGAGGTGCATTAACATGGGAGTGAAATCTTATTGTGTCAAATCCTATCTTGTATATGACCTTTCACGTGTTTTGCTGTGGTTCTGAGAGGGAAATGCTAAGAGGTGTCTATTCTGCAGGGTTTTGCCAGGGTTGTGCTTGTGCTGCTGTAATCAAAACTGGACCCATCTTCCTGTAAAATTTTTCTTCTTGGCCTTATAGCTTGAAAGAAAAATTTTGCTGTGGATGCAGCACCTAATTCAAACTTCTATTTTTTTTAAGAGTGCCTGAGGCATAGAACCTGCAACCGCGAGGTCACCAGTGCCGTGTGCCGGAGCTGGGAGCCCGGTGGGGACCCACCAGCTCTGCTGTGGTCGGTTTGACTGTGGGACCGGGACCCCAGCAGCAGCCTGGGCACCCACCTGGCAGCACGGAGGTTTTAAAAAGCATTTCCACACTCATGCAATACCATAACCAAACCAGTTATTTCTGTGTGATGTTGTTTGAGGCTTTTATTCTGTATTTTCCATTTTGAAAGAAAACAGCAAACATTTAAAATTACTTTACAGTAATCTACTAAACCCTAAGGCCACAATTCTGCAGTGGGTTACGACACCGTGGGCTTTGATGGTGAAAATCGTGTGCTGATGCATTTCCACTGCAGAGAAATGGTGAAAATGTAGATCTTCAGAAAATATATTCCACACTGTTTCCTGCTACCTGTTCATCCACCAATTATACCTTCAGGTTTGCGTCTGAAATTCTTATCTGCCTAGTAACATCCTATCCTCTGAAATGCCTGTAGTCCACTTAGTCATATTTAAAGCTGCATGTAAGTGGTTGTCTACATGCAAACACACAAACAGAATATTTCACCAATCATTTAAAAAGAAAATGGATTCCCCTCCATAAAGGATTTGGAGGATGTTGCTTTGAGACCTTGATTTCAGGCATCAATGGAAGAACAATGAATCCTTTAAAAAATATAAATATTCAGTGGTTGGGCAGTCATAAAAGCTCAAACAAAAAACACACCAGAAAAACCTGCTGTGGCATTTAATTGTAGCTAAATTCAGCCTCTGTGGAAGTTCTCCCCAGATGAAGGTCCAAAATGGCAGGAGGCAGTTGTGTCCTTGCAGGCTGTGAGGAAAGGAGCTGCTTCCTGGGGATGCACCAGCCAAGCCTGGGCTCTGTCAACCTGACATCCCTGATCCAAGGATCCCAGAGGGATGTGTGTGCTGGGGACAGGGAGGGGGAAGAAGAAGAAGAAGAAGGAGAAGACGATGAGGAGGAGGCGAGGACTACATTTCCCATGATGCTCTTCAACCAACTCAGACTTCAAATTGGGCATGTGTTGGGGGTGTTACACCTGGCTCTGGTGAGGTGGCAGCAGTTCCATCGCTCCAAGACTGTTTGCAGGTATGGTAAAGCTGTGCCAAAACGTGTTTGGGGGGTGTGAATTCAGGAAATTCAATCACAAGGTGATAGCAAGTGTAGGATAGGTCCTAAGGGGCTTTAAAGTTTGAGAGCTTGGAGTGAAGATGCGGTTTTGGTCATCCTGTCTTTAAGTTGCATTAGGAGCATGTGCCTGTATCTTCCCCATGGTATGTTTTCCTAACATTGGTGCATCGGTCCCAGGTAAAGCTGAACCCCACCTCGGGCTAGTCCTGAATTTCCTCTGAATGTGGTAAAGTGCGTGAGAAACCTGAATGTAAGATGTGACACCAAGCTTTGTGGTTCTTCCCCTGTTTTGTGCCCAGTGGTGCGAGCTGGTGGGGAGGGTGCTGGTGGCTCCACACGGCGCAGGGCTATGGTGGGAAGGCAGAGCTGTGCGAGCGTTTCCCATTGCCCCTGCATGCGCTTCTCTTTCCTGCTTGTGCATATCCTTTACTCTTACTGTCTTCTGTTACAGCCCCTAATGCACGTCTAATATAATTTTACAGAGCAATATTATCCGACGTACACCAGCACATGTCCTTTGCCTCCTCCTTACTGGCGGGGGGGGGGGGGGGGGGGCCCAGCCCACCCAAGGATCTGAGATGTCAGCGCTCTTGCTGCATTTATGGTTGAGCAGTATCATCCCAGCGCATCGGCTACTTAGCAGACTTCCATAATGAATGCACTCCATAAATATAAAGGCATTTCTAGAAAGTTAAGTGTTTGGATGTTATAAAAAGCGCTGGTGCTGAGTCACGCTCTTCCCAGCCCGCGGGAAATGGCCGGTGATTATTTCATGCCATTTTGTTGGGCTGCGATAACTTCAGGGAAAACGTGGCCACCAAAACTGACAACTCATGCTGATCTGCGGCTCCGTGCTCGTGGTGCCATCTGTTAGCACATGTCACTATAGGTATGGAGATGTATTGTATAGCAGACTTAAGACTATATTTCAAAATTGCTGGGAAGCAAGAGGCACACAAAGGAACTGTAATAAGTACAAAGTGTAATTAAATTTTGCTCTAAGAACTGCCATAGTCAGTTAAATCAGACCAGTTAAATGTCATTATTTAGCCAATAGAGTAAATCTTATTTATAGAAGTCCAGGTCTGGCTCCACTTGTTTTCTGATAAGCAGTGGTAGGCTATTGACTTTAATGCGTGATGCTTATAACAGAAAGATGCATAAATAAACATGGACAAAACGAGGGCAGAAGAGCACCGCTAAATTATCGCTGCAATTGTCAGTGCCCTCGGCTTGGGCGAGGGCCTAGGCTCGGGTATCAATTCCTGTTTTCATTTTCTTCTTTTAATTGATCTTGTGGAGCAACCGTTATCCAAATAATAAGGGAAAGGGATGGTCCCTTCAGGAACTGCTAATGCTGCAGCTCCGTGCTGTTTCATCCAGGAGTCAAATATCGAATGTGGAGAAGTAAGGGGAGAATTATATTCACCTGGGGAACAAAGGGGAGGATTTTTTTTCTAAGTTTAGGAAGATGGGTTTTAAAAATGAAGGAACTGCTGGAGAAAACTTAAGAGATGGTATATGACAGAAAAATGTAGGTAGAAGTGGTATCCCCAGCAGTTTTCCTGGGGAGGAGTCTGAAAAATAACTGAGGGATACTGGAAAATCGGCAGCTGCAAGTGATAATGCACCAAAGCTCAGGTGTTTTGCATTGAGTTTTTGGTCGGGTCTCTGCAGTGCTCAAGCTCAGTGTGAGGGAGAGAAATGGTTCTGGTATTTTCAAACCTTGTTCAGAGCAGCAAACACTAGGAATCTTCAGCGAGATTGCTGGCACGTGATTTTCTTACTTTACTTTCCCACACTCCAAGTGCTCAGAAGGTTTGGATGACTGTCTGGATTTTTGTGGTCTCTTAATTAAGCTAAAACCTGACCTCTGAATGTTTTGGAGCTTGCCAAATGCAAATTAAAATGAGTGAAGCAAGGAAGGGTTAACGAGCCCATGGAAGCTCACTTCCCAGTTGTGTTTAGTTAATGCAGAGGGTTTCAGATGCTCAGCGCTGGCAGCTACAACATGCTCACAGGTAAATCTGGTTGGGAGTGTGGCTGGGGTAGGAGTGAGGTTCCTCACAGAAAGAGGGCAGAAACTGCAGCGATTACCACCACCCTGGTTGTCTCCTTCACACACTGGAGTACATCATCAGGGCCACCTCCCAGATCTGCTGGAGTGCCATCCAAAAAAAGTTGTATAAGACTTTAATGGAAGGAATTTAAAAACATGCATATTGTTCCTTTGATGAAGAAGAGACTGAAAATTTCAGAGAAAGAAATGTCAGGGACCCACAGAAGTGTTTTCTGCTTGTGACAGTAGTTGGTCGTGTTCAACAAGCACTGGCCTCCACTGGAGAGCTTTACCCTTTGAGCAAGGGGAGACGAAAGCTGGAGGGATCTTTGACTTCTTGCATTGCAGCTTGCTGTTCAGGGTATTTATACATGAAGTGTGTGTGACAGGATGGGCCAATTCTTCTGTGTTACCCTGACGTAAACCTGGAGTAATTGCTTGACATCCCAAGGTGCTGGTTCTCACCGTTCATATTGACTTGAATAGGAACAGAATGCTTGGGAATATTGGGTTGTGAATCCCTGGATCACCAACAGATTCCCTGCTGGCGTGTGCGATTTAGCCCAGAGCAGGATCTGCTGGTACGTGAGTATGGTAGCTCTGGATTTATAGTGATGCAAACGAGATCATAATCCGGTGCTTGTTGCGAGATGCTGCGAGGGTGACTGTTTTCTCCTAGCTGCCTGTCGCACGTGGAGATAAACGCGTGTGTAATGCCAATATATAGCCTGCAAATTGTACGCGTGGTGGTGAAAACGCTGTTGCTGTTTACGCTGGGGAAAATAGAACCAAAAGGCCACAGAATGAAATATAATTTGTTAAAAACAGGGAATAACATTGTTTAAAATGAGAGCCAGTGTTCCAGCACTTTACTGTAGAGAAGTATGTCCCCGGGTTCCTTACACTTGCCCTGTGATTATATAATAGATTTTAAGTCTGTGATATCTACAAATCTACATCAAAATATATTCTATAGCTGTAGGAAACAGCTCTGAATTGTTAACCTTCTCTCCAGGTAGTGGAGGTAACACACTGTGAGATTAGATGTATATTTTCTTCAAGATATACCACCCATCAAGGAGTCCATATTTACATCTTTTGTTGATATTTTTTATAGATTAAAAGAGTCTCTTTTCTGGTGATAATTCTGCTAAGTACTGTAATTTGCTGCCACTAATATTTGTCTGAGTCCTAGTTTGCAAAATATATTTGAAACCACTTTATAAAGTCTCATAATTGCTTCTTTGTAGAGCTGGTATAATGAGTAGTTTCTTTATCCAGCCTTTATCCTGTTAACCTTAGAGGTGAGTGACTGCTTGCTGGAGTAGTTGGGGAATGTCTTAGCACTGTTGAGCCATTTAATTTCGCTACTAATTTCATAGCAGTGACACAGAATTGGCTATGAGCAAGCTCGCAGTTATTTCAAGGGTTTTCAGTTAGCATTGAATCAGGACCTGATTCACTAAAATGAAATTGAAATAAATGCACATGTAGATGATTTTTTTTTAATGCATAAATTGATCTGCATTTATGTGCCCAGTCCACGTTAAAACATTGACCTGCTGTTGAAGGATGGGAGCTCAGCAAATAAAGCAGCTCTAGCATCACAAATGAGAGCTTGCACCGCTGCATTGGTGGTTCATTCTCCGCTTCCTTTACTATTGCTCTTGTCCCAACTACAAGGCAACTCCTTGGTTATCCAGATCTTACTCTTAGCTTCCTGGAAAATACAGATTCATGTTTTTCAGTTTCTTTTGGCCATTTTTACAAAGTTTGCAATCAGCATGCTGTGCCGTTTAGCATGTAGGGTGGCTTCCAGGGTTGCTCTTTCTGCAAAGGAGAAATTCCTGTTACTCTAGTGTTTGCTTTAGATGAGCAGAGCTGGCTTGTGCAAAACTTCTCTTTTCTCCAAAATTGTATGGGAAGTTATGTTGCTTCCCAAACCAGAATTCATTTTACCCCAGAGCTGGCTGCATTTCAGAGGGGAGGTTGTCCCTTTTTGTGAATATAGCGTAAAGTGTGCATGTGTGTGGGATTTTGCTATTTCCATCCTTTTGCTTTTGCTGTTACTGTAACAGTTGGGTGATCTGAAAGAAGTGTGATTTGAGGGTCACTAAACATGAGAGAGAAAGCTTTCAGTTTGGCATCTGAGAGAGTATTTATGGCATACGCTTATGAAATGCTATCACTGTCTGATCTTATTAAGTATGTGTACATTTATGAAGAGGGTAAGAATAAAGTTTGATGAAACACTGGGGGTTACAGGTGGATCCAAAAAGTTGAGAATTAAGTCATTGATTAAATGCACCCTGCCCATAAATCATCCCTGTGGGAAGGGGGCCATGGCAAAGACTCACCTGCGCTCTAATGTGGGCAGTGGTTGACACTTGGTAGTGGTCACTGCCGAAGGGGGACACGTGGG
Organism: Aptenodytes forsteri; assembly: GCF_000699145.1. Lineage (NCBI taxonomy): Eukaryota > Metazoa > Chordata > Aves > Sphenisciformes > Spheniscidae > Aptenodytes > Aptenodytes forsteri. The sequence goes on from NW_008795436.1 coordinate 197,555, forward strand.
GTGATGGTGTAGCAAGAGCCCACTGTTCCCCAGTACCCCAGCACCACGGGCCCCCTTGGCCACTGCTGAGCCCCCCTGGGGCTGCCTTGGGGTCTCTTCTGCCTCGTCCCACCACCTGCCCTTTTTGAGCTGCAAAATCCTGGTAGCTGAGCATGGGTGTAATGCATTGACCTGGAGAACTGCCAGAGTAAATGTGCTTTTATTAGTGAGCTGTGGCTGCATGGCAGGGAGAGGGGACAAAAAATGCTGCGTTATTCTTACGTGACTGGTTTTATCTCTATGCATCTTGCATAGGCATCTAACTACTGCAGCATTTACCTACAAGCTATGATTTAGCAGCGTGCTAATGCTAGCTCCTCTGTTGTACAGGCATGTGCACTTAATGCTTGGGCCACTGCAGGCATTTTATCATCCAGAGGTCATTGCTGCTAAATACTAAGGGTGAATTTTGCACTGAAATACAGAGTTCTGATTGTGCACTTCATTTTGATCTTTCAATGCTTCTGTCATTAGTGACATTGTCATTTAATGTGGACGTTCATTTAGACATACGTCTGGACCTGCCTGGAAAGCATTTTCAATGGCTGCACTCTCAATTCAGGTCTGCTCCCTCTTGTAGACTCTAAGCAAAAGTTGATAGCATTTGAAATTTAATCAGGTTGGTATTGTGCAATTTATCTCTTATAAAAGTTTCAGTAGCTTTTTTGCACACTTTCCTCTACTGTTTAAAAGGAATTCTCAAAAGCCTGGAGTTGGAGGAACGTATCTGTCCATGCATCATTGCAGATTGCACTTTTAATTCTTTTAATCTGAGCTTGATCTCTTTTGTGAAACATATCCTCAAACATAAAACTTGTTACACCAGACTTCTACAAAATTCATAACTAGAAGCCTTGTGTTTGGAGCATTTTCTGTTAACCGTAAGAAGTAGGGAAGGATTAAAGATGGCTTATATAGAAAGATTTTATAGTACTAGTAAAGGCTGGTTTTCCTTATGAGAGAATTCCTAGCTTTGCTGTATTTTTTTCATTACTAGGACCCAGTTTATGTCAGTATATAGGATAGGTTCCTAAACTTTAATCCAGTGTTTTGTCCACATCCAAAACTTTACTTAATGTCGTCCTAATCATTAGGACGTCCACAATCTAGTTTTGCTGCACACTGCAGAGTGACAATATTGCCCCGCCAGACCCCAAATACAAGCAGTGCAAACCATTTTGTAAGGCCTCTTCCCCACCTTTTTCAGGCATTTATTTTAAACATCTGGTCTTGAAAATCTGAACCTGCACACAATCTCCGTATTGCCCTATCCAGAAATTCCCCTCCTGTCTGACCAGTCTGTTTTCCAAAATACTCTTGGTCCTTCCAAAAAGACGGTTTTATTCTTCTAAGTTTCAGATTTAAAATCTGGATGAGTGAGAGATCTCGGATGAGAGATGCATTAGCAGAACTGATTTCTCTTGTTACCAGTTCAAAAGGCTTCAGTATGCGGCACAAATGATTCATAAGTATCCATTGTTCAGAGTTCAGGATAAAGAGTTCAGAATCAAAGCTCTGCTTTAATGTGCGCTCATGCATTTCTTTTTTCAGTGAGAGTATTCTCTTCATATATATAGCAAATGAAATTCAAACTTGTTTAAGCTGCAGTTCTGGTAAATTGCTCTGCCTCTGAAGTTAGCTTAGAATATCATGAGAGTTATAGAAACCGTTACAGATTTTGCTAGTATTGCAAAAACTTAGTGCTTAGTTATAATCAAGCAAGAGATGTTTAATAAATAGAACAGCAAAACAAGTGATCACCTCATGTTTTTCCTGGGTTTGGACCTCACGTCAGCCCTGCCGGCAGATCCTGAGAGCACAGCCACGCAGGATTTTGGCTGTTGGTGTTTTTCTTATTGGCCTTTATCAAAGGGAGAGACAGCAAAGGCTTCTAATTTACAGATGGATTTTTGCATGGGAATGAAGGGTGACTGCCAGTGGGCAGTGATTAAGAGGTATTCTGACGTCTAGACGTTTGTCCAAATGTTTGTCATCGAGCGAACTGTGCCCTATATTGTTTCTTTCAGAGCCTTCTTTATCTTTCATTTTAATGTTCCATACATCCGAGGTACTGTCGCTGCTATATTGCTTCTTTCAGAGCCTTTATCTTTCATTTTAATGTTCCATACATCCGAGGTACTGTCGCTGCCACAGTACTGTGTTTTCTCCTGGCATCTTGTATCATGGCTAAGCATACCGAATGGGCTCTCTAAAACCTTTCTTATCAGTGGAGTACAACAAGCCCAATGCAATCATCCTTTCAATTATCATCTTCATCTCAAGTGTCACCAGATAAGTGCTGGCATAGTATTCTTTGAACATTTCAGATATTGTTCCTTGCTTTTTGGCTATAAATGTATGAATATGGGATAAAGATTAAGATATCTCATGTTTTACCCTTATTATTCACAGACAAAACTACGCTTGATCTCCTCAAAGGTTCTTTTTTCCCCATCTCCGTAGTTTCAATTCTCATTGGGGTCTGGGTGATGATAAGAATATTGGGCTAACTCTTGTGTGTTGCAACAGGAGTCATGCCCTGTAGGATCAGGGAAAAAGCCAGAGAGCCTGGTTCAGCGTTGTGCAGCCTCTGAAATCAGCTTGACATGGAGGTAACCTGGCAGTGGGTTACAGGACAGGACTCCCTAGATGGGACTTCGTAGATGACCAGTCTGGAGTAGGTGGCTCAGCCTCTGCTTGCTCAGTTCTGGAGAGGCTTTCTGAGAGTTTAGCGCCATCAGGGCGAGGGGGAAGGAGGTTTTAATTTATTTGCCTTGATACATTTTTACTTGGTGAATGAAATTTGACTCCATTAAACCACAGGCCTTTCTGATATTGGGCTACTCTTGTGTGTTGCAACAGGAGTCATGCCCTGTAGGATCAGGGAAAAAGCCAGAGAGCCTGGTTCAGCGTTGTGCAGCCTCTGAAATCAGCTTGACATGGAGGTAACCTGGCAGTGGGTTACAGGACAGGACTCCCTAGATGGGACTTCGTAGATGACCAGTCTGGAGTAGGTGGCTCAGCCTCTGCTTGCTCAGTTCTGGAGAGGCTTTCTGAGAGTTTAGCGCCATCAGGGCGAGGGGGAAGGAGGTTTTAATTTATTTGCCTTGATACATTTTTACTTGGTGAATGAAATTTGACTCCATTAAACCACAGGCCTTTCTGAACTCTTTAAGTCCAGGAGGCACTTGTGAACAGACTGAAGAAACAGGGTTCCTCTATGCTCTGAAGATGATTAATTCTCTACCTCCTGTTCATTTTGAGGTATATAAGGTGTTTCTTTGTGTACACCTATGTGCTTTTTGCTATGCAGGTGGTGTTTCCCTCTGAGCTGGTGTTGGTATTTCTGCCTGGGCACATCAGTGCATTTGGTTCTGGTGCCAGCAGAGGGGGGTCCTTCTTGTCACAGTGGAGGAGGACAGAAGGGGGGATTGTAGGCCCTCATATGTTGAATTGTTATTATTTGAGAGTGCAGTGCATTAAGGGCTGCATGGATGCTCATGGGCTATGTGAACATGGCATTGACCTGCTGTTTGGAGACTTAAGGAGCCGGAAGAGACACCAGCTGCTGGTGGGTTTCAGCTGCAGGATCAGTAGGAAGCTCATGGCTTCTAGAAAGCCCTATCGGATGGGATGTTAAAGGGATAAGAGACCAGCCTAGGATCTGCATGTCTGTGAACAAGGCATCCATCTGGGAACTGGAAGATCTGGGGTTTTAGCACTTTCCCTGCATGACCTTGGGTCAGGGCGTTTACCTCTCTGAGCTTAAGAAGTTGTATAAAGTTTACAGGATCTTTGTGACAAAAGCAGTTTACGTGACTAAAGCCCAGCATTCGCAACCACAAGTCAGGCTCCCCAGAAGCACGATGTTGGCTTATGAAGAGGGGTTTTAAAGTGATTTTTGTCTCTTGCTCATTGCCTTTTGGTTTGGAGGCCATTAGATTAATTTGGCAATATTCTTGAGGTTGTCTCTACAATTAGGAGAGCTCAAAACACTTTTAAATTTAAGGAATTAATTGTGATGTAATTTTGAAGAGCTTTAGGAAAAACACCAAATATAGCAATATGTGTGAATCCTGAGGATTGGCAAGTAGGAGATTAGTGTGGGAACAAGAGAGGAATGTAGGCTTTGGTTCAAAGAGTTATTTTAAAGGAAAAATATTGAAAATCAAATGTGATGAAAACCAACAATTCTAATGAAGGACAAAACCCATCCACTGTACTCCAGTCGTGCTTTCTTATTAGCCATTATAAAGTTGTGGGGGTACAGCAATGGTGACAACAAACCCAGGCAAGTAACAGAACAGATACAACTTCAATCTCTTCATTAAAAAAATGTTTCATGGTTGCACACAGCCACACAAAATGTATTTTCATGCTTACACATCTCAAGCATTTTTGAAAGTCACACACTTGTTTTGGTGATTTAAGTTCTAAATTAATGAAAATACAGTGGGAAAGAGGGAAGGGCAACCTGGGAGGAGAGGAGCCAGGCTTTCCGAGGAAACATTGAAGCATTGCATTGATTGCTGTGAAAATTCATTTCAATTCCACCTCATTTCTCATTAAGTATTTTAAAGCAGTGCTTTCTTGGGTTAGTTCCTGCAGGACTCTCAGTCTGACTTCAGGGGCAGTGGTTTTAAGGACATGGGCCAATTTGCACTAAGTTATGCTGCTTCACTGCAAGTGCAGTTGCTCCAGATTGATGCTGGTGGAAAAGAGGAGAATTTAGACTACTGAGTTACATCAGCCTTGTATAAACGTAGTGAATTTACACATCATCTAGTAAGAACTGCAACAGGTGGGTGTTTGTTATTTTGCAAATAAGTAAACTGAAATACTGAGTTCTGGGTCATGATTTATGAGTCGTAAGCACTTCCTTTATGAGAAGGATTTTGAAAGAGCTCAGTTTCCATTTGGACATCCAAGAAAAATAAACTCTGACACTCGGAAGTGACTTGCTGGTGACTACACCAAGTCCTGAGCAGGAACGAAAACAAACCTCAAAACCTCTTCCTGAGACAAAGACTTGTCGACTTTGGTTTCAAAATATGTTTTATTTTCATGAAGGAATAGAGTGAAAGGGAGAAATATTAGATGAAATTCAATTGTTACTTTTTTGCCAGATGTCTAAAGTTCTGCAGCAAATACTGGCAAGCCAGCAAACATCACTTTAAAAAGTTGTTCTCCACTTCATGCCTGTTAGATGTGTTTATCTGGTTTACGGATAGGTCTTGGCATCTAAAAAAAACCACTTCAAACTTAAACGGGGGCTGACTACTGGCATTTTGATCTTACCAGCCATTATCTTTTGGTTTAATGTAGATATGACATCAACTAAAGTGAAAAGCTCATAATAAAAATAGATCTCGATTCATCATCATTTCACAAAGACATTTACATTTGAACAAAACAGAGTAAGCAAAGTAAGGTGAGGTGTACCTTCTCCCCATTGGCTGCCATGACGTGTCTGAGTCCCCTGTTACTGTGTCTGTTGTATTCAGGCATTTCCTAATCTCTTAAGCATCTATCTGCATGGCACTGAGCAATTACTATCTCACAATGGTGGAACTGAAGATCAAAAATACTATGTAACTTAACTAATGCCTGTGTGAATTCAGGGAACTTAGTCTTGCAGCCCCTATAGCGATCTTTCTCTTCCTCGCCACCTTTTTTCCCCTAAAACTGTTTGAGTACTGAATGCACAGCTGAATGCTCCTATATTACCTTGCTTGCCAAAACCAGTAAATCCCCCAGATAGCTAATGACAGCGTGTTGGTAACCAGAATTAAAATCTGACATGACAGTCATGTAGGAATATGATCATTTAAAGAAATACGGGTACTGCTGCCTAAGATAGCTCTGAAACTGGGAACTTGGATTCTAGTCTCTACCATAGATTTTTCTTTTTTACATTAATTTTTAGGGAAAACCAAAACCTGCATGTTGTTCTGCAGTTCTGGTAAACGGTTAGTTAAATGGCCATCTCACCGGAGATTTTTATGAGGATTCGGGTATTAATACCTGCAAAGTGTTTGAGATCATCGTGCTCAGGAAAAGTCCTCACCCAAACTTCTTGAAGGTGTGATTAGGACCTTGCAGAAGCAGTCTCAGAGGAATTGGTCTCTTAGATAGTGATAGAGCAAGCTGGGAAATGGAGGGTTTTATCCAGCGTATGGTGGTGGGTCTGTTGTTGTTCATGTTCCAATCCTGCAGTTAGCATGTATTCAGTGCAGGACATGGTTCGTCCTGCTGTCTTGCTCCTCCATGTCTTTCCTGCTCTGGAGCCCCTTGCAGCCTTGCTGGGGGCTTCTGCCCCTGCTAGCCGAGGGGCGATGGATGCTTGTCCGTCTCTGAGCCCGGGTGTGCTCTCCTGTTGCTCGTCCCTGTGTGGCACACGTAGCGTTACCAATAACAGGTTGGTAGGTTTAAAGTTACTGAGCCAATGATCAGCATCTGAGAAGGTGCTTAAGAAAAGTGTGTTTTCCTTGATTGTCTTGTATTCTTTAATAAATTTTATTAATTAATGAAACTGATTCCTTTGTACGGTATGTTGGAAGAATTGCTATTCTACCTCACTGTATAATCATTATCGCCATTAATGAGTATGTTATTCTGTCGCCAATATTAATGTAACAAAAGAAACAAATACCTGGCCCGTGCTGTGATGCAGGAGTCAGTAGGTTAAATACTCACTTCTGTGAATTGTGATAAACAATCCAGCCGAAATGGCCGGAGCATGGCTGGGCGGCTGCTTTTAGAGACACTCAACACGTGTAGATGTAAAATACACAAGCAGCTCTTCTTGCTGGTTGTGCGATGCTGCTTTTGTGAATGGTCCTTCTTCCCTGCCTTTTGGAATCAGCACCTCCCTGAGGATAAAATGCAGAGCAAATCAGTTAGGCACAGCAGAAGATGGGGCATTTTTATACTTTGCCTTTTCATTTAGATTTGATTCCTTAGAAAAGCTGCTTAAATGGTGTTACAACTGCTTTGATACGGACTCTTAATTATGAAAAGGTAGCACCAGAAAATAGTGTTAGATGAAAAGAGCGCAGAGGGGACAGGCAACGGGAACCTTGACTATCAATATGTCAAAAGGATGAGTCCAGAAAGACACACTTGGTGTTACAAATTTCTTGTGAAGCCCATGGCAAAGCTATTTTAGTGGCTTTCAAGAAAGGGATGTATGTCAGTCTTATTGTAGTTCCTTGAGGGAATAGATTTTGCACACAGAGGGGAGGAGAGACTGAAGTGAGGCATCTGTCACTTTCTTCCAGTGTTTATGATCTCTTAAAATAAAGATGAAAATTAAAGGAATGTGTTTCTCTCATATCAAGAGTTCTTATGTTCTTCTTTAACTGGCCTCATGCAGAAGATTTTGGCTGGTTTAGCTGGTTGTAATATTTGTGGTGTGCAGTTCTTGTTGGCTTCCCTCGTACCAAACACACACAAGCTATTCCTTTACTGTGGGTGGTATGAAGCAAACAGCTGTGCGTGTGTGGCACTGAATTTAATGCACATCATGGTAACAGAAGAATCAATCGGAGAAGAAACTTCTTTTGCGATGCTGTTAGCTTTGGATTTATATACTTTATTAGCTATCGGAGCGTTTTCATTATTGTGGCTATTGGTTAGACCTGCCATAATTCCAGTAAAACCAAGAGACACCGAGTTGCAACACTTACAATACGCAGTATGCACACACAACCTGGATCAACCTAATTTCAGCATAGCAAACACAAAACAAAAGCTGTATATGACTTCTTAGCCTTTGTGCACATCTGCATTATTATAAATGCTAATATAATTCTGCACTGATAAATAATTAAACAATTATGGTCATGAATCAATAAGTTTAGCACATTTTTTCATCAGCAAATTGTACTGTATAAACAAGAAATATAAATTACCAAGTCTAATTTTCACTGAAAATTGTAAGCATTTTCTATCTAATAATTAAAAAAGTATTAGAATTCAATGTAAGATACTTAGAAAATTTAAAAGTTCTAGTTTTAACCAAACACCATTAAATTGTCATGTTTTATGTTTCTGAATCTGATTAACATTTTGAGATCTGACTTTTTGCAATCATTCTCTTTGTTTTCTTCTGCTAGAACCCCCTCGCTCAACCTCTGGTTTTTCCTAAACACGGTTTATCAGCTTGAATCCAGCTTCAGATGACCTCATTATGTTGCCTTTAAGAAAATATAACATTTAAAGAAAAACATTCAAGTACCTTTCTTCTAAGATTTTGAAAGATCTAGCTATTTTTATCATGTACTAAGCATTTTGCTGCAGAAGGTGCAATATGGAGGTAGGGAGAAGAGAAAGCTTTTACAACTATGTTTGCATTTTATCGGAGGTTGTAGGGTTGCCTGTAATCTTTCCTGCTCTCAGATCTTTGGCATTTGTAAAGAATCTATCACCCCAAATACTGGCATCTAGCTACATCATTTAAAAATAATCTTGCCCTACTTTAGAAGTAGGGGTAAAAAATAGTAAATTTTCAGAGAAAAAGCTGAGTTTGTTTTTTTTTTTTTTTTTTAAGGTGTGCATGTTTTCTATGCTGAACATCTTGCATGAACTAAGGATTTGCCACGAGGGAGGTTACTGCAGAGTAGCTGTTCCTGGCTGCTCACCGTCGGCTTCCTCAGTGGTTGTGCTTTAACCCAGGGAAATGCTTGACCTGCTTCTACTTTCTCTTGAGCTATCGATGAAAACCCCATTTAGTCTTAGCCAAGGCATGTTAGAGCAGGAGATTTGGAAAACCAGCAGTGTCAGGGTGGTGTTTGGTGCCACAGCACCAGATCCGAGGGGGACTCGTTGGCACCAGGTGCCCATCTCTGTGGTGACAGGGGCCTCCAGGACCTTCTCCCCATCAGCCAGGGCTCTGGGCACCCTGATCACTTCCTGACCTGTGGGGTGGGCACCAAACCAGCGAGGGCCCATCCTCCTGGTATCAAGCTAAGGCAGAGCTGGTGGGACTGGTTCATTGGAGGTATTGGAGTTATGCTGCATCACTGTGCTGGAAAAGCTTCCCTCTGTGGGAAAAGCTCCCAATTCGGTAAGCCAATAAACCAGTATTTATCTGACTCCCATGTGTTTGGTGGTGTGAATGAAGTCATGGCAGTGATCCTTCGTGGTGGTCCCATCTGCAGTTCTACAAATACTCAATCTAAGTGAACCTGCCAAATGATAAATAGGACGTGAAGAAGGTGACACTACTCTTCAGAAAATGTGAGAAATTGGGAAGGGAATTCAATACGGTATAGAAGGTGCTGTGACCTGGGAAAGGCAGCTTTACCAGACGTGGTGCGGTGTCTCAGGGTCTGAGATAATTTTGTCTGGCTTCATAATGGAAGCTTGTAGTGTTAGAGTGGGGGCTCCAGCTGCTGAAGTGTTAAAGTTTATTTGCGGGGTTTTTTTACAGACTAGAAGCCTCAGGAATCTTCACCAAGCTGGGAGATCAAGGACTTTTTCTCCCAGTTTTAATGTTCACTGGCAAGCAATTAGTTATTTGTATTACAGAGAAGACTCACAAAGATAGTATGTTTAGAAATGTAAGCAAGTATTTTGCCTTCGGGGGGGGGGGAGAAGAAAATATTTTCTTTACCTTCTTTTCTTTATCTCTCTTTTTATTTACTCTCTCTTCCTCCTTTTGATGACTAAGAGAAAGAAAGCTACATATGGAGCCTGAAGATCTTTACTTTGAGTTTCTTCCTTGTGCTGCTGCATCTGCTCCTTTTCCTCTAGCTTTCCCAATGCGCCGTGTTTCCATTTGCGGGTGTAAGTGTCTTTGCCTCTGATGCCAATGTCACTCTTCTTGTGGCAACCAGATTTTGTTTTACTGTATGGCTCTTAGCAACATGTTTCCTGCATTCTGCTCGCTCTGTTGTGGAGTTCACACTTTCAAAGTCTAGAGATATAGATTGCTCTGCTTTCCCATATATGGTTTTGTAAAAACAATCAAAGTCAAACCTCAGAGCACGTTCCCTTTCCTTGTGCAGAGTTAGTGGTTTTGTGTTTCACTCTGAAGCAGGTCTGCATTGACCATCCTTGACCTCCCTGAATCCCATGCTATTCTCAGATTCCACTATAAAATATTTGCAGAAAATTGTATATCCAGCCATGCTGGATTTTTTTTTCAGGTAGGTGAAAGTGTATATTAATTTTCAAGTCAAAATACCTGTATTTAAAGGTAATGATGTAATAAAAGTACTAAAATCTAAGCGGTAGGGGAAAACTGTAAATTTCTCATCTGCCTCTATGATAAATCAGTGGAACCTGTGGAGAAGTAGTATTGCAATCATACATTTAGCATATTTCTTTATTTTTAAGATATCTACATTTAAAACACTCGGATTCCACCTACGAAACTGGATTACAGGATGCACAGCAGGTTTCAAAATATTTCAGATATGTTGCTTTCATGCTTCAAATCCTTGAAAAGCCAAATACACTCACTTCTGAAACTAAATCTTGGTTTTCACTGTAAAAAAAAAAAAAAAACCAACCAAAACCGTTTAATAGCACATATGGCATAATTTCATGTGACATCTGTTTTGTAACAAACAATATTTAGCTCACTTATTTGCTGAATGATACAGTACATGCTGCAAACAAAGTCCAATGAACAGTTTTACATAGTTTGTAATATATCAATATTTATCACAAAAGAATGCAAAACTTAAACATTTAAGCATGTTATTGATTGTAATATGCAAAACATTGATTACTGCATGCTGCCAATGCAAAGAAAGTCTACTGAATGCCTTATGGGGTATGAAAATTAGGTAGATTTCTGAAAGAATAACTGATGTCCTCCCACTGGTGACATTTAGGTTTATGCCCCCTCAACCTAATTTGTGTCATCTTATAGGAGACAGCTGTCAATATATTTAGGATGGTTTAGCTCATAACAGCAGAAATGGTGAGAGACTATTGGCTTAATTGCATGGAGTGATTGATTCTAATGGAAACAACATTTAGAAACTCAAAATGCACTTTCTGTTGGCAGATCTAATAGAATATCATAATGAATTGGAGCATCATGCATATACTGTACTTTCTGCAAGGACTGCGAAAGGACAGTCATGGGGTTTTATGTTGTTTTTTTAATTTGATTTTAATGTTTAAATTATTTGTTTAAATAATAAAACCAAACCATCACAGAGACGTAGTCAGACACAAACCAGAACATCCGAATGACGCTGAAAGCACACACTGGTACAGTAATTGTCAAAGGAAGACTGTGTTCAGGTAAATTGGCTGAAGGCACTGAAATAAATATTAGCAATTGCAGTGCTGTGAAATGCACACGGTTTCGGGGGCCGTGCCTGGTGTCGCGATGCGCTTTGGAAGGATGTCCTGAAAGCAAACCCTGCTGGGGTGACTCACATGGGTGCCGTGGACCCTGATGGATGGTTTCAGTGTAGCCTCTCCCATGAACCCCAAAGACTTTCTGGAAGCATGTGGGCTATTCCAGACCACAGCCACTGCTGGACTGAAGGAAACCAAGCGGGGGCTGACACATGCCTGGAGATGGAGCAGAGCAAGGTCTCTGCCTTTCTGATGCTCTTCCTCACCTCCATGTGCGGCCAAATCATTTTGGTTAGCCCCCATGATGGTTTGTGGGTCTAGGGGTGCCTGGATGTATGGGCACGAAAGCTTGTCCGTCACTCTTGGAGGAGTGCGTTGGCACCGTCAGCCGCTCTGGCGTTGCAGAACGTGAACCTGCCTGGACCGAGGAGGGAAAGCCTGCGCCGGCAATCTTTTCTCTGGGGTAGCACCAAAACCTCCAGAGCAGTGGCTCTATGTTAACTCTTTTGTCCTCTGGCAGTCTTGCACAATAACCTCTCGCCTTTATAGACTCGGTCAAACTATAAGTGCATCTGTCTCTAGTCTGGGATTTCTCTCGCTCTTTTTTTTTTTTTAACACTTTGTAGGAATCCTGTTGTCGTCTTCTACCCATTGTAATTTCTCAGAGACATCTTACTCTTTCCTGAGTATTTCTATGGAAAGTCAGGATTATAAAATCTTTCGCTTAACTGAAAACGCTGTGTAGTTCGGCCAGAAGCTGCTGACATCATTCTATCTTTTCTTTTTCTACTCCTTTAAGATCTAGAAATGTGTAGGTTCTAGGGGGATTAATATGTGGTTACAGATTAAATGGTTTTTTTCCCCCCTTCCCATAATTAGAAAGGTATGAAGAATCGGATGCAAGATTGAACAGTGTAAATCCTCCAAAATTAAAAACATTTCAGAACTGGAATAAATATTAATAAATTGGAGGCATAATGAAATGCCGTGGATATGTAAGGGGAAAAGCAAGCAGGAAAGGAGGGAAGATTTTTATAGACCTTAATTACAGCAGGGTTGTTAGTAAATTTACTGAATTGTAAATGTAAAAGATTTGGATGGCCTGAGTAAAACCACATATTTAAGCCTTCTAAATGAACATTTCTGTTTTTTGAGTAATTTGTACCATCTGTGTCAAAATTCTGAGCCTAAGAAGAAAAAGCAGTGGAACAAATGTTGGTTCCATAAAACAGTCCTAGTTCATTGTTGAAATTGTCACACATTAACATTGCAGGCCATCTGGGTAGACAAAAGACTCTAACCAGATTGCTAAGATGATTTTATTGGTCTGGTATTAATCAGAATGTGGCATAATATTTAAGCAGAAAAAATGATGAGGTGAAGTGGAGTGCCTTTAACTACCCTAACTGTGTGGTAGTTGCACAATAATCTTATTACACCATAGAGCACTGTGTTTCTAAGCAAAGATCCTAATTCTGAAATGTAAATAACAAGCTATGTGATATTTCCAATTTATAGTTTAAAATAAAATATGAAACTTAAAGAAGTAATGACTGTTGGCATATTGCAATGCAGAGATTTAAAGGCCACAGCATGGTTATATTAAATTGCGGTATACCCACAATCATGTTGGAATTAACTTTAATTTCTTTTTGTAACATTGTAAATCAGATTAGACTTCATCTCAAAGAATCCAGAACTCGTGATTTACAATTGATTTTCTGCATTTTGAATCTCTACACAATGCAGCAGCTTGCCTTCTCTCCAGGATCTAGAGATGACGGTATGTATGTGCATGTATGTGTGTGTTGTGTTTGTTCTCGAAAATATTCATCTGCTTTCTCGCCTTTCACAGGCAATTGGAAAAGTCTTTCTTTTTAATATTCTCCGTGATCTTGCCTCTTTCTGGTTTTTCCCCTATGATTCTCAAAACCAGAGTGTTTTGGGGGCTCTCTCCCCACTTTATTGTCACTTTGAAAACCCTGTCTGCCCTCCTGTGCTGAATCTGACCTTTTAAATTCCCCAGCAAGTCCTCTGAACGTATGGAGGCACCCCCAAGCACCACGGAAAACCTTGTCCTGGGAACATTTTACACTTTCTCTAATGTGTTTGCTGTGAAAGTTACCCTGCTGGTGTGAGGCAGGTGGTGAAGAGCCCTGCGGAGCTGTGGGCAGGGCTGCTCCCTCCAAAACTGCCTCGGGACGGATGGACCCTACCTTGCGCGGAGGACCGAAAGTCTGGCGAGGTGGTAAATGGGGACTCCATCATTAGGTTCAAGTGTGGATGTGCCCCATCTCTTGCTGGGGAAGGAGAGGGCGTCTGCGTGGTGGCGATGGTTCCCATCTGCAGCAGACATTGCTGCCCTGGTCCCGCTACGTTCTCAGGAGTAGGTGAGCCTGGCTGCGCCTGCCTGCTGCCCTCAACACTTGCATGGCGAACACAGCTTGAATGCAAGGCTTGACTGCCAGTTGGATTTCGTACAGAGGCCTGAGATTTTCCTATTTGTGAAATATTTCTGATCTTGATTATTATATAGAGTGCATTCTGTGGAAGCAGCTGTAGCACACTCCTGTGCCATTTTCCTGGCACAAAATATATGGTTGGATGGTTTCTGCTCTGTAGTTTTCTACTATGAAATTCTCTCTCTCTCTCAAAAAAGGAAAGGGGAAAAAAAAGAAGAGTTATACTCCCTACAAAACTTGTATTAGAGACTTTAATTTTCCAAAGTAATAGTATTTGGGTAATTAAACAGGGCATCTGATGTAGTTAGATAGCACAGGTGCCAAATTAATTTAGGATTTTTTTGCTTTTTGACTTCTGTTTTAAATTATTAATCTGAGAGCAAGGTGAAATGAGAAGAAAAGAGACTGTGAAAGAGGGATGAAGAAACTAAAGGACTGGAAGTGGAAGGCAGGATTGTCTAGCAGGAGAAAAATGAGAGTGAGGGCGGTCAAACAGACTGAAACAGAAGGTTGGAAGGCAACAGGTTTGGACCAAGAAGTTACCAACTGTGTCCAGCATTCAGACAGTAAAAAGTGCTCCTGTTTGTGGCAGGGCTGTGAGGTCGGGGAGAGCTGTACGTGGTCTGAGGGGTCTGCCTGGGGCCATGCGGGGCATTTGCTTTGTGCAAAGCCTCTCTCCCTTGGGGCAGATCCAGAACTGAGCAAAACTCACCGGGCTCTGCAAGCTCTGCAGGTTGAGTTCGTTGCCTGGGCAGGAGCAGACCCTTAGAAGAGGTCCTGTTTAATGTCTTAATATTTTCTGTTTGAATTACGTGTTGCTTGGGCTTCAGATCGGTTGGGAGATGGGTGGCCCAAAGGCATGGACGAAGGACTTGTTTCTTGCTGACCACGATTCTCTGGAAGCATCTCGCAGGCCAGTGCTTGTTTGTGATGGACCAACAGAGTGTTTGTCTGGAGACGAGGCAGATGTGATGGAGAGAATATTTCTAAGCATGAATACCTTGGGTAATCGTGTTGCTTGATCTTCTAGTGATGCTGCTTGGCATAAACTTTAAAAGGGATTTTCCAACTTCACCAACAGTGTGGTTTTTTTTTTTTTTTTTTACTCAGTTCTCATTAATCTTACATTTGAATGTTTAGAAATGCTAAGTACTGGTGTTAAAAGATGACTGAAATCTTTGCTATTTGATTAAAGGTTTTTCATGGTTTTGCCTATTCAGTAAAAGATTTATCAGCCATTGCTGTGGAATTTTACAGTATAGTGTAAATTATACCTAATTAAACAAAACATTTGGGATTGTCAGTTAGCATCACAGTGCTGGCCTGGTCCTTGATGACAGATAGCAGTGGTGAGAAAATGTCACCACAGCCACACAAGTGTTGCTCTATCAGCCACATACAAGTGAAATGTGGATTAAAATGCTATTAACATAGCCAATTAAACATAGGCATAAACAAATCAGTTAAATCAATAATAGTAACTGCTGTATTACAGAGCTGGTGCTTTGCTCTGGCTCATTTTGCCCATTTGAGGACCGCCCAGAACAACAAACTGAAGCTGGGATGTTTTGTATGTTGATGGTGAGGATAATGCCCCAGAGCAAGGGCTAACCACACCTTCATGGCATCAACACAGCAAAGCCACACTGAGGGGTCAAATATTATTTTCTTTCCTAGATAAAAAACCGGTTTATTTTTTCTTCTTCTAGACTCCTTTTTGTTTTGTGGTTTTTTTTTACTGTTACATTTGACATGTATTTTAGGTCTCATGGACTCTGTGTCTATGTAGCTGCTGTAGTTGGTCCTTGTGACTGATGTGTGAGTCTGGACGAGGCCAGCAAAGAGCATGCTCCATCTGAAAGGGAGATTTCATAGGGCGCAACTAGGTTAGCAACAAAACAAACAGAGATAGTCTGCTATTTCACAGCAGAATAGTCAGCTGTTCCCAAGTCTTGCACATGGCCACCACATACAGCACACACATATCATGCTTTCTTACTTTTTTTTTATGAATGCTAACCTTGGGTTTGGGCATGCATTTCTCCATCCTGGAATTATGAAGACCCCATCTTCTGCACCTTTACTTTAAATGTTTGTTAGTCCATTTTGTGATATTTCAGTATCATCTCCTCACCAGGTCTTCTGCTTTAGATAAGCAGAAATTTTAGATAAACAAAAATAAATTTGTTTATTTTTCTGTCAAGTGTACTGCTTTAGATCAATATAAATTTGTTTATTTTTCTGTCAAGTGTAAAAACTAAACTCTGTATAAGTGTTCTTGTCCAGACTATGAAAGAGTAACCCTGGAATGAGAAGGTTGGAAGTGCTTTGAATTTTCCAGGTGTTAAATCTAATTTATCTTCCTGGTCAACTGGCTTAATCCTTTAGTCTTAAAGGATTAAGTGCTACCTATAGTAGATCTCATCCTGATGTCAAAAGATTTCTCTGGATGGCTGGTATCCTAAAGCCCAAAGCCAGCAAAATCATTCCTCTGCAAAAAGGCAGCATTGCTTTATTGAAACCCCCATTTGAACAGTGAGGTGAAGCATCACTGTTCTATTTATCTCTTAAGACCACCTTCTTAATTGCTGTAGGTTTGAGAATAACAAGAGAGCACTGGGTATTTTCAGTCTGAGATCTTTCATAAGAACAAAGAAGTGACAAGATTTCCTCTTGGTTCTTATCTGAATCCATTTAAAAATACAAAATGAAAAATAATGATCTCTTGTTTATTTTTTTCAGTAGTGATTAAAAGAAGTCATTCTTTAAACAACAAATGGAGAAGGAATTACTTGGAGCATATTGGAGGTCTCTTCAAAAGACTAGACATTTCTTTTTGTGGTGTGTAAGACCCTGTTAGGAAGGCCACTTTGATGGTATGTTGGATTTTGTCCAATTAATGCCCTTTAAAAGCGGCTTGATGGAAAAAAAAGCAAGAGCCCTGTTTCCAAAGCCAACTGGGCAGGTGGTTAGCGGTGGCCCATGTTACGGGAATACTGTGAGGAGATGGTCCCGCACTGGTTGTAAACAAACTTGCCCTGTTTTCAGTAGCTGTTTCACCACCATGGTGGCCCAGAAGACATTTTGATGTTGGTATCTGAGATACCGTGTTTCCAGCTAGTGTCAGGTATATATATCCAAACTGCTTTACTCCTTTGGATAGTAGTGAGGATGAGCTCGAGGCTGACGCTGTGTTGGGCACCGAGCTTTTGGCAGTTTGTTTAAAAAAAAAATCTATAATGAAGTATTTGAGCGCTAAAGACAATCCCAAAGGTTAAAGGCAGGGAGACAAAAAGGCAGCTAGGGGAAGTAAAGTTGCTTTTGTGTGAAACCGAAGGCCAGCACAGCCCTGCTGCCTGGTCTGCTGTGGGGGTGGTTGTATGTCACCAGCCTCGTGGGTAAGATGCTTTCCATGCTTTGTGGTGCTGCAGGTTGGGTGAAGTCCTACCTCAGAAGTCTGTGGTGTGCCGAGAGTGTGTTGCAGGTGGACCATGGCCAGGACCTGCATCTCTTCTCTTCGTGATTCTTGTTCATTTGGATGTTGCAGGATCAGGCTGTACAAATTAGAAAATAAATGAAGAGCTTGATTAGAGCTTTAAATGGGATTCTTGAGACTTTTGTTTGTACCTGAGGCAGTGTGTATGCTGAAATTAAACAGCAACCACTTTTGGCATGCTTCCTTTGTTCATATAATCTCTCTAGCAGACTGTGTTTTCTTACATATATATAAAAGAGAAAATTACAGTATTTATTTATTTATATTCAGAAACACCATGTGTGCCTATGGAGTTCTGGGGAGTAATCATAGCCATGTTCAGCCCAGCAATGCCATGGGTCATCCTGCCCCACCAAGGTGTGGAGGGAATTTGGGCTTGCTGCCTACCATGCTCCTGTCCCACTTTGATTAGTGCTGCTCTGGTTTGGGGCTTTTCTGGGAGCTTCCTGACCTACTTATGGGTTCTGCAGCCCATCCTGGACGTGAGCGAGGGCCATGGGAAGTCATGGTGAGGTCCTCTGCTGTCTTCTGATGTCCAGCCCTGCCACTCCTGAGGAGCCCATCCATACTACCTGATGGCCCAGCTGCTGTCTCAGGCAATGCCCCTCCTTCCTTCCAAACAAGTCCTCCCCATCTCCTAAAAGGACGCTCCTTTAAAGATCATGGGTGATTGACACTCTTTTAAGCAACAATTTGAACATTTTATAGGAAGTCAGGAAAAATAATAAAATGAGGGCAAAGAGGAAAAGAGAAAAAAGGAAAAGAAAAGTGTTTCAGAGACTGGCACTGACTGAGGAAGGGGAAAGCTGCTGGGAAACCCTGGCTGCAATAGGAGTTGGAAGAAGGGAAGAGGTTCTGACTGGAAGAAAACCAGAGGTCAGAGGCAGCCGCTGAGCGCTGTGGTGTGTTTTCCTGGGAGGCTGAAGCCTGCCCATGGAATGCTTCGGCTCAGAGAGAATGCAAACATTGTCCTGGGCTCTGCCTTTGGGCTGTGTGCTTTGGTCTTTGCAGATCGTATTTAACATTGGGCAGTGGCATTGCTGCTGCTTTGTCGGGCTGTCAAGACCACTGGGAATGCGAGCCAATTCAGTTTTAAGTGTATTCCTCTGTCTTTTTTTTTCTGTAGACAGTCTAACAGTAAATCCAGCTTTTGCATGTGGTTATTACTTCGTGACAAGGCATGTTGAAGCATTTAAGAATTTTTGTAAGTTTAAAATTATCTTTACATTGGCCCCTGTTAAGATTTCTGACAATTGCTGTTAATCTTTAGTCCAGAGAAAAAGGCTTTTTCCAAACCATATGGACTAGACCAGATTTATCTGCTGCCTGTTGTCCTTCATGGGACACAAGGCACATTCTGTGGAGTGATGGATCGTCTACGGATGTGTCATAGCAAGAGCATGTCGGCATGTACACACAATTGACAAAGTCCTATGCACCTACATTCAGTCAATGTACTTGCGGTGTATTTTGCTATTTTATTTCCCTTGCTGCACTTAGTGTGCATTTTCACATTCCCATTTCACTGGCTCCATGAACATCGCTAGGCTGGAAATCGGCTTCTTGTGCAATGTGCTCAGTGAAGTCTCCTATTTCTCAACTGCAAATCAGTGCAAATGTGAGCCATTAAAGCCATGATTGACTCCAGACTAAGGCTTTGCTCCCAAACAGTTTAGGCACTATTGAAGGCTAGGTTTTTTTCTTCTTTGATACTTGTGTTTTGTAAGAGCTTCCTGGCAACATCAGCAGTGCAAAGTCAACTTTTTATTAATTTATTTCTAATAAAGAAGGTATTTTTGTGGCCAGAGTTGAGAACTCCAAGCTTTGTTGTTTCAGGAAGAAGACCGTATTTTAATGTGTGGAAATATTTCCAGGGTGTGGTCTGCTCACTGATGATTTCCTTTAAACATCCAAAGCTACGTGGTGCTAACAGTATGTGATCAAGGTGCTTGTACCAATGTAGCCGTTCTTGTGAATGGCAACTTACTTCTCCTCTTATTTTAATCCACAAGTGAAACATAGCTCTTGAAATGATCACACAGTCCTGTTTCCATGAGTAATACACAAATGGGTCAGGAGATGAACAGGACGTTGTGTTCCACAATACAGAACGTTGATGAAGTTTGCTTCAGTGGGATCAAAATGTGTGCAGACTTTTAATGAAGTTTGTCAATTTAAAAAAATATCATTTTCCCTTTCAGAATTGTGGCATATAGCATTGAAAATCAATTCAGATATAAACAAAAGTATGCAAGTTTTGTATTTTCTTCAGTTGTTTGCTGCTTCTTGGATAACTTTATACATGAAGACACCCATCTAGCATTGAAAATCAATTCAGATATTTGTCCTGTAGCAGTTGATTTCTAAGCAATTAGAGTAAAACAAAAGTATTTGCAAGTTTTGTATTTTCTTCAGTTGTTTGCTGCTTCTTGGATAACTTTATCCATGAAGACTTCTTTACCGCTCTGTCTTGTCGACTCAGCTGAGTTAAAATTAAAGCATAAAATGAAATGTTTATTTAATCATGGTGATGTTCTTAAAAACTTGAGAGATTTCTTGTATCACTAAAAAAGTGCCTTCAAAACTTCCTGAACTTCTTAAAATGCATTCCTCAACACTGATAATTAATGAAGAGATACAGACTAAATGCTGCTTTACTATTTAGTATTTGAATAATTAGAAATTTAGATTAAATTCTCCTAGTGTGTCAAATATGCTTAACTTTATGATTTTAAAAAAACTCTCATAAAATGATCAGATCTTTCGCACAAGAGTATTTCTACCTGATTTAAATTCTGGGAACACAAGATAGCTTTAACTATAATATTTTTTGTGAGAGGAAGAAAAAACTATTCAGTGTTCAATTCAAGACTTTTATACAGAAAATATAAAAGAATGTTAATGGGAAGGAAAACTGAATCCAACAGTAGAATTCATACAGCTTGGTTAATTATACAAATATTAATTCATGCAGGTCCTCTGACCAGATTTCATTCTTCTACTTGACTCTTTGTAGACTTGCATCCCGTCGCTATAGCAAAGCAAAGACTGAACACCACCAATAATTTCAGACTGTTCCCCATATGATAAACTTTGCCAGATAAGAATATACTTGACTCTAGATTCTGAATTTAGCTCTTAGTGTATATATAATTCTTTGTACCTATGTGAGAACCCCTGACCATGGCAAAGCAAATGAAGTGTTAATTATCCAGAAAGAGCTCAGTTCTGCCCAGTGATGAATAATGCTGCCTAGGTTCAGAAATGGACTTATTTATGTGATTAAAGTTAAGCACATGCTTAATCTCATTGATAAACCATTATTGATGTTAGAGATCAATTCAGAGCTGCAATTGGTGTTGCAAACACAAAGGAGAGATGAGTGGGGTCTCTGTCTTGACTTTGCCCACTGAATTTCTTGTGGCCTGGGAGGTGCAAACAGCAAAGGGTTATTGCTTGGAGACAGACTTCTGGGACTCCTAAATTCTTCGCTGTAGTTGGCCTTTACATTTTTAATTTCTCAATTTCTGGGTGAAATTTTGGTCACTAACACTTTGAACCAAATAAGTTTGGGTGGAAACCGTTTCAAGAGAGGAGATGCAAGCTAGGAATAATCAGACTGGCAGCACTCTCAGTGACAGAATATTAAAATAGAAAAATTACAAATGAAAGATAAAAATTCTAGGGCTGAATGTCTGCGATGTGAGACAAATAACAATCAATAGCATGCATTTGTAGCCTGCTGTAACTGGGGAAATAAATAGGAATATAATGGTGCCCTCTAGACCTGGTGCTTCTGCTAGTGTGCACGTGTCCCTTGCATACTTGGAAATACAAATGCCATGGCACCAATATCTAATAACATCTGAGTGCAAGTTCATTTGAACTGCTTAGATGTGGGGCATAGAACTGACATATACTACTGGAAAGCTAATTTTGTCTTCCTGGGTCTATTTTTGAGGCCTCTTTTTGTTTCTCAAGTATTTCTTCTGTAGAATACCCTTTATCTGTCCTTAAAATGCACTGGAGAGGCAAGAGAATACAGATAGTCCTTAAAATGCACTGGAGAGGCAAGAGAACGACGTGTCTAGGATGCTCACCTTTGGTTTTCCATTGCAATTATTTTTCTTCAGCTGAGAATTACATTGTTTTCTCAGCTGAGAAAACATCCAAATGGTTTTTTTTCAGTAGTATGTATTAACACCTATGATCACCTTTCATAGCTTTGCTAGGAAAAATCTTTATTCCCAAAGCATCTGTGCTGGAGTCCACTAAAAGCACAGACACTTCTAACCGTTTTAGATAATGGGCTGAGTAGAAAAAGTCGCTATTCACATAGTAGCTTTCATCATTGATAGAACTGCAATGGTTTCACTGAACAGAAATCAGCTTTGACTTTTTTGTAGTGTAACCTCAAACATAAGCGTTCTCGGTTAGCCTCAAACTGTTGATGACACAAGAAAGGTACCATTGGCTACCCACCTTTAATATTAATGGAATTAAATAAGCCTGCTTTTGTTCCATGGTCTTCAGTTAGAATAAAAACAAAACTAGAACCATTATGGTGCATTAATATCTATTTTCAAACATGGAAGTGTGGGGTGGAAAATCCCTAGAAGGATTTTCCTGCATAAAGGTTTACTTTGGGTGGGAGGAAGGATAAGAAAGTCCTAGGGAAGAAACTGCATTGACTTTTGTAATGAGTTGCATTCCAGCTAAATGGATCTCAATATCCTAAAGCCAGTTTCTGGACTGAGGGATAATGCTTGGTTTTGATGACACTGTATTTGAGAATGTACAGCGTCAAAAATACATTTCTTTTCCTTTTAATCACCAAGATATCACTAATAAACTCATTCAATTATTGGTACCATGTTTTGTGAAAGTAGTTTAGAAGGGAAAATAACAGGAGGAAACCAGTGCCTCAAAGGTGACATGAATGTCAGATTTGTATGGTGATAAGAGACATTTGACCAATCCTGGAAAGTACAAACTAAACAAAATTGCCTGATTCTGAAGTTTTCTCACAAAGGTTGAGGCAAAGGCAAACTGACCTTTTTAACCCGAGACCTTCGCAAAGGTTTATAAAACTTTCTGGTCTAGTTTGAGGCTAGTTATCAGGAGATATGCATGGCTTTATGTTTTGGTGATGAAATTATACTTAAATTTCATTTGAATGGGAGAGGTCAAATAAGGCAAGTAGCATGTGAAACTTGGAGGTGTTTTATTTATCAAGTTAGAAGAAAAAACATGCAGGTACTCTGGGGAAAGTTATACTGCTACTGGTTTTTATTCCTCTGCTTGCTAGCTAGTGAGTGATAGGCTGAGGAATGCAGCATCATCTATTTCTTTTGTGGTGTTGGTTACCATAGAGCATATGCAACATACAGCAAAACACGAACATTTCCTGCTTTGTTTTCTTGTCAGTTTTCTGAATTCAGTATTTTGGAATTAAAATGAAATAGTGTGAATCAATGTAGAGCACACAGAACACCTCGTTTCTCGATCCTCTGATGAGCATTTTTAGAAAAAATTGCTGAAATATGCATCATAATCAATCTGATGAACAACCAATGGAGAAGGCTTTTAAATATTTAAAAATCTCTGTGTTGTAGAGAATAGCACAATTTTTTTAAATGAGACTGCAAGTTCCTATAGACTGTCAGAGAAGTCCTCCATATAAGGCTTTTGTGCCAGAAGGCTTAAAATATCTAATCCAATCTCATCTAAGTTGGGATCTGATGTGGCCTCTCTGAAGTACATCGATAATCTTATTTCAGCTCCCAGGGGGTGACTATCGCTTCTTCCTTCCCTCCTCCAGTGGCGCTTGCTCCTGGTTGCCCTTGCAGCCCCCATGCATCTGCCTCAATTTCCTCTGTTTATTCTTGTGGCAAATCTTTCCCTAATTACTTGTAACTTCACCCCAGTCATGAATGACACCTTCCTCCGTGTCGCCCGGTGTGCCGAGAGCAGCCTCCCGGCTGGCACCCCCCCCAGCACTCCCGGGTCCCCAAAGATGCTGGGTTGGGCATCGCTCTGCTCTGTGTGCTCCTGTAAACTCCCCAGCGTCAAGGGTTAATCCAATTTTTAAACACAAGGCATAATTAATCTTAAAACACTTTGAGCAGCAGTGTAGCTTTGTAAATAACAATTTGTCATTATAGGAAGTGGTTTTTGCAAGGTGAAGGCTTGAATAAAGTAATATTTTTGGGTGATGCTTCAGTGAAGAGATTTTTCTGGAGATCTGTGATTTACCTGTTACTAATATTATGCTATTTAACAAGCAGGAAGCAGTGCGTAAGAACAATAATAGTAATCTTAGTTAGAATGCTTTTGATGAAAGTACACTTTAATTCACTAATTATGACAGCTAAAAGGCATTTTTATATTCAGTGTTAAAATCACTATATCTGTATTTTTACCTCACTCTCCCAGCTGCAGAACTCTTTCTAACATGTTTTTAGTCATGTTATGCAAATGCCTGTTTAAATTACTAGGAGTATTTGTTTTCTATTTCTGCCCTGTAAAACATAATTTTAATACAAGTTATTTGTGAAATGCACATTGTAAAAGGAAATAAGGTTTCAGATGGCATTTCTATGATAATTTTACTGCAAATGTTGACCATGTTTTTGTATTTGTCTGTAAAAGGTAATGCAGGCTGTACATAAGGCATATTTCAAAGATCTAATATTGTATGTGACTAAATTAGTGAAGTAGCATTGGCTTCCCTTTGAACAGTTAGTCTAGCACTAATCATACGGAGTAAAATAGATCACCACCTTGCATATATTTTGTGGGAGGCAGCTGAAGCGGCACACCGTGCTGAACTGAGCCCTGCCGCAAAGGTCCAACGCCCTTTCCCGGCTCTCCCGCCCTGCCGTGCACGCCTGGTGCAGGGGCGCGGGGTGCCCCCACCTGCTGCGGGAGCCGGGGTGCTTGCCCCCAAGATGAACAAGAGTTAAAGGCTGGGCAGCTGAGCCTGTGGAAATATACACGGCTGGCACCGCGGCGCGGGCGGGCGAGATGTATGTAAATAGGGGGTAGCAAATGCACGAGCCAGTGAGTCAAGGTGAAGGGTGTGCTGAATACCTAAAAACTGACTGTGGTGCTCTGCCAGCACGGGGAGAGGGGGGAAAAACTGGGGAGCCTGGCAGGGTCTGAGGGGTTTAGCCCCTGGGAAAGCGCCTGGTAAATTCCCAGCCAGATCTTCACGCTGCCTCGTTAAATGCAAAACTGCAATTAAAATCGCACTTTCTATTTTAGATTGATTTGTTTAATAAACAAAGGTTAGTTGCATTTAAAAAATGTATGGGCAAGTTTGCTGCATGTGGGGAGAATAACGGATATTGCTGGCAAGAGATTGCTCTTAATAAAACATCTCAGTTTCAATGGAACGCTGTATATTTACTTGGCTTGATCCTCAGCCTCTGAATCCAAATGGAAATTTTTTGGGAAAAAAAAAGGTTTTTAGAGTTTGGATCCTGTTGTTTGTGTCTCTGTCGCACTTTTCAATCAAATGATTTGTACTAGACTGAAGTTTGACAAACCCGCTGTAGTGTCACGACGAAAAAGCTTCCTCATAAAATCAAAAACATATAGCAGATGCATGTTTTATTGAACATTACTAAAAATAGCACTTTAAACCCTTACTCTGTCTGTAATGCTCTTTAAGTATCTTTTGAACACTGCCTTCATTATTAAGTCTCTGAGCTTCGGAAATAATTTTCTGATTCTTTCTCTTCCACAGATCTTATTTTTTTCAAAACAGTTGATGTTTGTTTCCTATTTTGCATGCGTGTGTGGTGAGTGAGTTGTCAGTCGGCTGATGACTGTTCAGTCGTGTCGGACAAGATCCTAAGACTATGTCCTTAAGTAAATTCCAGACGCAGTATCATGAATATATTTTGAGATTCTTTAAGGATCTCAACAGAAACTAAGATGACACATTCTGCTTTCTGGTGACTCAACGATCAAAGTCAGGGTGAGGGGAGGAGAGTGTGGTCATCCCCATGCTGACCAGCGCAGTGCAATCTGCACGCCCCTTCTAACCTCTCCTTGGGTTTTGCCTACTGGCAAAGGAGGGTGAAAAGCAAGACGCAGTAAGACCGCTGGGTTTACAAAAGCAGGGGAGTCAAGAGATGCTAAGAAAGTGAGGACCGGGAGGTGATATAAACCAGTTAGGAGAAAACATAGTCTCAACCTTTTATTGGGTAAAATAGACAATTGAATAAATACTTCTGTACGATCAAATATGTTATTCGTCTTGCATGATGTTATAAACAGCAGTTGCTGAAACATGACATGCAAAGCTACAGTTTTATGATGTTGTGGCTTGAAACACAGCTAAAAATGGCAGATAATTGGGTTTAAAGGATTCAGCTCAAATATTGCATATCTTCCCCTTCTGAAACCTTCCTGTTACTGAAAAAGACAGCAAGCAGACATTGTTCTTTTCTTTTTGTTAGATCCATTTTAATATCACCAGTGACACAAGTCTTGTTTCTCTTGTTGAATTCTCCATCAGACTGATGGGTGAGAGTTTTCAGCACCCATTTCTGGCATTTGCTTTCAGCCATGCAGTTTACTTTGTTTTGCTTATTTTACTTCTAGCCTTGCAATATGAATAAACATTGGCACTACTTAAAAAATGCAGCTACCTACCTATACATGCAAAAGTAAAGGGGGCTGTATATAAAAATTGCTTATTTTTGATAGTCTGCAAGGAGAGAAAAAAGCTTTAAACAGCCCTTCTTTTTTGAGAAAGAAAAAGGGTCAAACGGAAAACAGTTATCTTGTAGAAAGGTGCCTAAACTAGGAGTTGTGAAGCTTTATGAGCATGGGGAGAGCGGTTCTGTCTTAGCTTGCAGAGTTTGCAGCCGTTTAGCCTGGGAAGACTTTTGGGTGTGCTGCATCTGCTCCCCTTGCAACTTGGGCTGAGTCTTATGACTATGGTAATTAATTTATATCCATCTGATACATCGCCTTCTAGCTTCCATAGTTTCACAACAAAGTGTCCTTGGACAATGTGAAGGTACTTGTCCTCATTCATGTACGTGCTATATCAAGAATCTTAACTGTTATATTAGGTATGCAAATGAAACAAAACATACCTATCAAGACACATTAGCTGGAAAATATTTTATTTTGGAGCTAGAGGGCTGAAAATAAATGACACGCATGCTTTAAAGAAGCTTACCGAAAACTGAGTCTTGAAGTGAGTTTTGAGCCACTCCATCCTTGCAAGTAATTTTGATTAGAAATGCATGAAACACCGTAGTGCCACTGCCTCTCTGCTGCAAGGCAGGGGGAAATGCAACTAAATTGGGATTGTCATCTTTCTCAGCATCTCGCAGACAGGTCTGGTTGAACAGAGCCCAAAGTCCTCGACTCCTAAGAGCGGATGATATATTAAGACAAGAGTGTATTATGCAGTAAGACACTAACAATGAATCTGAAAAGGTATTGTGAATGTTAAAATTGCACTGACTAAAATATACTGAGGTTAAAATACAGGGTAACTTTACAAATCACTATTAATTTCTTTGGCTTTCATTGCAATAACATTGATTTAATTCATTAGATTCCTTTCTAAATCTATATTTCAGTTTTAGAGTTGTCAGTTTCTGTTAATGACAATTTTGCCCATCTGTTCTAACATGAAAATGAGGCTTCATGCAGTAGACATGATAGATCTCTAATAGTTGAAGAAGTAAGAATCTTAAAGGTATTTCATTTGGATTAGATCCACTTTGATGCAATTCACGCTTGAAATTAAGCCTAGTACTAAAAACTTTTAACTGTATAATCAAAAAACAAAAATGTCATATCTTGTCATTTAGGCACTGTCTATTTCATAATTTACAGAAAAAATTTCAAAACATTCCCACTCATTCTCTTTCTAATGACAGAGCCATAATTTTGGGTGTCAGCATATCAGAATTCCACTGGATGTGATTAGAATAAGAATTAGTTTCTTTAATTTGGCCATTCAAATTGTAGTATTACTACAGTAAGTCATTTTGCTAAGCCAGCCTTTGCTGCCAAGCTAGGTTACAACTTCGGTTTCAATCCAGGTTTAAAACTCCTGTTCCTCGCCCAGGTCAATCTTCTGAAGGGGTAATTTTTCAAAGCGGTGTGTGAGTCTTAAGCACACAAATCCAGTTAGCAAATAACAAGATTATGTTCTGTGCACTGCTTTAAAAATTTACCCCTAATATCCTAGAGATAGGAGCACAGTTATTGCACATACTGCATACGAGGTATAATTTAAATTGTTTTTAGTAAGCAATTCCCTCCATTTGTGTAATGCAATGTTATTCTGGGGAAAAAATGCTCGGCTAATTATTCAGTCTAGAAAAATAAACACATCCATTAAAGGCTAGACTACATATTAATGCATGACCTTTGTAACCATAGTGTTTTATTTGCAAATCTTCTAGAAAATTTTGTATCCATTAAATATACATGGAATTGGATTTTGTCTTTATCACTGAAAGTTACCAAACGTACGCTGACTCAAACTCAGCACATCTAGTGTTGCTTTGTAACAAAGGAGATGGTTCCTACAGTGTGCTTCGTTACTGCTTTTTGTCTTAGACTTCTCTTGAAATTCAGAATATAGCTAGGAAAATCAGACTAAAGAAGCTCCTACAGGACCAGATTTCTAATTTCTAAATACAAACTACTGAAAATTTAGCTTTTCAAGTGTAATACTTCTAACAAATTAAAAATCAACAAAAATATTATGCCTCTATGTTACCTGTTCAAGTGTATAGAATGTACAAAAACTTTAATCAAATACTCAGGTTTGCTTAGTTTTAAATTGTGTTAGTTTAATAGTTTCTATTCTGTTGTTTATATTAATGACATATTCCCATCTAAATATATCGCAGTGCTGAAAAGCCATCAAAACATTTCTAAGGTTGAATGAGTGCAGTTGCATTCATGATTTTTTAATAAAATGATCTCTTTCTATTGAACTGCCTCTTTTTTTTAACAGAGATTGTATAATATATATATATACACGTAGTTATAGGAGCATTATAAATACAAACTGCAGCTTCATTTACTGTCTGAATGTTTGATTTCAGTTCATAGCTACACAGTGGGCTGAGAAATGTGAGTTACTGTACATAAAATATGAGGGCAAAAGAAAGAAGGATAAAAATGAGATGCAATTGATTTTTGTTTTTTTTGCATATTGATTAAAAGTCTTATTATTTGAAGAAGCAACTGATAATTTGCTAATAGTGATTTTTCCAAGAACTGGTGTTCCTAAAAATGATTTTCATCTATTCTCCTTTTCCTCTTTCACAGTCCAGTTTACATTCTTTACTTTTTAATTCTGGCCTCTTTTGTAGGCATTTAATATTTGTAGTATGCGTATAAAAGCAGTTCGATACTGGCTAAATTTGGGCATAGTCCGTGTTATGAATACGAACATCTGCAATGGAATTAAAAGCGGCATTCACCAAAATCCAAGTGTGAAGTATCCCAGTTAAGCATACGATTCTGAATGCATAATTTAGTTGCCATATTTTGTTATTTCCTCTGTGTGGAATGTTTATGAAATTCTCAGATTTATTAGGTATTTAGAATTTTCCTTTAATTTCTTACTGCTTTTTTCCCCTCTGTGCTTTCTGTGCCTGTAGTTAATCTGCGCATGTACTGGTCCCATGTCATTTTATTTTCTTTCTATTCATGTTGGATGACTAGCCAGCCTATCAGGGATTTCAAATATTCAAACCAGCTGAAATTCAAGAACCCACTATAGTTGTTTGAGTTTAAAATGCTTTTTCATATTAGTAAGTTGAGCCATTCAAATACTGGGGCACCAAATAGTCCTAAATAGTACTTATCTTTGAATCCTAATGTCCGTGAATCTCCCCAAACACATGTTCTCTCCCAGTCCCACTCCTTTTTCTTATTTTTATGTTAATTGCTGTGGGAAGATTTGGAAATCCTCTGGTTAATTCTCCGATTGCATCTATTTCAGCTGGTAGTTGTTCAGGGAAAGCAAACATGAGAAAATGGATCAGGTGAGATCCCTCTCCTGAGTTGGTGACAGTCCAAAACTTGTGCATAACCCAGCTAGACAAAAACCAAACCCAAATATTCTGATGATGACTGAGCTGGGAAGCATAAGGTGAGCACATGCTGTGGAAAGCAGGGGTTGATGCAACCGCATGTCTGTGTCCCTGCCCATCTTCCCTAGAAGTTTTTAATTCAAGAAGCCAATTCCAACCAAATTCAGCAGGGGATGGCTGGGTCAAAAATAAAGTAGTTGGTGTCCTTGAAAAAATAAGTCACTGGGTAGACAACAGAGATTCTGGAAGTGCGGCTGCTGCTGCTGGAGTTCGCTGCCAACCGTGAAACATCAAACTTCAGGGGACCAGAGTCCGGTCCTGGCAACAGCTTGGTTTTTAAAACATCATTTCTCAGAATCTGTGAATTCTTACCATGTACATGGAGCGATCCATTGCTTCATCTAATATATTAGTATTCCCCCAATTTCCAGCTACAGCAAGCTGCTGCTGCTGTTTCAAGCAGAAGATGGCTTGCATTTCTCAGGGACACCTGGCCCAGCAAAGCACACGTGCTGTCTGGTTGCTGGTGGCTGGAGTGAAACATCAGATACTGAGCGTAGACACTACCAAAGCTCTCGCTCAGTGTGATGTCAGTCATTTGGTTCATGATGAATTCATTTAGAAAATAAGCTACTGAAAAAACTCTTTCAGTCTGGGAACCAGGAAAGATTTGGTGTTTACTCAGACTGAGGGCCTGAGCATGAATATAAATGTTTAAATGAGTGCAGGATATTGCATGACTAGTTCATCAACTTAAAAGTGGTATCACTAGCTTGCCTTAGTTTTACATTTGAAACCATTATAATCATAGAAAAGCTGTTCTCACAAAACAGGTAATTTAAAATAATCATGCATACAATTTAAAGATAAAATAAGGTTTATATTTGGTTTCATAGCAAATGTGATCTGTGTAGAAACATACTGAACTGAGAAAGATGAAGTATGGTGTGAATTATTTTATTTCATCACAGAATTCCAGCTTTGTCCTATTGCAGGTGAAGAGTGTATCCAGGTTGACTAACTTGCAGGCATCTGACTTGCTTCCCTCCCGAGAGTAGAAGCACTGCCTAAAGGCAGGTGATTTTCCTTCATCACCTATTTACATGTAGACTAAACTTAGATGCTCTGACTGATCTTCTGCAGGGTGAGCATCCTCCCACATACAAACACAGAGGGAAGAACGGGGAGGGGGGTTATCAGGTAAATTAAATGGAAATAAGTAGCAAAATTCCCATAGATCACAATGTCTGCTGGTTCACTCTTAATATTTAATTAAGAACATGAAATTTAGAATGTAATAAGAGCTGAGTGATAGTTGCTAATACTCATCATGTTTAAAGTTTAGGAAAGCTTTCAAAGGTCTACCCACAAGTCAGTACAGAGGTGTCAACAGGAAGGCTTTATGCCATAGCATGGATTGAATATGGTAATCTGATCTGCGCTCCTGATAGTGCTGGTAAACAGACTGTTCTAATCAGATACAAATGCTAATATATATAAAATCTTTACCCATTTAAAAATAATAAAATATTTTGCTCCAATTAATTCTGATTGTGCTAGTAGACCATACAATCAACAATGTTATGCAAATAGTTATTTTTGCAGTTGAAATCAATAACTTATTTTCTTTTGTAACACAAAGAAAATAGAAAAAAGAGGTTATTATTAATTGCTTATAAAACTAAATCTTTGTGTGGGAAGCCTGCAGGTATTAATCTCATTATCAAGACTTTCCTTCAAAGTCTGTATGGCCATTATTGTTCATGATTCGACCACTCAAGAAATCTTGCCATAGACTCCTATTTTGAAAGTATTTATTGGAAGCTGAATGAAATTAATTCTTTATGAGCTAAGTAATTGTAAAGTTACATTATCCTGTGGAAAGAGATAACTGATAAAATCTGACAATTTCAATTTTAAAACAGCTGTGCCTTGCTACACTGAAGTCATGATAACCCTCATATTTATAAATCTATAGCTTACCGGCTACACATACATAGTCATGAAGTATCAGTTACGCTTACTGATAAAATTACTTTAAATATTGATTATAAAATAACCTGTGTTAACAAAAAGTATATTGCTTGCTCATGCATATGGTATTGTTTGCTTCATTTGAATTCCTGTATCTCTAATTCCTTTCTCATTTTTGTTTTATTCTCTTGAACAGCCATTGTTCAACTTGGTCTGATTAGTAAATGGGAGAAGCTTCGCTAATTCAGCTTTAATGACACCTCTGCCCCCAGTGAAATTCTTGGCTGCTGAGGAGGAACAAGGGCACTTCGGTAAGACTTGGTGCATCTAGCCTATACGTCCTACGGAGAATTTTCAGTCTCTTCTTTAAACCGATGAGAAGAAATGGATGACAGCACCGAATATAGAGATAGTCCAAGCTAGTAATACAAGCAGCTAATGCTGCTCACTAGTCTCCTCTACACAGGTCTACCAGTCACACCCTGCCCTTGGAGGGCTTGCATGTAGTAAGGACTACTTGTGGTCATGGTTTCTCACAGTCTTCAAGTGACTATGGCATCATCTTTGTCACTGGTCATGTGGCCTTGTCCTGGACGTCTGCACTCAGCACCCAAGGGGGACATCTCCATGGTGTCCCCACCATCTCTTTAAAGAGGTACCATTCCCTTGCAGCCCCCCTCCCCTTACATCTGCAGAAAGTAATGGGGGGCATGTATTATCCCAGAAGAGGGCTCGTAGGTCTCCAGCAATGAGGCTTGACTCACCCTGGGATAGGTACTGAGCTCCTTTACCCTCGCACATGGTTCTAGATATACAGTGCTGATCCTGTGCCTATGTTGTTGTCTTTGAAGCCATGCCTGCGGCTGTCAAAGCAGGCTTGAATTTCATCTCCAAAATGACGAGCTGGTTTCTTTTCATTCACAATCAAACTGTGTACAAACCATGATTCTTCCATAATTTTCTTCCATGATCTTTTCAGCAAGGGAAAATAGACAGATCTAGAGTATAATCGTCATAACTTCCATTCACAATAGGAGTCCCTAATTTCCAGGATGCGTTCAGTGGTCAAGACTACTGCTTTAAACAGAAAAAACTAACCACCAAGTCCTCAGGACAACTATGGCACCATGCAAAGCAATTATCTATGTTCTGAAAGTATATATTTTTTTAAAATCCATCCATTTCCAAAATTTTGCCGTGTATCACAGCAGACTGTCCAAAGTGACATAAAACATCCAGCAGATCAGAAGCAGCAATTCCATTAAAATATTGTGTGGCTGTTTTCCTGCATATATGCGCAGGACAGCTGGGCCTGGTTTGGTTTTTATAGAAAAATGTAGCATCCCAAAGTCATAACTCCTTGTTATGCATGGGGATTCACTCACATAATTTTTTGAGGATGCAGATATTAACATGCATTACTACGGCAAGTTGGCGTTACGGGCTCCTGCCTCGATTGCAGCCATAGGAAGATGTTGCCTGGCTGGCTCAGACCTGGCCACCTTTTCCCTGGAACTGGTGAGAAACTTCATGGTTTCACTGTCAGTTCCAAAAACAAAATAAATACAGAAATCTCCTCAGTTTATAGACTCTTTTCCCAATTAGCTATGCTGGGGTGTGGTTAACACAAACTAATCATACTCTGGAGTGCTAAAATGTACATGGTGCAGCAAAGTGCCTCGCGTCTCCTGGGGTGTGATTATTTAATGATAATGATGCCCCCTGCAGAGGCACCTTATTGCTCTTTTGCAAAAACAATCTTTATTGAGGGGAATTAATTGCATTGTTGTTGATAGCAAGAAATAAGTTAATATTTTGAAATGATCTTTCTGGTTTGCACAGCTTAAAGGGATGTTTGCACAATTATGTCAAATAAATGACCTGCTTTGAAAGTTTCTCCATATATTAGGTCTGGATTCCAAAGTCACTCTGGATATACGTTTTCTCTGAAGATTTGATTTCACTGGCAGTCTTGAAATGCTGAGAAGAGTTAATCTCTCTGTTCCATGGATACCTTGTATTGCTGCCTAAAAATTGATCTCTTCAGGGTCACTGACTGTTTTCTGGTTAGAGGCAAATTTGCAGTTATACTGGATTCCCACAGCATATTTACTCTATGCGAAGTATCTGAGAGCAACTTTTATGGTAGGGTTTTTAATTAGCGCGATGTGTAAAAGCAGCAGAGTTAATAAGGATGAAATTTGCTGGTGTGCTGACTTCTATGGAAGGCAATTGTCTTAGAGTCATGGTCATAGCCTAGTCTTAAATATCCATCCATATTATTGCACTGATGCTACATAGATTTTGGAAGGTGCAGGTCACAGTTCCCAACTGAAAAAGATACAAGCAGCAACATATACTTTACATACTTCTATCTACCCACTAATTTATCTCTGGAATAATCGCTAATTTACTTATCTCAGTGCTAATGTTTGCTACAGTAGTTTGGGTTTTGTTTCTGACTTTATGGGAGTCTTTGCATCATTTTTATCACCTGCTTGCTTTTTTATACTAATGGTTCAATACATCAGCATTACAGTAATAATCTAGGTATATATTCATTGTAAAATGATGATTTACTGCAGCAGGACGGATGTATTTACTGTGTATGCAATGTTGCAACAAATTAAAATATCAGAAATATGTGGCCCTATGTCAGCATATGTGTAGGCATACCTGAATGTGTAAACATGAATAAAGCAAAGCAACTTGGTGAAGTCACCTGCAGCAGTACTCACTCTGTGCGTGGACTGAGGGGGAGGATGCAGAAATCCGCCGCAGCACTGTAGCAGGCGAGCAGGAGCTCACAGGCTCCATTGCTGTCTCTGCAGCTGGTCCTGGCCGAGCCGATCCCTCACTTCTGCTCCTGGTGACCCCAGCATGATGCAGGTGTTTGGGTAGCGAGGGGGTTTTATTGCTTTCAGGGAGTTTGGCATGCTCCTCCTTCTTGCTGGAGATACGTGATCTCTGCTGCCACTTTGGATGAGTGTCCCATTCCTGCCTCTCTGAGAGGGCAAATGGTACACTCTGAAATACTGTTTTGTAAGGAGCAATCATCATCTTGCCTTTGAGACTCTGTGGATCATAGGATTGTAGAATAATTCAGGTTGGAAGGCAAATCAATCTCTTCCCACATGTGTGTGTGTAGATACACATATATATGTGTGTATGTGGTTTTTTTCCCCCAGTTCTCTTAAAGAGCTGCTCTAGTAGCTTTGGGAAATTTTCATTTCATTGGTCTCTTCCAGGGAACTGCCAGGTGCAAATATTTCATTGTTTGTGTGCCTAAAGCTCAGACCTACCTGGGTCGCTTCTGATAACTTATTCTAAAATCAATTCCGTTGATATTTTTTAAC
The DNA here is from genome assembly GCF_000699145.1 of Aptenodytes forsteri. Lineage (NCBI taxonomy): Eukaryota > Metazoa > Chordata > Aves > Sphenisciformes > Spheniscidae > Aptenodytes > Aptenodytes forsteri. The sequence continues at coordinate 232,293 of NW_008795436.1, forward strand.
AAAATGGAAAATCCAGGAGAACTGCTCATCAAAGGTACTGATCTGTTTGTACCCCGTCTAGCAGGCTTTGTGGTTGAAGTTGGTCCTCTGTTTAGTGGTACTAAGGTAGTGGGTTTTTGCAGTGAAACAATTTCATCTAACATTAAAGTTGTCAATTGAGAGAGGGGCACAACAAAGTCCTATCTCAGTGCTCAGTAGCTTCCTCTTAGATGGGCTGGGACAGACATCTGGTCTCCCTTGTTGCTATCGCTCTTGAATTTGGTCATGGTACTATTTGTTTATACACTTAGACCACACAGTAACTTCAGCAGTATTGAGCGATCACGACAGTTAGGTGCCCAACTTCTACTGTGGATGTCTATGTGTTCTTTGAAGTCACACCTGTTTACATCACCAAAGTTATTTTGTTGATAAATAGCCCTAGAAAGAAGCACATACTACTTTGATTTCACTCTGAGTCCTGTGATACATGCACGGTGGTAGTTTTCATACAGAAAATAATGCATGTTTCCTGAAGGACCACCCAAGTTATTTACTTTCTGTTTTCTAATTGCCCATTAGGTTTCTCTAAGCCAGAGCAATCAGTGGTTGGTACAGCTTGGGACTGGAGAAGGACGGTACACAGTTATCAACTGCTTTCTGCTGTTACAGTCACAGGGACGGGAGAATTGTGTGTCCAGGACAAGAAAAAGTTTATGGGGAAAGGGGATTAGTTCCCAAAACTGTACGGTGTCTGGCAAAGAAAAATCTGTAACGGCAGAAGCCGGCATCATGAGAGAGGGGGATACTGGAGGAAGAAACCTTGATATTTCTGGTTATATGAACACTGTGCAGCCTCACTTCAATAACTTTTCAGGCCGCATGTATGATGCTTTTCCATCACTTTGGTACCTGGATAGTGTCCATTTGAAGAAAGGTTCGGCTGATGACTGCATTCAGACTTTTCAGGTTTTTATTTCTCTTAATTTTGTTCATATGTTCATATGTTGTTTGGGCCCAAAAAGTTGTGGTGAATGGAGTTAAATCCAGCTGGTCACAAGTGGTGTTCCCCAGGGCTCAGTATTGGGGCCAGTTCTGTTTAATAT
>NW_008795436.1:234057-236557 GCF_000699145.1 Aptenodytes forsteri
TGTCAAGCACTGGAACAGGCTGCCCAGGGAAGTGGTGGAGTCGCCGTCCCTGGAGGTATTTAAAAGACATGTAGATGTGGTGCTTAGGGACATGGTTTAGTGGTGGACTTGGCAGTGGTAGGTTAACAGTTGGACTCGATGATCTTAAAGGGGTCTTTTCCCCTAAATGATTCTATAATATAGAAATAGTTTCCATGTACACAATCCTAGTTGTAGTTAAGTAGGATTGGCTCACCAATATACGAGCAACCTGCCTTTCATCTGTATGAAGCCAAGATCTTGGATCAGCTTCTATGTTAAATATAAAATATTAGATCTGGATAAACTAGTTTATGTTGTGTAAAGACTGGTTGCTTCCTCTTCAGAGAGTGAATGGATATTCTGATTTTTTCCATCTTTCCAGCTGGAAAAACAGCTGAACATGGAGTTGCTTGAATGCACGTTTCTTATTTGCACAGAAAAAGGATGGACAATTACATCATGCATTTAAATTATTTCAGCCCCTACAAAAAGAGAAGCATGTTTGATCTGTCTCCCATTAGCTGAATCAGTAATAATACTATTTAAAAAAAAAAAAATTCTTTTTTCAGACCCGTATGACAAGGTCAGTCATTCTTTAGAGCCTTGTTTTAGTAGCTTCGATAGGTAGAAAATTAAAAAATTGAAACTTTCAGGGATGCTAGGGGTGTTGACAAAGTCAAGGAAAAGAATGTGCCAGAGAGCAATAGAAATAGGGAAAAGCAGTATAGGTGCTCAAAGAGATGGGATAGACAACAAATGAAGCTGAGAGAAAAGACATTTCACAGTCTTGCAAGAAGGCAAGGGAAGGCAGGAAAGGGTTGGCAGTGGGAGCTGGTCCCTCCAGCATCCCTGATGTGCCTGGTTTGGAAGATGACAGTGCTATATGTATGTGAGCAGAAAACATGAAATGGAATAATCTAATACAGAGAATCAATTCAGTTCTTGAAAAGCAAAGAAAGCAGCGTACAACCTGAAGGTGAAGAATTGGCTCTGAATCCACCCAGGTTATCTCTAGTTGGGTGTCGCTGCCTGGTACCAGGTAGGTCTGTGTGAAGGAACAGTACACCCATGTCCCGACTACCCTAGTATCAGGATCACAGCCCTGTGGATCCATTTCAGTAACAAATTGCCGGTCTGAGCAGTCTCATGAAAGATGGTGCTTGCAGGAACTATCAGTAGATAGATGTCTTCCAAGGGGCTATGTTTGACCCAATTTATGTCACTGAATGAATGAGAAGTTGCCAATGATGTTGCTGTGGGTTGTGGAGTGTTTGGGAAAGTTGTGGTTTGTTTTTGTTTGGTTTGGATTTTGTAAGCTGTAGAAATCGGTGCGAGAAAAGCTTTTTTAAGAAGTTAGAACAAGTATTAAGAAAAAAATAAATTTCTGAAAGGAACGTCTTAGAAGATGCCTTTGTTGGGAAATGTGTGCCTTGTCTTGATTGTCAGTCTCCACTATTTTTCCTCTTGCCTTTATCTCAGATAACAAGCAGAGCTGATCAGCAATTTCCCCATGAAATAGGAATAATAAAACTATCTCCACCTGATTTATTGGCAGTGTAGATGGATACTATCTGGATCTATCTGGAACTGCTCTCTGCTGATGGTGGTAGTGGACCAGTGCTTGAGGGATAGGGTGCTAAAAACCAAGACCTTCAAAGACAGGAAGGGCCATCCTGGGCAAAACAGGAATCTTTTAAAAACTGTGTTGTATACATGTGGGTTTGTTTAATGTGTGGCATATAATGCAGTTAATCTCCTTACAAAATCACCGCTTAGAGAGCAATATGAAAGGAAATCCTGATAAAAGGCACCAGTGTAAATTTGACATTGCATGTAGCAGTCAGCTTTGTGTGTTGCAATTGGAGAGGACAGAATAGTTGTTTATTCAGAGGGGAGAATGATGCCATAAATTTCAGGTATCAGATTAAAAAATAACTAGACTTAATTTTAAAATCTCCTTCCCCTTTATTCCTCTTCATTTCAGCCACAGTCAGTCCTTGTTTGAGCTCTTTGCGAAGGAGAGAAAATCACTGATCCCGTATGAGGGAGTGGGAAGCAAATGCAAATGGGGGAGGCAAGCGCCTCTGGACTCCAGATGTGATGCTCTGCAAGGCTCGTGTTGCCCCGTCTCCAGCAGCGATTCCTCTGTGAGTCTCATTAACCTTGTGAAATTGGGCAGGAAAAGGCCAAGAGCACGGTCCTTCCAGAGTCCTTCCACCTGCTCCAGGCTTCAGAAGAGGAGCTTGCCTGCACGGGTGAGGCTGCGGGCTGGGGCTCGGTGTGTGCAGCCTGCCAGGGACACTGCCGTGACTTGCTGTGAGTACCCGTCTCGCGTCTGCCACGGAGGAGCCGTGCTCTCGGCTGCAGAGCTGGGGTGGCCCTGCAAAATATGGAAAACTCTTTCCAATCAAGAGAGAACTCCGTATGCGTAATAAACGTGTGATTTTTCTGATGGCTACGTACAGCAGAAATGCTGCAG
>NW_008795436.1:241557-247654 GCF_000699145.1 Aptenodytes forsteri
GGTTTTCAGCATCTGTACCTGCTCCGCTACCTTTAGAGGCCAAATAACTTTGGTGGCTGTGCTAAGGCATTGCAGATTCAAGAAGTAAGAGAGGCAAGTGGAAGCTTTGGCCCCAGTCTCAGACGACAGATGCTGGAGACAATAAAACCTTCTCAGAAAAGGAAGGCAATTATTGCAGTTTTCTAGCCAACAATTACCTTGCTCTTATAAATTATGTTGATGTCCATGATATAACACACATTGCTGAGCACATGATAGCTGTCGTGGGCTGCCACCAACTTCCCTGCTCATGCCTGACACACTGCTTGTGACCCATTTTATTTAGCCTGGGGTACAAAGGTGCTCTATAAAATGAGATTGGCCTCGAAATCACGTAATGTGCTGTCTGTCCCTGTGTCCCCCAGCTTTCTCTGCAATATTCTGCTGTAAGTCAAAGCCGTAGCCGGTTGGATTTAACTGTCTTAATCTAACATTTCCAAATGGTGCCAGCCAAAAAGCCATTTGCGTGGGCAAGTTTGCCAAGATTTACTTAGGAATTTTTATGAAGAACTAGCACAGTACCAAAAATGTAGTTTTATCTCCTTTCAAGTCCCAACCTCTTTTGAAACATCTCTCACTGCCTTTCTGTTGTTTAATTTCCACATGCACAAATACAGGATTCATTCCCAGTTCTCTTGACTATAACATATCAACCCTCTCGCTAACATCCTTAACCTCTGCCCCTAGAAAACTAATCATCTCTCTTGTTAGCTCAGTCCCTTTTAGAGATGGCAGTGCACAAAGCACACCAACACTTCTCTACCGTAAGTAGAGAAGTGATGCTTCTCTCTACTTGGTTTGTTCCACAGCTTCCACACTGATTTGTGTTGTACAATTCAATCTTCTGAATCACCCTTAATGACATCTATTATCTAAAATCCATTGGGCACCACTACTTCACTTCATCCCTTAATTACACCACCTCTCTCTTTTCATACCTGCTCTTATACTTACCCAGTCACTGCCCTTAATGTCATCCTATTTCTCCTGTGCTAAGCTTCCAAAGTACTCATCCAGCAACGCGCGCAGCCAGCTCTGTCCTCCTGCAGAACCGCTGAGAGTGCTCGTAAGGAGTGTTTTCTTGCCTCCTTTCCTCAAACAAAAGCAATCCTTAGATTATAACAGAGAGTAGAGGAAGGCGTTATGGGTTAAACTGCCATAGGGGGGTTCTACCAATTCAATTTGGATTTAGATACACTATTTGTACAGAGATGAGTTTGGAATTTTGATGTTCAGACGTGCCTAAGGTTCATTAAGAGTTGAATTTACACTGAGAGTCAATGGGCCTTTTGAAAACCCCAGCTTTTTTAGCCAGTATGTCAATAGACGTTTTCTTCAGGGTGGAGAATATTCCTGTTCAACCCTGTGCATGGAGGTTAATCACAATAAAGTTAGATTTTTCTAGTATATTAGTATATTTTATAACAATACAAGTCAGCCATTCATCAAGGTGCAATGAAGCACATTTAAGTTTTCTAGAAGCTTCCCATTCATGTGATACTGAATTCTTGACTATTCATAATAATAAAAACAAATGAAAGCCCTTTCAGACAGCAGATGCTGTACAAGGAAAGTTGGTTATTTAGAGCAGGAATGATTTGGCAGACCTAGTATTGTTTGTTAGAATGCTGTCCCATATAGAAGGTAATTTAGAAGTCATATTTTTAAAATAATTTTCCCATGGATCCTCCTCCTCCTCCTCCAGCTGAATGAATTTAAAGTCAGAATAGAGACCCGTTGATTATTGTGGCTTCAAGGATCAGGAGGAGGTTAATTAGGGGCTGATAAAAAGTTCTCTGGGGCAGGGGTCACGTCTTTGTATGTATTTGCACTATGACTAATGCAGTGTCCCCCTGAGCCTACTGGGGCTGGGGGGGGTTTCCATAATGTAAATAATATTAAGCTGCAGTTTAGAAAGTGTGAAAATGGGTCTGATGGCAATTTTTAAATCTTTACCTTTTTAAGAGCTGTTTTCCAAATTTCTGGGGCAATTTGAATGCAGCAAAAGTGATGTTTTCTCATTTTGATTCCTTTAGAGAGTTTTCATCAGTGAAAGAGCTCGCCTGTACTGACATAAATATAATCTCAGACTTAGCAGGGATCCTTCTGGGCTCTGTAGAGCCCTGTGGATCAAACCATCATGCAGACAGAAATGCTTGTGGCTCTTCTGGGTGTTTGGATCTTTTTTTCTCACTAGAGCCAAGATGCATGAAGCAAATGTACCTGAAAAGGTGAGTACATCTCTCCACTTACCCTACTGGGGAGGGGTTTTGAACCATGAACCTGGAAGTTGTATGGAAGAACTGTGCCTAATTCTTCTCCTGAGCAAATTATCTGAATTTTGCAAACCACTGAGGGGATGAGGACCACATCAATGACATGCAAGCATCTCCTGTGGCATCTATTAAGTGCAGGCATCACAGACAGCACAATGGTGGCATGGGGATGGGGAGGGATAGCGTCAAATAAGTTACTGTAGGTGTCCGATACTCTAATTTCTTACTGTTCCTGGTAACTCTTTGCAGACTCACAAATTTATGTGCCCCTACGAAGGAACAAACAAGAAGGATCATCTGTCTTTTTATGAGAAGTCTTGATCCTCTTTCCCACCTTAAAGAGAAATAAGACGGCAAGAGAAGCAAATGGTAACAAACAGTATAAAACAATAGCTAGGGAGTATATATGCTTTTTGCAACATTGATATTCACTTTGACAATATTCCTTAAAATGCTACTTCTACTAGCTGGCTATGGGCAACCTTATGCATTTCTGTTCATAAAGCTTTGCAAAATTAAAAAGCCAGTTGTATGATGAGTCTTAAGAGCTTGAAAATGGTCTTCCAGATGCTGATACAAGCACAGATTTGCAATCCCCAAAACATAATTTGGCCTTTTAATCTCTAAGAACTGGTGTCTGTCCCTGGTTTGCCAAATGCCTTTATTCTTATTCTAGTGAATAATGACTTTCTCATTGCCTTTTTCCCCCTTCCCTACCCTACAAATAGTTACCCAAGTAACTAATTTTCTTTTGATTCTCTGCTAAGCTAGTCGTGTCTCCTTCACTTTCTTTAGATCTGGTGCAAAAAATATCCCCAAAAGCGAGAAGGCCAACAGTTCTCAAGTGAAGATTGAACCACCAGCTTTCTTCTGTCATCATCCCCCATGCCTTTTCTGTGGCTTTATAGAGAAATACTGCAAGCTTTATTCCTCCCTCTCATCTTGTACTTTGTTCATTCCCTCAGGTTATAATGTCTATGTGCAACCTGCTAATGGAGCCTGAATTATTTTGTTGTCTAGTGTGGGAGATGATGTCTTTGCACTTCACTCATGGCTTTTGCTGTCCCTGATACCTTCATGCTTCATTCACATTTCTTTGCTTTGACCCAGGTCAAAAAGTGATTATAGAGTGTGTCCACTGGCAAATTTGGCTTTCTTTCATGCTTTCCTTGAAACTTGTGAGTGTGGCCAATACAGCGGGAGAAGACCTCCAGCCAGTGTGGCAGGTCACTGGTCCTCCAGGACTTTGCAAGACGCATGGTAATTGGCAAAAAATCCAATGTCGGTCATGGCTTATTACTTAAATGCACACTGTAACTTTGTCTCTTCCTTCTATTCTCTGCTAAGGGGATTCGAGTAGGATACAGGAAAGAAAATAAAAGTGGCATTTTCTACAGGAAATGGCCCTCACGAATATGTCTCTGCTAATAATTACAGAGCTGGTTTTATTTTGTTCAATGCACTGCCTCGGTTTTGGATCCACATCAAGAGCAGCATATGCTCTCCAAACTAAAATATGTGCATATCTGATTTTTGACAAAAAAATTATTTAATTGATCTCTTCCTGCCCTTTCCCCTCCCCCTCATTCTCTTCCTGCCTTTTTTGCCCATTTCTTTACTAATTCCATAATATAGTAAGCCCCCTATTATGAAAGAAATCCGAATTAATTTAAATATAAAATATAAAGAATTAACCTTACAGCAAAACAGATAACAGAAAAAAGAGCTAGTTTTTCTCTGTCAAGTGACAGCCTTCTCATTTATTATCATTTTAACAAATTAAGTTGCAAAATTGGCATTATTTCAGAACTGTACAAAATGTAATGACTCTATGAAATATATTGAATTTTTCAAGTATTAAAAATCCCTTAGTTTTGAAAATGAATCACTGGAAATGATCCTTAAGAATCCAAAGTTTTTTATGCCATTTCTATACTATGCCTGCACAAAATCTAATGGCATTTGCTGAGTTAATCCTGGATATTCCATTGTTTTGGTATTTGAACTCTACTAGTTAAATACAACATCTGTGAGAAAATCAAAGGGAAGAGATGTTGTTAAAATAGGAGAAAATATTCATCCCTTAGATGTAAGGAATACTCATCACCCAAAATAAATCTGGGTTAAACTCTTTAAGTCTTAAATCAAATAAGTTTTAAGTTTAAATAAGTTTCCGGTCTTAAACCTCTAGCACCCTGAAAGTATGTATTTGCATGTGTGTGTGCACATGGGTGTGTGTCTGTGTGTAAGAGAACGGCATGTACTAAAACTAAATTCCTCCAAACCTTGTTTTAAGGAGCATTGAATGCTGATATGTAATGGCTATCACACAAATAAATCTGAATTATAAAGATATAATGTTGTGTATGATTAAGTAGTTCTAGAAAACATAGGGATGAACTTCACCTGTAGTGCTTTTGCTTTACTGATAGATGTGAACCAACGCAAATGCACAGGTTTAGAAGCACAAACCCCGGGGACAGTGCAAGCGTAGCTGGCGGAGGCAATCGCGGTGCTCTCAGTGGCAGCAGGCTCTCGGCAGAGGCTGGGCGAGGGAGAGCGCAGGACAAGGGGAGGGCGTTTCCAAAGGGGGCAGAGGATCCAACCCGAGGTGGGAAATGCCGCTGTCAATTGTTTCAGCAGGATGGAACGGAAGCCAGGGAGAGTCAGGGACCCACAGGATGGAGGCTGTTATCTGATGAGGTCATCTTCACGAATGTTATAACTCAAAAATACGGGTACTTGTCAAAAATGAAAAAGATGCATAGACGTGGGAAGAGCTGTGTGAAATTTCCCCCCGAAGCTAGCTCTCTGCAGACATGTTCACCTATCATGTCACTTCAACTATCTCTGTGCCATGGGCCACTTGCTAGAAAATTGGTGAAGCCGGTTCTGCCGCCTCAGTGTGAGCGTGATAAAACTTGCCATTTTTTGCTCAGTCTTTGCCAGCATTTTCTCTCCACAAAAACCTCCAGAAGCATTACCTGTTATCATGTCTTTCTGACTACCACCTCCGTTCTCTTCTCTCTCGCGCCTTTGCCTGTCCTTCGAATACATCTGTGTCTTTGCCCTTCGAGAGAGTGCCCTTTTTTCTGTTGGCAGCCCTTGCATAGGGGTAGCGTGTTGTGCTGCCTCTCTTCTCTGTTTCACTCTATTCTCTTTCCTGCTGATGAGACCCATGTTGCTTTGGCAGAAAAACTAAAATACAGTAGTTCATCAATCCAAAATCCACGATGATGCGCTTGTCTGACAGTGGGGGATTGGCTGAAGGTGATTTTGACTGTGAGCCTCACTCTTCTTTTCTCTTGACAGTAGAAAAGAACTGCAAGACTTTATGTCTAATATAGATTTCACAAGGTATTTTGAAAAAGAGCCAGTCTTTGTTGGTGGGCAGTGTAGAGAAATTGCTTGAATTGAGAAGATATGGGGAACAGCGCTGGTGCTGGTGCCAGTGCAGGTCCTCATTTGGAAATGGTGAGTGCTTTGTGTCTCATTCTCGGGGACACAGGGATTCCTAGCCCAGAAGCAAAGCAACTGTTCCAAGAAATCACTAACTGGTGCCACCAGGGCTAGTGTCCTGCAGCATGTCCAAAGTAGAGAGAGATGTGGCTGCAGGAGAAATGCCTGAGTCTTTTATAGTTTCGCAAATGAATCTGGAGAATCTCAAGTGGCATTATAAGGGCCAAAAGTTCATCTATTCTGGACATAGTAAGAAAACACATCAGGATGGACTACAAGGAGTTTGGGAGGGTGCCTGCTCCCCCCCCCCCCCACCCCAGCTA
>NW_008795436.1:247849-268543 GCF_000699145.1 Aptenodytes forsteri
AGTGATTTGGGAGGGGGTGCCCTCCCCCCCCCCCCAATCTTCCATTTCAAAATTACTTAAAATGTTGTTGAAAATTCAATATTAAACCCAAACCAATCTTGATCTTCTATATAAGAATTCCTCTTGCACATTTTGGTAACATAAAAGCTGATCTCAGTGTCCTTGAGAAAAATCTATGTTCCTTGCAATATTGAACATGATGGTCCTTGCCCTGAAGGCTTCTGCCCTTCACACTTGCAATGCCTGTATGCCGTCAGCACTGAAATAATGGCAAATCATCTGGAAGCCCTCTGGAATCACTTTATCTTAAAAGGTCATATTTAAGAGTAAAAAAATCAAATAATCCATTTGTAACTTCATCTGGAAAGGGTTGGAATCCAATAGAGAACAGACACATAAAGATACTTGTGCACTCCTCATTTTGGGTAGTGATTTAGTGTGCCACGTTTATAACCCTTTTACAGCCAACCGATGCTATGGCTTGGTTTGATTTTAGGCAACAGCAGGCCAAACATCAAGGTAGGGATGATGTCTGAGCATGCCGATGGCTGGGAGAGGAGCCCGAGCTTCCCTTGAAGTTCCAACATCAAAGATGACAAATAACACTTTTCTGCATGTTCCAGTTTCACACACATCATCTGAGTATCCTTTGGCAGCAACAGTTGGCCCAAGCCTTGGAGCAGCAGCTGGTAAGTCCAGAAGCGGGGCTGTGATGCCTGTGCCATCAGATGTACTGGAAAGCCTTCTAAACTGTATTTTGAAGTTTCAGCATTTATGTGGACCTAATTATAAGATGTACATTTCATTCATAGTCTGTGTGTCTTATTATGCACGGTAGCATGGCTTATTCCGGAGCTGAGTCGTTACTGGCTGTGCTTTAAGGAGAGGATGTGGTTGGCAGCACGGGGCGACGTGATACGGGTTTAGTCTGTGACCAGGCCAGGAGACTGAACTGCAGCTCAGATGAGCTGTTCCTGGCTTTTCCCTTGATTTACTGTATGGCACTGGACAAGTCAACCCCTCTGTGCAAAAGTGGTCCCATGATTAAAGTGGCATTACTAGCACCTGCTTGAAGGGCTCCTGGGTATTAGCATCTGTTGAGTACTTCGGGATCTCTGTCTACTCATGAATGCACATACATATACGTATATAAGTATATGTGCATGTATCATACATACATCAAAAATAATGCATTTATTTTTTATATATATATTAAAAATACATATATACACCTCCACATATGAATATATGTGTCTATATATGCATGTATTAGATATGTATATGTGTGGGTGTGAATGCACATGCAGAAGCTTTTGGTTATCACAGTATAATGTTATAACATTGAATCATCATTTCTGACGAATATTTCAGTATTGTGAAGTGAGTTTCACTGATTCCAAGTCTTGGCTTTCAGAAATCATGGTCAGTTTGTACCTGTATATACCTTCTTGGTCATTTTGGTGTGCTCACTGCTGTTTTCTATTGGTGTTGCTGACAGCATTGGCATTGTCTGTACAGCATTCGTGCAGCAGGTTCTTAGGGAGCCTGTGTGTGGCTCTGCTGTTGGAGGCTGTTCTGACACTACCTTTAAAATTCTGGACATAATCATTTGATGTAACTGTTCAGTGTAGCAAAAAAGCTAACAATTCGCTCACTCCTGAGGATGCTAGGTTTAAAAAAAAAAAAAAAAAGCCTTTAACTTCAGCAGTCCCTTAAGAACGACTAGGCAACTGAAGGCAGCCTTAACTGTGGAAGACCCCAGGATTTAATATTGCTGTGTACGGGGGCCATGTGGTAAGTGACTGCTTGGAGACTCCTGCGAAGCCTTGATACAGTGGGATGAATTGTACCATCATTTATGCCTGTAAAATCCCTTGTCATAATGGACAGGGCTCACTGGAATAACAGTCAGGTGTTCTTGGAGCAAGAGTGAAATTGAAACTATGGTAAAACCCTGGAGTGCTTAAATATTGTTTTCAGTGGAGCCTGGATGCCAGTGATGTCAGTAGATCACACTAAAATTTGTTCACTGGATCATTTAGATATGAGTCTTCAGAGCACTGTCTTGGAATTAGGAAACCATGAAATTTCAGTGAAAATTTCAGCCTAACTGCTCCAGATTCTGTTGAAAACTTTAGTCTGATGCTTTAGCCATGTAAAGTTCAATGGCTCCACTTCTGTTACAGGTGTCAGTGAAGAATAATAACAAAAAAATTGAGTTATGCAATGCTGAATCTGCCTAAATTCTTATTATACATTTATAAAATAAACCCTAATGGCTTTTTGGAGTGGTTATGGTGTAGTCTGTCAATGTGTATTAAGATTACTATGATAGCACATAGCCTTTATGATAAAAGCATGCAAATTAACATGGAAATCTGCAAGACACTTTCGATTTTTCTGTAATTTAATACAAACAGGTCCAGATTTACAGGACCATATGTACAGAAATTGCATGTGTACATTTTTGCGTGTGCATTTCTGACCTTAACCAACAGATTGAGAGAGAGGAACAGCTCACATGGTTCAGATCTGCACTAAGGTCTGCGAATCCGCATGCCAAATGAAACACAAGGCGACCTTTGATGGCCAAGTTAACCATCAAAAAGGTTTTTTAATGGAAATGCTGTCACACTCTTAACTAGAGTACTGCTGCCAGGCATCACATCAATAATGCAAACTTTGGAAGACAATCTTGCAAACTAAATAGCCAAGAATTCTGAAGTATTTCTAGAAAGAAAAAAAGAAAAAAGGTGATCATTATGAAGAGGGGGGGAAGCCGTCAAGTGAAATTTAATTTTGCATTCAGATTTATTATTGCTATCTGTTCTCAGTGCTGAAATGCCTGTTTACTTGCAAAGGACAGTTTCTTTCCATAATGAATCATAGTAACACTTAAATTAAGCACAGTAAAAGAATGGTTAATGTCATAACACGCCGACAATTTAACCTGGCCAATATTTTTATTGCCTTGTACAATAAACCTAACAGAGCACAACTTGCTTTTTGACTGGTGGAAAATCGGTTATGAACCGCCAGGGAATGACCAATTTTTCAAATGCAGCCATTCAGTCATACTATAGCCACTAATACTTTTTTTTTTTCTGTACACTATTGCTGTTATAATCTTTTGAGGATATTTTATCACGGCAATAACCTCCTCAAAATCAGTCTTTACTGCAGTTAATGACTGGACAGCTGGAGCATTAACTGGCCTTGGCTTTGCCTCTAGCCATTAACTAACAAACCAGTTGTTATCTGCAGGTAACAACCAATTTCTTGTAGAATTTTCTTGATAAAGTGTCTCACTGGATAAAAGTTGGGGTTTTTTTCCCCCTTCTTTCCTCAGCTAAGATCTAGCAAGTGCAAGATAATATGTAGAGAAAGAATTGCAGAGAAGTAGCAGTAAGCAATAGTGTTGTGAAAGAAGTTAAATTAGAAACCAAAATCCATAAAATGTTGATTGTTTACTCCTGCCAGAATTTTTGTAACATTAATAAAAGACTGCTTTATTATGTCTTGGTCGCTTGAGTGCAGTGCACGGTCCTGAATTCAAGAGTGGACTTTGGGGGCTGTGTCACCGGGCACTGCAAGGGACGGTCCCCTGCCTGCGCCACTGCACGGCACAGCCTTCCCCAGGGAGAGACAAAAGCAGGGGCATGGCAGCTACTGGCCATTTAGGCAGAGGTAAGAAAATGGAGACGGTTTTTAAAGTGCCTTCCATCTTCCAAGCAAATACTGAATGAAGACATGAGATTAATTCTGTATATTTTATACTTAATAAAGCGGGTATTATTTTTGAGGGCCCTCATAAAATTTTAGCCTTTATGATTGTGGTTTGAAGTTATGAAATGTTAACTTCTGTTTTGTTGCAACATTATTTTAAAAGTAGGGTTAGCAGATTCAGATTAAATCAGTACATTACCAAGAGGGTTTAAAGCAGAGATTCATGGCATTGTTAAATAGTAGCAGAATAAGTAAAATGTACAAAGGAAACACCCATAAAAAGCCATGCTCTATCATGCCATAAACAATGATGTTTTAAAACTGTTAATAGGCTTAATAACAGTTTATTATTTTACCTTAACCCTTTTTAATGCCTTGTTTTCTCCAGCTTTTATCTTGGCTGTACTGAGCTGTTAATACCACTTCTTAAATTTTCCCCTCTAGGTATATTTTCCAGGAGTGAATATGAAGAAAAAGTAAATGCAGCCGCGCATTTGCTTTTAAGAAACACAGGAGGCACTGTGCTCAAAAACCTTCCAGGGCTAGGCTTTGGAATACAGCAAGTATTTTAGCATCTACAAAAGTCATAGAAGATTTCTAAAACCGTAGGCGAAAATCCTGAATCAGTAGGAGCTTCAATGACAGGTCAGTGTTTCCGAGGGATCAGGATTCTCCTGCGGTGTCCGAGTTTGCAGCCTTCCTCATGGCTCCCATCCGCTCTGTGCACAGGGACCACGGCTTGCCCTCCGCTGTGGATTTCTATGCGTTTCCAGATGTTTGCACAGGAGTCTTTTGCAAAATGTTTTATTGTCTACCAGAAATAAAAATTAGTATCAACCAGAATTTCTAACCAGAGAGTCAATTTCAAATCATATTACATTTTGAAATTAGTTTAATCTGGAAAGACTTGGGGGAATCTCAGTAGTAGAGGTTTGTCTCGCACTAGAAATCACTGCATATTCTGTGCACAGGCAAGTGGTTCCCTTTCTCTCTGGTATACGTGTATAACTGTCTAATGCTATCGGAGATTTCATTTGGGCATTGATGTAAGAATAGACCCCTTTCATTGCATGTGTACTAACTACCAATATTATTTGCAATTCAAGCATTTCTAGCAATTTGAAGTGATCCAATGATTTTTAAATCATTCTTAATTTCATAAGTCTACTCCTTTAATCTCTTTCAAATTACTGAAAATGTAAGGCATTCTAAACATTTCTGATCATTCTTCACTGCTTTGGCCCCATAAAGCCAATCTTTTCCAAAGTTAAGCACTTAAAAATTTGAAGTACTCCAATAAATTTAAATTGGCATATTCTGTGCATATCAATTGAGAATTATTAGAGCATTAGTGCCTAGGAGTGATGGCTGAGGGCATGCAAACCAGTTCATACATTGATTTTTAATGACTTTTTATTGATTCCGTGCTTTTTAAACTTGATACCCTTAGGTTGCCTCTTACATAGAGTTAACAGATTTGTGATGATACACTAAGTTTGGAAGAGGCATCTTTTTCCTCTTATGCTTTTTCTTTTCTCCTTATGGCTTATTATCATAACTTTGCTCAGATGCAAATACCAAATACACTTGATTTGTGGCTTTAAAAATGGTGATTGTGACTTTAACAGGATATGGCTCTCCAAGTTTCTCTGGCTTATCTGTAGACAAGGTTTATGTTCAAACCTTTAAGGGTCTCTCCTCTCCTCAGTGTGTACACTCAGCGCTCACCAGCAATGATGGATGCTCTAGGCCTGCACTGACAGGAGAAATAACTTTCTTAGTAATTTTTAAATGTCAATTTTAATTTGTTGAGCCAAGATATTGTAGGTGTCATAAAGCACAAAGTGAAAATGTGTTTTAGTACTTCTACATTTTGAAAATTATCCATTTATATTACAAAATACACACGCCCCTGCTCTGTATGTATTTCCACTGTATTTATTAATTCTTTGGTATTGACCTATTAACCAACACATTGTCAGTGCAACCTGCACTGGTGGTGATAACTGGGACAAGCAGGTACCATACTGCCATGGTGGCCGTCCTCCTTTGGAGAAGGAGGAAGGCTCGGGATGGTGCACAGGCACAGAGGAAAGGGAGAGAGACCCTTTATGGCCTGGCTGGTGGGTTGCTGCAGGGGCTGGCTGCAGAAGCAGCTGGTGGCAGCTTGTGGACGTGCCTGACTGACACGTCAGGAAGGCTCGGGGAAGCACCACTTCAAACCAGGTACACCACCCCCCTTTCTTGGGTGTGAGATGTGCTTCTTCCAAAGTTTTCCTATGTGGGTCATAACAGGACGAGTGAGAATATTTCTAATAGATTCAACTCTTGTGGGTTTTTCAATGCTTCTCCCCCGCTGCTTGGGCTGTGTTGTGTGAGCTTTTTTGGGAGGCAGTGATTCCAGTCCCATTTCATAGGGACCAAATGCTCACACTGCATTGCTGTGATGCCGTTGCTTGTTATACCCTTGCTGAGGATCCTGCCAGAAAGCCTGGTGACCATCACATGCAGGTGTCCCTCTCTCCCCCTGCTAGACGAGTTCCCCTCCAGCTGCGGTTAAGGCACGTAGCAGTCTGAGGAGACATTAATTGCTGCTAACCGTGATGGGTGCTTCTGTATTTAGGCTTTGTTTAGGGCAAATTCCTCTGCAATCGCATTGTTAGAAGCCATGGGTCTGTTAAAGTCGGAGTTATTAGGCCATGTGCTTTCTGTGTGTTGTCATAGTCGGAACAACACTAGTGCAAACGTCTGCGCTGGGCAGGGGAAGTGTTAAGTGAAGAATAAAAACAAGCCCAAATTCCCACTTGGAAACTGCATGCCTCAACAAATACCACTGTTCATAGCAGGTTATTAGCTTCTTGGTTGTAATTCTGGTCCTTTTCAAAAGGGAGGTGGAAAAAAGCGTGTAAAAGAGATTTTTGATACTTCACGGTGTATTGAATGAACAGCAGAAGGCTGTTCCCTTTCCCAAGTCTGGATGTGGTTGAGGTAACACTTCTTTCTCTTCTCCCACATGATTCCCCATGTCTTCCGGTGGCAGCACCCTAGACACTCCAAAATGCATGTGAATAATGCACCTTTGAATTACAAATCTGAAATGTCCCTGTTTTTCTCAGGCCAGCTATGTATGAGGGACCTGTAAAAAGCGTTTCTCTCCTTCCGAATAGGAAGGGGGTCTCCACGAGGGCTCGCTGGTGGGCAGGAGCTGGGCTTCCTCGACAGGGTACCAAAGAGGGAAGGATGGCATGTCCCCGGGTGAGAGGGCTGCCAGCCCCACTGGTCTGGCAGGGGATTACCTCCCTGAAGGTACAATGAAAAAGTGGGAATTGCAGTTAAATGCCCTCCGAGAGGCTTAGGTGAGCGTTTGCTGGTAGACTTAGCTGAACTGAATTTCCATGTCTGTATTTGAACTGAACATCCTGAAGTTTACTTATTACGGACCGTCCGCTCTGCACTGTTACTGCATGTGACTGAGTTACTAACAGCTTACCAATATGTACAGTCTTCACCTTCTCTTGTTTTTCCTATGTGCCTTCCAGAATTAGAAGATTCAGAGTGAGACATGTCATTTATATATTTATTTAGAAGCCATTCTGAGCAACAGCACATTCACTAGTTTGGTTCACTTTTATGGATTTGATTCATTGCTTATTAAAGCCAATGGAAATCTTTCCATTGTTTTCAGTTGGTTCTGGCTCAGAACTTCTTGGTGCTTGACAGTATTTAGTAGGAGCTGAAAGATCTGAACTTCTAAATCATGATATATTATGGTCCTCTGCAGTGCCTGTTTCTTAATTATATACATAATCCCAATATCTGTTGCAGTGTATTTCTGGGTGAGCAGTTTCTATTTTGTTAAGTTTTCACAAGTATGGTGTTATGAAACAGTTAAATATCATCAATATTATATTTGTCACAAATGAGAAACTAAATATTGAGATTGGTTTTATCCGTTCATTAGTTTATGGACACTGAGTCCTCTGAGGAATGTCACAAATTCCCTTGATGTCCCTCAGTGCTAGATTTAGCATTTGGATCTTTGATTTAATGGAAAGATACATTAAAAACTGATACAGTCAGACAGCTCCCTATGGGGTATACATCTATGTCAGCTTTTACGTCACAGTTATTTCAGTCAAGATTTGGCAGTAAATTATTTTATCCAAAAGTTGTTCTGGAATATGCCATGCACTTTTCGTAAGCATGTGGCGTCTTTTCAGATGATAGCAGATCAACCATTTCGGCTTCTCCAGCACGGCTCTTACCTGTATGTGTATCTGAGACGTACTTGTGTACCTGGACGTCGCCCTCCCCACACCTTTGGGCTGCGGCACGCGGCAGACGTGATTTGCAGGAGCCAGTGCCCTCCATAGTACTGGGAATTCCCACAGCTACAATATGCTGTGGAACCATTTGCATTTTTAACAAAGTTCAGCGTGATCGTGTTTTCGTCTTTTATGTTGACTTTCTAAAGGTGTTCCAATAGCTGGCATTTCCCTCAGGAATCTTTACTGAATCCGTGGATTTCAAGTTACTGTTATAACATATTACAGGACAATTAATTTATAAGCACTGTTACCTGTCCCAGAAAGCAGATTCTGAGAGGAATCCTTTTATCCTTATAATTTAATGTATCATGTAATGAAAACTAATCTATGTAGTTCAAATTCAGACATTAAAACAAGTTAAAGGGGTCAGTATATACAATAAATTTCCCTTTGCCAATTTACTCAGTTAATTTAGACATTGCCTTTTCACTTTAACTCATTAAAACTTTCTTGCCAAGTTTACTTATCTGTGTTAAGGGTACAATTAATATTATAATTTTTAATTATCCACTTGGTTTTATCAGAGCCAAAGTGTTTCCTTAAGTGTGAATATCAAAATAGAGCCTATATTTTTTAAGAAAGTGAAGTGTTGCAATTTTACTAATTCCTTAATAACAGAAATATTTATGTATCTTTCGCCTTACTGTTTATGCATCAATAGTTGTGTTGTTTTGTTTTATTTTATAACCTTAGCATAATATACTACTGAAAGCTATATTTTGTACTTCTTAATTCTGTACCACTCATTCTGATTGAAAGCTATATTTTGTACTACTTAATTCTGTACCACTCATTCTGATTTATGGCATCATTTTGTTTCCAGCTCACTCCTTATCTTCAAAAGGCTTGATCCAAAACTCATCAAATTCAGAGGAATAGATCCCAGTGGGCTTTGGATTAGTCTAGTAGGGTGAAATTGTGAACTTCACGAAGTTTGCATTACATGCGCTGATATGCAGTAGTGAGATTACTTGATAGATTTCTAATTCAGCTGCTTCTATTTAGGAGCAAGTTCTTGAGAATCCTGGCCATGCACTTGAAATTTAAGAGACCATTTTAGTTGCATATATTAATCCCTTTTCTTACTATGACATTTGAGAATACATTTATTTGCCAGTTTGATTTTATCATCATTATGGAGGACTCATGTTTCTAATTTCTCCTACAGGCTCTTGAATTGTTAATGTTAACTCCTACCGAACCCAACCTTGTTTTCTAACAGAGGGATACCATTCTGAACTTGTATTGATGCTGAGCTGTTAAAAATAAGTTCTTCAGGAATGACAGGTTTACAAGTCATAATAAAGTACAGCTCATCACAAAAGGATGGAAAAGCGTTAATGCAGAAGACATCTGGTAAATAATATTACAATGTATTTATCTTGTTATTTCTTAGTTATAGATGTATGGAGTGATAGATACAGAATTATGAAATTGATTTAAGTTCTTCAGTGCAGCAGAAGCTGTTTTGTCATCTTCAGTGTTCTTGATTTTCTTTTTCACCTGACATTGTTAAATTGGAACAACCTGGACATATCTTCCATTATATACCAGCTAGAACCTTCCTGGTTTGCCATTAACTTGGTAATTCCTAGTATTCTGGCTGGTTATGTATATACGCTGCTGCACACCAGATTCGTTTTATTAAATAAATACAGAAGGAGTGTGTCAATATGAAATGATTGTAACAGATACTACTAGATAATCATGTATGCTACAAGCTACCTTAAAACGCATTTTTGATATATAGCTGCACTGCCTGATACATAGCTATTGTGCAGCTGATTAGCTGTGGTGAGAAATTACTCATTCCCTTGTATTAACTACACTGTTTAACTACACTGTTTCCACCAATCAGTATGAAGTATGCCAAC
The DNA here is from genome assembly GCF_000699145.1 of Aptenodytes forsteri. Taxonomy (NCBI): domain Eukaryota; kingdom Metazoa; phylum Chordata; class Aves; order Sphenisciformes; family Spheniscidae; genus Aptenodytes; species Aptenodytes forsteri. The sequence continues at coordinate 257,778 of NW_008795436.1, forward strand.
TTTGTTTAGCCTTTGCACTTGTGCAATGATGAACAAGTAATGCATAAAACAAACCCTCCTACCTAATCAAACATTCCTCAGAGATTTGAAAACAGAAACAAAGGGTAAATCCATTCATAGATTATAATGGTAAAACAAAATAAAGTTTGACATATGTATATGGAAACTATGAACACATGATGTGAATATTTTTTTTAAACAAGAACATGTTTGAATTATTAATAAATGCAAAAAATATGTTTTAACACAATATGGAACAGTTGGAAGGATATATTTCTTTAGAATCACGAGGGTCAGGAAAGATCTCTATTGAATATAAACACTATAATTTTTTTTCCCCTCTTGGTTTGCGTTTTAGCCTTTTCAAATGTCTATCTCATTGCAAACACTATAATTTTTTTCCCCTCTTGGTTTGCATTTTAGCCTTTTCAAATGTCTATCTCATTGTGAAACACTGCCTTGGTTATAGTTGGGAGAAGTTTCCCTTTTTCATCCTTGAGCCTGCAGTACAATCTTCATTCTCTGAGTATGTAATAAATGAAGTTTGTTAACCTTCAGGGTGTGAAACTCATTTTTCTCTTCTTGTCCTAGGGTGTTAGGTGTTGAGGACAGCTGACGAGCAATTCTTTAGGGAGGACTGTACTGCTATCCAGGAAAGGGCTTACATTTAATTTTGTCATATATCCTGGTTGCCAGGTTATTTGATTTTAAGATAATTGATTGATCTCTTTATGGGTATATTTTTTCTTTTTCATCAAGAAAGCTCAAAATATTTGATAAGAGTGATTTTATTGGAGAGTAGTAAATATCGACAGAAGAAACCAGAAAGTTTTGGGGTTTTTTGGGTTTTTTTTACTTTTTTCCCTTTATCTTAAAATTTGAGCAAATATGGTGCTTGCAGACTTGATGGGGACTGTGATGAGAGACCACTGTAGTCTTTTTCACTGGTGACTGCACATTAGTTAGGGGCCTCAATTCTGCCCTTTCTTACAATTCTTACTGACTTTAGTGGCTGCTGCGTGAACAGATAATGCATAAAATACTCATCAATGTAAATGCCATATATAAATAAAATCCTAAATTGAAACCATCATAAGCAAGTCAAAGTAAAGACAACGGAGTCTAACATTGAGCCCTTAGAGGAAACAATGTGTGTGAACAACGCCAGCTTTAACTTTGAATTCCCAGTTGTGCATTGGCTTGTACCCCGACTTTAACATTAATCAGAAGCTTTTCTGCATTTCATCTCCTCATTTACAAAAAAATCTTTGCTGAAAGGTTATATAAAACTCATTATTTACCTGAGTGACCAGAAAGGCTCTCAAAGTGCCATTCCAAGCTCTCGGGTGAATGCTTATTTATAGTTTTTTAATAGGCATTCATTACCTGATGGATTGGAAAGACTCTTTTTGAACCAGTTCCCGTCTATTGGTTAAATACAGATTGATAACTTTTTCTTAAAAAGCTTATTATTAACCAGATAAGCTCATCACCTTTGCGTTTCTAAAGTGGTGATTAGTTTTAGCTTCCAAGGGCTTATTCAAGATTTTCACTAGTGTAACTTAAATTTTGCCCAGTGGGCCATATTCTGGAAATGAATTACAGTAGTGCAATGCTTGCAAAACCCAGACTGCAGAAGTAACATGAGCCCATTTGCACAAAGACATACCTTAAACCTATGTTGCTGCTCATATATTGGCTAGTCCAAGCACAGGGCATTGAGGAGGTAAAAGGCTGCAGCACATTTTAAAGTGCCTTTAAAATGAGCTTGGTTGGAAACACATAGTTAGGTATATTTTGATGCCTAAAAAGACATAACAAGTCCTATTCACACCTCTGTGCAATTTGCACAGTCTTTGAGCTTCACTGATTTGGTTGGTGTATCATTCTGCTTTTGAGGATTTGCTTCTAGCTTAAATTACTGTGGAAACAGAAAAAAAAAAAACCCTTGCATTTTTTACAAATGCAGTTTGGCAGTGTGGGCTCAGAAGCCCCATGCAAACTACCTCTATGGGGATGGCAAGTTACCCCACGCAGTGGCTCCCGTTCTTTGTGAATTGAGATCTATCCCGTCTCAGGTATTTCTCCCTCGTTAGTGCTACAGGCAATGCTTCCTTGGCATGGCTCCAGCAAGCGGGCAGCTCCGGCTCCTCGCCCACCTCTGCAGCTGTTAGCACATCTGTAGGATTTCAGAATGACAAGTCCTGGCTAAAGAGGTGTAAAACAACATGGCCATACAAGCTCATGCCTTGTGATCCTTGAGGGCTCTTCCAGTTTGTAACTTATATCTTGAACTCGCACTCTTAAACAGCAGCAGTTGAAGCTTAAATCCAACATAAAGATGAAACGGAATAAAAAGAAAAAAGAGCCCTAAACTTGCACTGTTCCTGGAAAATGGGTAAGTTGATTGAATTCTCTGAGGCTTTCATAGAATTCCTATCAAACTAGAAAATTAGGAGCCTTGTTTTGCTTGATTTTGTTATTGCTAATTTGTAGGGCGTAAGAATAGCTGAGTTTTTGTTTTTGTCCCTTTCACTTCCCACTTTTTCTTCTATCATTTAATTTTTAACTTGGAAGTTTCCATCCTGTTTAAACTTTTTCTCCCCCATGGGGTAAATATATGTAGCTAGAAGGAGTGGTGAATGCTCAACAGAGAGCATGGTCCTTTCTCGTCAGTTTAGGTAGAGCAAGCTTTCAACCATCTGAAGACAACTCCTACACTTTTGTGTTACCTCCCAGTTGTTTCAGAGAGATGGTTTACCTTCAAATTCATCTGATTATGCATAGATTCTTTCCAGAAAAACAAGACCCAATTTTCTGATGTAAAATTAATTAGTATCTGGGAATAAAACTCTTTGGTTAGGTGAGAAAACTGCAAATAAATACCCAAAGCCTTAAAGCTTTTTGAGCTTAACAGAGAGAAAGGAAATTATAAAGGTCATAGTGCTGGTGTTCTTTGACATCCCCTTTGCTATTGTAAAACTTTGGTGGAAGTGTCTATCTTAACCATTTAAAGTATTACCTTCTGGGAAACCAGTTTTGCATTTGGTTAAGAAATCCTTAAAATTCTGTTTAAAATTATGTAAGCAGAAATAATTATACTCTTTGCCTCCCTCTGCTGGCTGTGCAGACAGAGTTAATTGGCTTCATGTCATATGACCCTCTCATTCTAAGCTAGTATGTTGATTATAGCAGTCTCCGTTTCAAGGATGGATAGAAATAGGTGGGGAAACAGCTATATATGAACAGAATTATGGAAGCAGAGGAAATTTTGAAAGAAACAACAAGTCTTTATTTTTGAGGCTTTAAATTATTAGAAACATGTTTGTTATTAAAGAAGGTCCCTTTAACCTCTCCTGAACTCATATTCTGGACTGGTTTAGGTGAGGACAGGAGAGTCGTATGCAATTTCTTTGAAGAAAGGCCAGGTGCTGAGGTATAGCAACAATATTTTGGCAGGAAAATGGCAAATCAAATCCAACTGTCCAAGAGGGCTGGATATGAACAGAGCTGAACAAATCTTTGCGTGTACACACATCATTCAGGTGCTTTGCATTACACAGAGAGCTCTCCACTTCATCAGTTTTCAGATGTTCTGCTCTGCACTGGTGTCACTCTGTATTGGTGTATATTTTTCACATACATATCATAGCCAGCACAGTCCTTTGTCCTGCTCCCAGAGCCTCTGCAGCTCTCCAGGGACACTGCCTAAATCACTTTCAAGTGTCCAGTCTCCTGTGAGGCTGTGAGATAGTCCTCTCAGCTTTATTAGTGGTCTCAGAAAGCAACCCTGCAAGAGGACCTGCGGCGCAGTGTGGTGCGTTGCCAGTGGGAGAGAGTGGTCCCCACGCTTGCCCAGCACCAGCCCTCTCCATGCCAGCGAGCCGAGGCTGGAGAAGACGCTGCACTGCTGCTGGAGTGGAGTATTCCTGATGGCAAAGCCGGGGGACAGAGCAGGCGGAGCAGTGCCTCCTTCCAGGAAATTATTTTTCATGCTCTCAGGCATCGGTGTTAGTAGATTTTTTTTTTTTTTTTTTTTCTCTTTCTCCCCCCCACCCCCCCCGCCACATTTGCCCCTCAAGAGGGTTGCTCTGGATGTCCAGGGACCCCGGCCAAGAAACAAAAAAAAAAAAAAATTTTAAAGCTTTAAAATTTTTTTTTTTTTTTCCATTAATGTTTGTTTTAATATTTTTTTTTTTTTTTGTTTCTTGGCCGGGGTCCCTGGACATCCAGAGCAACCCTCTTGAGGGGCAAATGTGGCGGTAGAGCTCGTGGGCAAAATGAGAAAAAAAGAGAAGAGTGTGCTTTTCATTAAAGCTAGTTAGGGGAAAAGAAAAAAAATGGAGACATAAATATTATTTGGAATTGATAAAAACAACTCTCGGAGGCAAAGTGACAACACTGAATCTCTATTCCAGCTTTTCTCCGGGCATCCGTACCATACCATGCTCGCTCGGGCTGCACTGAATACCTTGCATCCCCCGGCTCCAGTCCCAGCCGCTCTCCCCTGCCCTCCCATCGCTGGTGCCCGGCTGGGGGACCCCTCCGTGGCTCGGTGTGCCCTGGCTTCCCCGGGCATGGCCATGCTGGAGACTGTGGAGACGGGGAAGGTGGAGGAAAGCCCGTGGGCAGCTATGGCTTGAACTGAATAGCTGATGTTTGTGGTAAGGATACAACAACCCACTGGGCATAAATCGTGGCTTTTCAGACATGCATAGCAGCGGCAGTTAATAAGAGCTCTAGGAATATTATTATTTTTAAAGAGAGCTTGTTATATTTCCCCCTGGACGGTGTCCCTGGGTGTAGGTGGGAGCAGGAGGCGAGGGGCCTCAGGCATGCCATGCTGGCTGTGCCGCCATCGTGCCCCTGTGGGCTGAGGGCAGGGTGCCGCATTTCGGCTCGGCGGGGCAAGGATGGCTGTGTTTTGAGGTGAAGCTGCAGGTGAGCTCTGCCCTGACCCCAAGTCTCTCAATCCTCTCCTTCCCCACGCAGCAGGGCTGTAGCAGTGTGTGTTGGCTGCCATGACCATGAGGTGCTGCTGCCGGGGACAGCCCTGGCGCTGGCACGCCATGGCCTGGCCTGTGGGGACAGCGCTGCCAACATGGGAGGCCCAGAGGGCAGGACTTGGCCGAGGGGCAGCTGCCCCCTGGGCTTGCCTGGGGCGGGGAGGCTGCTGAGGTGAGAGGGGAGGTGCCATCTTTGAGGCCGCCTCACAGTGCAGCCTGTACGCTGGACCAGTGAGGAAAGGCGCCTTTGCTCGCTGAATTGTTTGGGGAAACCTCCCCAAAAGTGGCTTGTGGTCTGCCAGGGATCTCTGATCCTTAAGATCCTCCCAAAATATCCCAGACTTTCTTCAGCCCAAGTCACCAAACTGATGGAGACAAGGTATTACTGTCCAGGCACTGGCACCTACTGAAGCAGCTGTATATAAGGCAAAATTATAGTTCAACAAATGATAAATACATTGCAGTGTTCATTGCTGTTGGCACCCACGAAGCGTGAGGTACTTAGCACCAGGGAACAACCCCATGCCTGCGTGTAGAGCTCTCCGCCACAGGTAAGCAATGTGCCTCGCAGACAGGCCAAGGCAAAGTCAGATGGTGAAGGTAGCACTGGTGTAATGGCCTTAATTACTGTAATGTGGGGCTTAAATTGTGAAACCATAGTTTAAAAGGTAAGACATAAACATTTTCAGCAGATCCTTAAAATTTAGCTGTTTGCTTTAGGCATTAATCTGCAAATTTTCTGATAGGACAGTGGCTTAAATGTGGCGATGTCTGAGGCGATCGTGGAGGCAACCAGGAGGGCAGTCCGTGTGCTGGGATGGAGGTGCAGGCAGGGCTGCATCACACAGGCAGTGCAGAGCAGCAGGCAGCGGGGAAGGCTGTGTGCAACCAGCAGAGGAAAGAGAGTACTGGGGTGGAACAGGGGATCCATCAAAGCAACCAGTGGGGAGTATTGGTGTTCATCAATAAGGGAAAGCGGCCTGAGTGCTGGGGCGAGCCACAAGGTTATAATCATTAGAAGCCTAGGGTTTGCTGTGATCTTTGGGACCAGGATGAAAAGAAATGGGAGAAGTTTAAGGGAAGTGGTGGAACGTGGTATATTGGCTAGATTAGTTGAGTAAGAAGAAACGCTTACCCAAAAATTTATTCCTGGGTCTTACCTCAGAGGTAAGATCTCACCATCTCTTTTAAATAGCTCCTGAAGAGCTCTGACAGCTCAAGAACAGGTTATATGTGAATTTGCTCCAAGAACTAGGTCACTGTTAATGCTCTTTAAAGTTGAAGTTCAGGTATTATTTTGGATAGTTTTCCCAGCACTTTCTCCTCTTGGTCAATCATAATTCCTAGTGATTACAGCTGGGGAAGTAGACCCGCTATACCAATCCCACAGAAATTTAAATGTTAAAGTTTAAATCCTGGAGCAATGGTTGTCTCCTGATCTTCTACATTGTGCTTGTACTGAGACTTACTGCACCTTTCACTTTTGCTCTTTCAGAGGATATCTGAGCCCCTGTTGTGCTGAATGGGAGACAGTCACAGAAGTATGTCTTGCATGGGGTTGTAAAAACTGTGTCTTTATTCTGGAAGCAGAATTTGCTCGATTCCACTAGGTGGATCTATTGAGAACATTGTTCACTATTTAATGTAAAAAAAGTCTTTCGCTTTGGGGAAAAAAAAAAGGAACCTTTCTTTTTTACCACTTTACTCAGCTTCTTATGTTCTATAGAAATACAAAGATGACCGCTTTTGTCCATAGAAAGCTCCAAAGCCATGTACCAGTCTGTCAGTCTCAATAATACTTTGAAGGACTTTTTCTCTTCATTCCAGTTTTGCCCTTGTTTTGCAAAGGAAAAGGGTCAGTGCTGCCAGCACTGTGAGAGGGAGGTGCGCCTCCACACCAGCCCTGCTTTAGATGCTGCTTCTATTGCACATCTTCCTACTGTCCATTTTGTACTTTCTTTTGGATCCTTTCTTGGTGGCTGTGTTTTAATGAATTGTTGCAATGACTTTGTCACAAAAAGCCTTAGTATATGCTTTTAGTTGACCCATGCAACTTGTTTGTGGTGTCAGGCTCAATGATAGTTGACTGCTACACTGAGGATGCAGATTTATCTCCTAAAACCCTCCATTTTTTTTTTACGAATTCTGATTACCTCTACCACTGAATCCCTGTGATGATGGTATATACAATCTTTGCTGATCAAATCTATTCAGAGATACTTATTTTGGCCATGGCCCCTGGGAAATAGACAGCTTGTTCTCAAATGGGTTCTGCCGCTGGTCTGTTTTGAAAGCTGGGATCTCAGAGTCCTTTTTCCGGGAAGCTTTCTTACACAGTCTGTACGAGTGGGAAAACCTCCATCCACCTTGTCAGTTTGCTGGGGTTCTGCCCAGGAAACCCCCACGTTTGTAACAGGCGTTTTGGAAGGGGTTTCCCTTTTTCCTGTGAAAGTGTTTTATTTATGTCTTCTTGAACCATGCTTCAGCGACTTTCTTGCTGGATGACTTGTGTTTTCACTGGCTCAGACTGCCATGTAGATTGCACCACCTGTTCCAGAGTTTGCTGAAACATTTACTGTAAGTTTTCTGAAATTCCTTGTTTAAAGTCCCTGCTATTAGATGATTCCTTTTATGTGCTTTTCCTTATCAATATTAAAGACCTGATGTTCTGCTCTTCCTCGGAAAAGAGACCCCCTCCTAAAGGCATTAAGCTTTCAATGGGCTTCTGCAGCCTTTGTTAAAAGAATGCCCAGTTGCTTATCACCTCTCTTTAGGAAGGAAATGCTGATCACACTTTTTTAAGAACAAAGGCAGGATTATTCCTCAGTCCTTCCTCATAAAGCAAACAACTTATAAATATTTAAATATATAAAGCTAACGTTTCTCCTCCACCCATTGTGTAAATTACTGTATGACCACTTGTCTTTTGCTACTTTCCTGTGTAAAGCCTCATAAAATATTCCTCCCACCTGGGCTTTTTGTTGGGCTCATCAAACTTGTGTGATTTGGGATTTTCTTCCCTCTTATTTATGTCTGCTGGAAATGAGATCTTCAGAAAGGCTGTCATTCCACAAAGGTAGAAATCACAGGGAAAGGTAATGTTGCCTGGCCAAAGAACTCAGCTCTCATTTCCTCTCATCCTACTTTTTGAGGTTTGACAAACCTACCTATCTGTAGCTGATAGCTTCCACTCCCTGAGAAGGTGCCCACTATGCTCTAAGACAGTGCAAGAACCTTGCAGAGTAAGGCAAACAACATACATCTCTTCTGCTCTTTCCCTCTCTCCTCTGTAGCGTTTTTGCCTAGTTTTAAAGAAGCAGTGTATTCCTGCCTACTCATGGAGGAGGTACCGAAGGGAACAAAATCAACCAAAGAAGTTGGAGAAGTAGTAGAAATTGGGGACAGTTGAGAGGACATGAAGGCTTTGAAGAGAAAAGACCTTTCTCTGGATGCAAGAAGAGAAGAAAGGAACAGCACTGAAAAGACAGGGAGGAATAGGAAGGAATACTGGAGGGAACTACAGAAGTGCTGATGGTGTCTGGGTATATTGCGAATTCTGAGAGAGGTTGGAGCAAAGTCTCCCTGAGCTCACGTCTGAGATCTTCTGAATCCCATCTAACCAGTATACATTGCTTAGGTGCTGGAGCCTGTCATTGAGTCAATAAAATTTGGAGGTCTCTTGTCTTTAGGATGTACTCAGCTTGTGGACCGGCATTACCTCTTCACGGTCCATTTTGGGAAGGCTTGGCCATCCCAGCCCAAATAATCATGCCTATGAGGTCCCGGGGAAAAAAGTTTTGATCCGTCTTGTTAACAGCATCCTCCCCTGACAGCACCATTGCCGGCCTGTAGTAGCCCACTCTTCCAGATTTTGAGAAGTCTTTGGCTGACATTTTCTTCCTGTAGAGTTGAGTTGGATGGTCATCTGGACATTCCAACTGACTACGACAAAAAAAATTGACTGGACATTCACCAGTGGTGGACCACAGCTCTGCCCTCAGCCTAGCGAGGGTTTAGTACTTAATCTCAGCTTCCTGGGAGATGGTTCTTAATCTCTGTCCACTTGAAAGTTTCTGGAGGGAAATTCACGTTCCCTCCAGAACAGAAAGGGGAGGAGAAATACTTTAATTTTTGCAAGGATCACAGTCAAAGCCCTTATGCTCATGCTTCGTTTTCACTCCATTCGTTGTCATTAAATGAGCATCATGCACTTAACGCCAGAGGAACAGGAAATCCCAGTTAGATGTCTAAAGCTCCTCTGCTGTCAGTTGCTGTTTCACCTATCTCTAGTCAATATTCTTATCTTTGTCTCAGGAAAAAGAACCATGGGGTTTTCCTGAGCTCTCATTCTTCTGTAACTCTTTGTGCGGTGCTCTGAAACCTCCTGTCTGCCAGTGATTCCAGGTGCTTGATTTGGCCCCTGCCTCTGAAATGCCATCGCCTCCTATGTGGTTTGTATCATGAAGCCCTAGGTCAGGGAAATCATAAGGTGAAATCTGATCTTTAAAAAAAAGGTATAGCTCATTCTTTTATGAGACTGCTAATAATGTTCAGCCTTGACAGGGTTAAAAGGCAACATCCATTTCCCCATTATCTTGTTTAAAAAGTGCCTTTTTTAAAGTCCATATGGCGACTTCCTTTCGACCTGCTTTCCCATCCTCGTCTCTTTGTCAGGGCTGTCACTTATAAAGAATCACTTGACTTACAATAACAAGTTCAAAAGAAGACAGAATATAATCAGTTGATCCACGAAGAATTGAAATAAAGAACACCCCCACTGCTCCAGTTATCATTCCCATAGAGATAGTGATATTATTGATGTGATTGCTATGCTAATTTCTATAGAAAAAACTTGTATTTTGGAATTTGTTCAAAGAGAATTTCAGACACATCAAATTGGAAAATGCAGAGTGAATTCCTAAACTTTTTCGTGTCGGCATGGGAATCTTTTTTTTTTTTTTTTTTTTAACATTGAATAGCTCTGAACAACTATTTCTAAACTTCACTTAAAAAATCAATTGGAAAAATCTCGCTAATTTTTCAGTTCTTATAGAAAGTCAATTTACTGCAGTTCCAGAAAAAAAAAAGTCCTATTATACCTTTAGGGTTATTAATACCACCCCCATAACCTGCAGAAGTGGGATTGGACCACGGAATCCAGAAACAGAGGCTAGGGATTATAAAAGATGGGTCCATTTAAGTCCAGTGTTTAGGAAGAGCTAATTAATCTATACCCCTTCCTCTGCAATTCCATAGCCCCTCTGGGAATTGCCACAAACATAAACTTTTTTGTTCTTGGACTCCTATTTTAACTAGAAGGTTTCAGCTTGTGATGTTATGCTTTTTATGTAGTAAACTGATTTAAAATGTATGCCAGTCATCTTCAGGGAACTCATTTCAGTCAAGATGAAACTAGTCTTACCTGAATCAATGTTTTAAGTGTCCCTGTGGCTCGGCATTTTGAATAATCAATCTGTCTCCATCGCTTCTTAATCATGCGCATCACAGTCTTTTTTATTTGTCAACCCTTTCGGATCCTGGCTTTTTGTTATTAACATGCCCCTAATGTCACATGCAAGCCTTTTCTTTAAAACAAGCTGCTCATTGGTGTATTTTGATACTTTTTATTATTACTAAATCTTTTTTCCCATAATTACACCACAATCATTATATAATCCCATAACAAAGAGTCTATTGAGGCACCATGCTTTTGTCAACTATGGGACACAGAATCCATAATTGCATTATTCAGCTTCCCCC
>NW_008795436.1:268564-269229 GCF_000699145.1 Aptenodytes forsteri
CCTTTCTGCTTTGTAGAAACACAACCTATTTCACCAGTCACATTTGCACCTTGTTTGCTTGGTTATATATTATTTACTAAATCGTTGCCCTGCGGATAAACCTTGTAAAGTTGCTTTAAAAAAGTTATTTGTTTGATAATTAAGTCCTGAAAACCCATCGTTTAATGATTATTCCGAACCCATAAGGCAGAGAACCTCCATGACGTTTTTCTCTAAGTTTAATTACCGTATGCTAATTTCCTTGCCTACTACGTGATTAATTAAAATCATATTTTCATAATCATTTGGCACTAGTATTGTTTTAGAATTATCATGATCCCCTAAATAGTGTATGTAAATAAAGTCGGCTCTAATGGAAAGAATCAAAATGCAACGCTGAGGACCTTTATGTGTTTGTATGCATGCGATTGGCAACATAACTGGCTTATTTACATTAAATACGCCACAAGGTTACAGTGCGGATCAACGTCACTTTATCGCTGATTACTTCTCTTAAACGCCGGAGCGGTGACTGATGCGCCGGTCCCCCTGTCCACCAAGGTTTCCCCGGGAGTTTTTTTTTTTAGGAGAAACAGACTTTGCATAGTTTCGGGAGCAGGTAAGAAGGGCGCTTTGTGGAGCCCGGCGCTGCCCCCGGGGGCTCGGCGGGGTTGGCGGGGCGCGGG
>NW_008795436.1:271652-316652 GCF_000699145.1 Aptenodytes forsteri
CGTGCAGTTTAAAATAAATCCAACAGGGGCCGTGTTTGCTGAGCTGATTTGACCGGTTGATACAGATAGCAGCGGCGAGCCTCCCCGCTTATGTGGAAAAAGACTATTTTAAGTGTCATAATTAAGTTTAGAAGCCTTGTTTGGGCTCATTCACTGCTCGAAATAAAAAGGACTGGCTGCTTTTAGACCCTTTCTGAAGGGGTTGGCTAAGCGCCTCTGCACGTTCGCTTGGAGAAGAATGTTTTCTTTTCTAGTTTAATATTAGAAACTATATTTTTACTTGTTTAAACCGGATTTGATTATTCCTGTGGAGATTTTTTTCTCTCCCCCCCCTTCCTATCACTCAAATCTTTGTTCATTGTTCATTGACTGTGGAAGGCTGCGTAAATGTACAGAGAGAGGGGGGAGGCCCCCTTGCTGGTTTGATGTTGAAATAGTAAACCTGAATGAGGAGGGTGGCTGGAAAAGTGGACATTGCAGCTTTAATTAACTTCAAGATGCTTCAGCGAGGACCAGAGCGTAGTAGTGACGTTGCCTCATAAATCTGTCCAGTACAGTGCATTGCATTGAACTATTACAGTATCACCGTCATATTGAATATTCACTACCTATCCGGGAGCAGATTTGCATAATTGGATCTTTTTTAAATGAAACTTGTTTGCAAAAAAACAAACAAACCAAAAAAAAACCCCAAAAGCCCAAGTGAAAACCGCGGCGATCTGCATGATTATAAAGGGTTCAAACATATCCGAAAAGTAAGTGACCTGCATAAGTACATCAATAGGTTAAGTGCAAATAAGATGAGAAGTGCTTCTGAAAGCTGTACATTCCCTATGTGGTCTCTTGGGTTATTTCTCAATAGCGGGATTTTTTTGTAGCCTCAGGGATTTTAGGTTTTCTGTCTGCTTTCATAACTTTTTCCCTCACAGTTTTTATACAAGGTGAGGCTTTTGTACTGTGCCTGTGTACCCGTAGTGATATTTTTAAAGAAAATAGATTAACAGTTTGTAATTCATGCTGTTTGAGTTGTATGATTACAGCTACTGTGGAAGGGAAATGTGTATTGCTGTTATGTTTCTGATCATTGAATAGATCATCACTAAATACTTCAGAATATTCAAAGATTGTGTGTGTATGTGTTTGTGTATGCTTAAAAATCAACTTAGTTAACTAAGCTGTTACTTCTTAAATCGTAGAGACAACTAGTTTTGTAATGTGTGTGTCCCCCCCATTTGACGGAGGATGAAGATGACTGAAGTAATTAAAAATGCCAGAAATTTTTAGAGTGGATTTGTAGATTATATGTAAACCCCATCCCCTCCTGACCGAGTGGCTGGCTTACAATATCGCAGTTTTGGGTCGGGCAGGTTTAGAAGTATTTTTTAAAATCAGATGCTGGTGTTTCAGATGCTGCGAGGACAAAGTTGTGGAGCGAAGGCAGCTGAAAGCGTCGCCTTCTGGGGAAGGGCAGCAGCAATCAGTGGGGCGAGCCGAGCAGAAGTGCAAAGTCTTCGTGCAGCCCAAGCCTTGCCCCGGCTCTCCCCCCCTCGCTGAAGGCTGCTTTAGTTATGATGTCATTCTGATAGTGGAGAGCAAATGTCTCCTGATTCTACCATTAAACGCCTGGCTGATTTGCCTGATAATGATAGCATTGACGTCCTGCTCCTTGACAAATGCAAGCCCTATGAGCCCTATGAATTAACTTTTTTTCCCATAGATGAGAGCTAGCTAGCTTTACGACTCATGAATGTAGCAGCACTTCTTGGACAGATTACTTTGAACCTCCTCGTTTCTACAACAAAAACCCTTCCCTAAATACCACTTCTGCTAGGCTGCTAGTGGACTCCTGTACAGTTTGGGCCTGATTTGCAGAGCTGCTGAGCACTCGTCACTTCCACTGACTTCAGATGGAGTTGTGGGTGCTCAGCAGCTTTGAAAATCAGGCCCTGTGTTCAGTCAACAGCTGATGCATTTTTTTGGCTCGTTTGGTTTTTTTTTGTTATTATTATTTTTTTAAGTTAGACAGCTAAAGAGGTCTCTATGATTTCTAGTCATTACAAAAATATTTGTAAATAGCTTGAGATGTTTGTCCTAGTCTGTTCTGTTTTTCCCTTTCTGCTATCCTTTTTTTTTAAAATTTTTTTTTAAATTCATCTTCTAGTGGATGTGCTGTTAATCTTTTGAAGAAAAGAATCATAAATGAGTTGTTTAAAGTTTTCAGAATGTTGTAGAAAGAAAATGTCTCCAGTTTGGTAACAAGTGCTTAGAGAATCGATTGCTGTTTCAGAACGTGCACTGGAAGAGAGTCTTGGTACGGTTGCTAAGCCCTGCAATTGGGTGCACTTTCTCATATCTGGTCTGTCTTCAGATTTTGCTTGTGACTTTGAATTTCTATTACTGCAGGTAAACGAGATTTAATATGATTTTTTTTAAAGTGCCAGTGGCTTAAACTTTGTTTTCATTTGCTGTTCAAACGATGACAATTAACAACTGCAGATGTAAGAAAGGTTAGTCTCTCTATTACATTTGCAGGGAATGTATCTAAAATATTTGCATGCTAAAGCTGTGTTTTGCAAATGAGTTCCTGAAGATACAAGTTGCTATGATGGAAATACTGTATTAAAACACGTTTAATAAATTGACTATGACTTTATCAATTGTAAAGAAGAAAAAGGAATTGTTCTACGGGCTTTTCGACTTCTGAACATATTTGAGCTGTAATACTCAGCAAGTTGTCTGGCACTGTCTTCACTGTAGACTTTTATATAATGAAGAGGCTGATTGTCATATTTTTGTCCATGCTAGAGGCCAATAACCCAACCCATTCATTATCAGAAGAGAGTAGCCTGGAAGTTGCAACATCAGTACCACTGTTTTGCTTGCAGCAGTGAAGACAGTGCTGAGATCAGAAATTGTGATCTTCAGTACAGAAAGCTGACACATTAGGTTGTTTACCCACCACGGGAGCCTTAGGTGACCGAAGAGATTTGCATTAGAACAGACGTAGAAAATCTACTAGTCCATTAAAATGGGCTGTGCTTATTCCTGGGAAGCACAAGTTTCATCAAGTGTAGGAAAATCAGTAAAAGTCATTTTTCCAAATGTTGATTTTTACTTAAAGTTGACTTTGAATTGCACAGGTGTTTTTAGAGTGCTTCGACTAAAAAAAAAAAAAAGGCATTAAAAAAAAGTGCCTGGATTTATATGAACTTTATAAAAAATGGAAAAGAAAGCCATAAATAGATTTATTTTTCTGGTTTGAATGAGGACAATTAAAGCTTTTTAATATCTTCTGATTTAGTGTGTTTTGGTAGGATTTGTAAGTAAATTTGAATTTTAATCTCTGAATTTCTCTGATACCTGAATAGATGTATATCGTCTCTTCAAAATGCTAAAAGCAGTACGATCTTGAAAAGCCATTTTTCTATCCTCTCATGCACACCTTGCATTTTTTGCCTTATTCTTTACCCCATCTTTTTTGAGGCATTTTGTGTGTCTGTTTCAGAGTTAGTAGGATTTGTAAGTAAATTTGAATTTTAATCTCTGAATTTCTCTGATACCTGAATAGATGTATATCGTCTCTTCAAAATGCTAAAAGCAGTACGATCTTGAAAAGCCATTTTTCTATCCTCTCATGCACACCTTGCATTTTTTGCCTTATTCTTTACCCCATCTTTTTTGAGGCATTTTGTGTGTCTGTTTCAGAGGTGCAAGCAATTTGGACTCAGGGAAGGAGAACTAGATGAAAAAATAGAATACATATTCTTTCTTTTATAGAAACATGAATTCAGCTTATTTCTGGCAACTGTAGATGGAAATCCAAATTTCTCTAGTGAAGACACTCTGGGCACAGATGTTCGCAGAAGAGGAAAAAAGGATGAGTTACTGAAAGAAAATATGTAGAAGTAAAATAATTCTGAGATGCTCAGTTGGTTGATCTTAGGGTGGTTGTATGGACGTGCAGTTCTAGCTTCCAGTTGTGTGGCCGAACACAGAGTATGAACTTTTTATGACTAAGTCACTGATCAGAATCTGACCTTGGATAGAAACGAGTGAAAATTGTAATGATGTGATGGCTGTTTGTTTCTTAACTTGAAATAACTGAGTAGTGTCTGTCTAAATCTGAGTGGATCACAATAACTACTGTGACATTTTTACTCCTATTGGCAGGTTAAGCAACGAAGCCAAACACTGAGTGAGAGACTTGAAGCATCTTTTCAGAAGTAGCAGAGATCCAGATGAGGAAAGGGTCACGGGAATAGAGTAGCAAGGGGGGATTTGGGTTGCCTCTGCCCAACTGCACCGGTGCTGTGACTAAACACGTTCCCAGAGGGAAGATTCTTCCAGTATTCTGAATTTGGCACCTTTCCCTTATATTTAAATTTGCTCTAATTTTCAGGTGCATCTTACTAGATAACCAGATGCATCAAAAAAGCAAAAGAATTACAGAGGAGTAATTATAATTAGCCCAGTTGTCTGTGTTTTTTAAAAATTGTAAGATGGGGCCTTGAAAGTATTTTGAAGTCGCTGGTTTTTTTTAAATCTAAATACTCCATGTGAGATTGTTTTCTAAAGAGATGGGTTCATCAGGTCAAGTTGAACTATATTAAAGACAAACAATTTTGTTATAATCTGACTGTCTTTTAAACACGATGAAGAAAACAGAACTAAAATAGCCACAGCAGCCTCAGTATCTGATCTTTTCTCCGTTGTGCATTGCAGTATTTGAGACTCGTATAACCAAAAGCAAAATTAGGTAATTCCTTACAAGTATTTGTCATGTTATGAAAAAAGCAGCGCTGCCTATCGTGGTAGGACATTAACAGAGAGTTCTGCAGGTAGCAGTGCCTGAAAATAACGATGATGGCTTCGGTGGCACTCCCATAGCATGGGGCAAGCAACAGAGCTAGCTTCTTCAAACCAGCTGCTCGTTTTTGATGCATTAGTTTTAAACTGCCCAGCTGTAGGCAGCTCGGACTTCCAGAAGGAGCGAGCGCTTGCCGGGAGGGTGGAAGTCGGTGAAGATCAGGCAGGGGTTATGCCAAGTGGGCTACCCACAGTGCCAGGGAAAGGCTACTTGGGAAGATTTGGCCCTGCCTCAGTTTTATGAACAGGAGAAGCAAGAGAGGGGGAGAAAAAGGAG
Source organism: Aptenodytes forsteri (assembly GCF_000699145.1). Taxonomy (NCBI): domain Eukaryota; kingdom Metazoa; phylum Chordata; class Aves; order Sphenisciformes; family Spheniscidae; genus Aptenodytes; species Aptenodytes forsteri. Next base: position 276,796 of record NW_008795436.1, read on the forward strand.
AGCATGAGCTGACTTTCACCCCCATGGCCTGAGTAGGGGCGCAGGGGAGGTTGGCTGCTGGGGGGCTGCCTGTGGCCCCTGCTCTGCCTCAGAGAAGCCAGGGATGTCCTGGGGAGCCTTCCTTGCCATCAACCTCAAATGGGTCAGGGTATCATGGTGCAAAGGGATAAATGGCAGTCCTGATTCTTCCTTTTATAATAAGCTGCTTTCATCCTTCATGTGAATTTCGTTATAGTTTCTTTTATGTTGTTTTTTTAAACTGTGATAAGCACCATTACAAACTTTTCCTCCTTTTTTATGCCTTTGGGATATTCTGCTGCAGTCACTGTGGTTCTTTGTGAGGAGGATGGGAGCCCTGTTGAGCTCATCGATGCTACAGCGGCGTTGCTATCAAGTACCACAGTCCACTCGGTCACAACAGGGCTATGTATATTGCTTCCTCCGTAGTCCTGGCGCCTGCTGATCTGGGAATTAGCCCTGGTAAGCCACACGATAGCACTGTGCTAGGTTGCCACACTGGCCTTACATTTATTTTTCTAAATGATAGCATATTCTATTAACGTTGTTTTATTTCACCCTTGTAAGTTGGTCTCCATAGGTTTGCGCAAACATCGTTACCATCAGTCTTGTCACTGGAATATCAATGGTAGATACAGATAGATACAGATAGGTCCCTTTAATCTAAAATTTAGAAAAGCATGGGTAAATATGAAACTCAGGCAGAATTACTTCATGCAAAGGATAATAAACATATGGAATAAATTACCAGCAAGGAAAGGATAAATGAGTTCAAGGGAAGCCTAGGTTTGTTTCTTGAGAAAGGGCATGTGAGAGCTGGGGTGAAGAAAGCAAGGAGGTGTAAAGTCAGGTTTCTATTAACAAAGGCTAACATGGTGGGCTGGATGTTAATTTCCTAGCATTTCTTTTGATAGCTCTGCATGGATGGTTACATTTTATTTTCATGTGTGTTTGTTAACATTGGCTCTCTAGTCCTACACATGTTTTTTCTTTGGGGTCCGTAGAAATATTAAAACGCAAGGCAGTGCAAAATTTTGGGTTTGATACCAGTTTTATTCGAGGGAGTGATGTGACAGTGAAACGTCGATCAAGTGAATTAGGGAGAAATCTTGCCTTCTCTGGCGTTAGTTTATAATTGACAGGAGAAGCAGAAACTGCCTTCTACTCTAGTGGCCAGGGATTTTTGATAGGTGTTTGTCCTTGTTCTACTGTATCAGTGCTGGAACAGTTCTGAAAAAACACTGCATGTAGACAAGCTCTCTTCGTTAGGTTTTTTTTTATTTCTCAAGGGTTTGCATGAACGTTTTCATGGGTTTCAGTCCATGCGATGACTTCTAAGTTTTTTGAATGTTGAGGGTTGACTTGGTATTGGAAAGCAACACTAGTTTTGAAACTGCTGCTACAAGTAGCTTTTCACTGAACCTTTGTTTTGTTGGAATATATTCCACATTTTTGAGGAAAATGATGGGTCTCTCTTCTCAGAGGAAAGTGCGTAGAGGTTAGCAAAATTTTGGTTGATTTTGATGTGATTTCTAGGATCCAATTCTGCTCCTCTTATTTCAGTTGGGGTAGGACTGAGTCAGTAGGTAAAACTTCCCTTCCATACCAGGTGAGTCTTATGTGATGCCTAGTTTCACTATAAATACATTGTGTAACTCCACTGTGCGTAAACTCAGTGCAAAGCCTGATGTTCTCAAAAAGAGGTCCTGATTAAACTTTTTTTTGTTTCATTATTTCAAGTACAAAAAGAAATCCAACCTTTTGAGTTTAAAAAATGCAAAGGTTATAGGCTACCCAAAATTGAAATGTATAATAAAATGACTATTTATTACCTTTTTAAGGGATCTCTTCTTCATTGAGTTATTGAGATTTTGCCATAGGAGTGTAATTTCTCTTAGGGCTAATAAAAAAACTAGTAGAAGATAACCCAGCATCTTTATTAGTACCATAATACCAGCTAACAAAACTCTCCTGCTCTAACTACTCCCTTATTTGGATTTTACCATAAAATTTCTTCTAAAATAGCTCAGCTATTTTAAAATATCCTTGATTGTTTTAAAGAACAAATGTTCAAGCATCTTTCTTTTACTTGAATACACAAAGCTATATGCATGTGTAAGCGATAAATGGACATGCTATTAGGTAAATGAGCAGTAGGAAATCCACAACCACTTCTGGATTAGAATTTCAATCTATTGCTTGTTTTGGTAGTGTCTTTGGCATGCTAGGTGCTTTCCAAATATAGAAGTATAGTTTCTTATTAGTACTAATACCAGCTAACAAAACTCTCCTGCTCTAACTACTCCCTTATTTGGATTTTACCATAAAATTTCTTCTAAAATAGCTCAGCTATTTTAAAATATCCTTGATTGTTTTAAAGAACAAATGTTCAAGCATCTTTCTTTTACTTGAATACACAAAGCTATATGCATGTGTAAGCGATAAATGGACATGCTATTAGGTAAATGAGCAGTAGGAAATCCACAACCACTTCTGGATTAGAATTTCAATCTATTGCTTGTTTTGGTAGTGTCTTTGGCATGCTAGGTGCTTTCCAAATATAGAAGTATAGTTTCTGGCCAGAACTAGCTGGAATTTTCTTATTGCAGTTGAAAAATGCCAGTTCATTAGTTTGCATCAACATGCTGCATCTTCGAAGGATTTCTCAGGTCCACAATTGAATTTCTGCTCAAAATGAAAGAGTTGCATCTCTGCACTTCATTATGGACTGGTGATTATAAAATGCACCTGGGTCACTGGAGAGCTGGATTCAGATCATTTCTCTCATATCTGATTTGAATCAGCTTCTTCAAATCAAGTTTCTCACATCCCAGGTGAGTGCTCTAATAACCATACTTTGGCTCTTCTAGGGTGGGTCTTTTTAAGTTCCTGCTTCAGGCTATTCCAATTTAAATAATCATTTAATTATTCAGTGGGTCTGGAGAAGACTGACTCTTGGCTTGGGTGCTCAAGTGTGATGTGAGAGACTGGGTCCAACTTGATTCTGTTGCAGAGTCCTGCACCCTGTGCTGCTGAGTATGATGCAGCATTCATGTGAGAGCATTCATGTTCTTAATGTTGTCTTGCTGGCTCTTCCTTTTCAAAAGTTGCAAAAGGTATCAGGTTAGTCCTGGTGGGGAACAAGAGGAAATTCTGAAGTCTTCAAAGTATTTGTGATATAGGAAGATTGTTCCTTACTCAGCTTGATACCTTTCTCATAAAGTTCATAATCCAAGGATTATAAAAGTCAGTTGGTGATGGGGCACATCTTGACAATCCAAAGAATTTTCATCTCAAAATGGAGTTTTGTTGCCATTGTTTTGTTCAGTGGATTATGTGTTTGAACAGAACTGATTAACTGATTCCTACGTACCCCTGAGCACCAAGTGTCTAGCTGTAGAAGGTGCAATGGGTGCAGGGTTAGACCCTTCCACTGCAAGCACCTTGGACCCGTGTACAGTGCAGAGCTTGTGGATGGCACTCTATTCGGTAGTACCGTGAGGTGGAGAGAAATGCTGCGTAAATGCCAAAAAATGCCTTAAAGATGTAAGGGATACTGCGTTGTTAGTGCTCCTTCCCTCATGAAGAAACTCAAGCGAGATGTAAAAGACCTGTGGAACTGGCAGGTTTCTCTGTCAGGATTTCTTAAAAAGGAGAGAAAAAAATGTCTTAATCTGTAGAAGGGGGATCCACAAAGGGAGGAAACCCTTCTTTCCTTAGAGACAAACACTTATTTTGATAGCTTCTGTCTCCTCTGTCTTTCATTCTTAACTTCTCTGGCAGCACAACTCTGGCAGATCCCATGCTGTATTGGTTGGTTCCCCTTCTGGCTGCTCTGCAACAGTGATGGATGGGAGCCAAGGGAATAAATATAGCTCTGAGTTCCAGTAGTAACCCCCTGCCAGACTTCTACACAGAAACCTGGGAGGTCACAGGGGGGAGAGGGAATGGGTGATTGGAATTTGGGCAGGCTCAGATCTGACTCCTCCAGTAGAGAGAGTGTTTCTGTGGTCCCGGAGGAGGGGTAAAGGTGCTGCAGAAACCCCCTGTTGCCTTTGTTTTCATGCAGAACTGAAGGGATCTGTAGATATATTTCAAAAGCGTTACCATTGGCTGTGCAGTTTCCATGTGAGTTTCTTAAATGTGAACATTTTTTATACATAAAAATAACTTCACCATTTTGTTATTTCCTTTTACGTATTTCACTCCGGTTGGAAAAATGAAATCAATCTAGTCAGCTTTTCATCAGTTTCTCTTTGGCTGTCATGCAGTTGCACAATGCTGCAGTGCTTGGCTAGCAAAAATGTTTACAACGAAAAATTGTTTTCAATGGGATTAAAAAAAGAATCATGGAAACATTTTTATTGGTCTTCAATTTTTGTGCAACTTTGATTTTTACAAGACCTAAACTACATCAATGGTGTTTCTCTAATTTGATCTTAAAAATTATACTTTGTTTTTTATATATACTTGTAAGAGAGAGATGAGATACTACCCCCTGTCATAATAGTACAAAAAATGCTAGCCAGAATATTTCTTAGGAGCGGTTCAAAGTCCATGGAAATCCATGAGCACCTTGTAGTTGACTTTCAAAGGTTTGAGGTCAGACCCTTAACCTGTGCGTAAATACCTGTTGTGGTTGGGTTAAACCATCTTAATCATTTAGAACTGATCTGTGTTCATCTCTGATCTAGCAATGCTGTGAGATTTTTTTTTTCCTACAGCTGAGGTTGTTTTGGGGATATGTCTGCAACCCTTATATACCTTCACTGCCACTGGCACCCATAGATATTTTACACATGAAGAATGTATAAAATCAGATCCTTGGTAGGTTAACCGTAGTAAAGTCCTAGGAGTAAAATACTGTCTGATGGTTACCCTTTGCATGAAAACTCTTGAATTCTTTTTGAAAAGGTGTTTGTGATGAGTGTTGAGTTAGTTTGGATTTTAATTTATTTTGCTTTATAATATAAGTGGCAAAGAGCTATTCTGGGGATGGCCCAAATTTGTGGCTGTTGATGGCTGCTTTATGAATATATGGTCTCGGGCAGTCTGAGGAGGCGTTGCACCTCTCCAGGGGGCTTCTGCCACTAATAACAGAGGGGTCTTAGACAAGCACCCAGAGCTTCCCTCCCTCTCCCATTTCCCACGCTGCTTGACTTTCTGCCTTCATTCAGTGTCACTCAGTTGCCATCACGAACCTATCGTATAGATGAGAAATGGGGACCCTCGGGTACCCTTTGAAAAGTGAAAGCCTTTCTCTTAGAGAGTCATGAATTTCACAGGGCCCATGCTTGCAAATACTTTTTCAGTGCTTTTATGATCAACATTCACTACTGAGTTTGCTAATTGAAGACCTTAATGAATGTTGTAATGACCGGGTCCATAGTTGTCAATGATTCAGTATCTTGTTTTCAGGTGTGAGCTGGATGAGTCAAATTTAGCTTGCTTCTAGTTGAAGTCATCATCACACAAGCATAAAAAAAAAATACTGCTTTATAAATATGATATCCCAGCCTCTTTCAAACACCAACTGTTGATTGGCTACTTCACATGTCAGGATACTAACTCATTGACTTCACACTATTAACCTTTTACTTACTGAATACAACTTTTGCAGTGAATTCACGTCTACCAGTAAGTTAGACATAACTTACATTTGATGAGATAACTTCTGTTGTGGAAAGAAACATCATGCAGACTTTTTTGTGACATTGGGAAAGGTATTGCAATTTATGATTTACATTTTTAATAAAAACAGCTGGATTTGAAAACTGTTTACACATGTATAGTCTGTAATGAAGACAGTTTTCATTGCTCTGTAGCTGGTATGAACATCTAAAGTAGATTTGATGCCTCTGTAAAAACAGTCTGGCTAGTCCATATTCTTCAACTGCATGATGTTTGTTCATGTACCTTTTTCGAAGATGCCGATGTTTTTAATCAGGGACTATTTTTCTGGGTATGCTTTGCTTTGACAAGATTTTCTGTTGGGAGGTTGGGCTTTTGAAGACGTGTTTCATATATCTGAGTCAAATAAAATATTACCTATCAGAGTGAAAGTCCCTCTCTTTTATGTTGCTCCTTTACAAATACAGATTTACAGATAAGTCCTCAGACAGTTTTTATTGTTGCTTGTTGTTATGACACGTCATATATCTTTTACTAATTGTACTTTTATTCTTGGCTTAATCATATTTATTCTGGAGCAAATGTTTTATTATTTAAAAAAAAATCATGGTACAATTGTATAGTTTCTGATTTGTTAATGAAAGTACCCTTGAATTTTTTTTTAACGTGCCAATAATCTCTCCACCTTCCTCTCTGATGTTGGTGGTGGAGCTGAACAAAACAGAGCAAATCAAAGATAAGTTAAAGGAGAAGCGCTGGCTTTCAGCACACTTCCAGCTACATGTATATGTACCAGAGCAGGAGTCTGAGTACAAAAAATTTTCTCAGGGTCTCTCTGTGGGTTGCCACAGTGCTAGGGAAACATGTTGTCAGGAGAAACAGGGCTGGCAGATAAAGCGAGGAGGAGTATCGCACATGCCTTTTCAAGCTGGATTTGAAGACAACTTTTCCTCCTTTCATAATGTCCTCTTATTTGAAATAGAAATCGGTTAAAAAATAAAGGAAGGGGGGGCCTCTTGAACTCTTTCCAGCCTCTGTTAGGATGTGTGTGTTTTGTACAGATCTGTTCAGAAAGCATCATCTGTGTAAAATGGAAGTTAGCCTTGTTAAATCGAATGTTCTGCTAAGCTTGGAATCCATTTGTACCTTGTTCTGGGTCCTAGGTGTTTCTCGGCTGCCTACTTGCAAAGTGTAGAATTTAGTCCCCTCCAGTTACTTCCATTTAGGATTTGTCCCCTGTTGAGATCACTATTTAGTACTAGGACAGCTTTTATATGTTGAGTAGGGATCATTTATTTCTATAGAAATAAGAGGACTTAACAGCAGTGCACAATCAATATGCAAAACCCTACTAAGATAATTTGTATTTAAATGTGAACAACATTAATTCTAAACAATCTTCAGCCCTTATTTAGTCCAATCATTGCTGGACATCTAGGTGAAGAAGGCTCTTTTAACTTATTAGTTTATTATCAACGATATTGCCAACACTTAAACCCTTCGATTAGGTAACCCAGGTAGCTATTACTCTATTAGGGCTTGCTGCTCTCCGGTTGAAGTCCATACTGAAACACCTATTGCCTGGGCACAGGTGCCCCATCCTTCTATAAGCAGGTGTATGCAGAGTTTGGCTAGGGCACAAAGAGAATGTAAATAATAATTACTGAATAATACTTCAGTATTTTATAGGATGCTTGCGTGTCTGTCTTATAACTGCATGATATGAAGGTGCCTATAGAAGGAATAAATATGCTTATCTTTGAGAAACTGATATGACAAGAATAAGAAAACTTAAAAATGGTCTCATCTTTTTATTATGTTCAATACTTTTGTTTCTGTGGTTTACATGTTTAAATTTTCTAAGGAAGGCTGTATGTTAACAGAAGTTTCTGTAGCTTTTAGGAATTCTTTAGTGTTTGGGGGGAGGATCATATGTTCCTTCAGCTGTGAATAGTTTGTGGTTCTGTATCATTTGTTTCGTGAGCCCTTTTTCAGGTTTTATAAACATGACGTTCACATACATGTAAAGAATGTCAATTAAAGCTGTTCAGTGCAAAAGCTTACTGGTACAGCATTACAACTCCACCTGTACTGCTTCAGTTGATCTACTGAGCACTTCTGTAGTAGCGTTTGATCCTGAATTAGCGTGGAATCGGTGGTATTGAAATATGTGCTCAGTTGTTTCGCTAAAACTGGATGTCAAGTGTTAAAGCATGTACTTAAGTCTGTGCTGAATTGGGTCCTGTGAAGTTAGGAAAAGCCAAAAGCAGTGGAAAATTCTGGTCACAATTCTGCTAGTTTAGGAGTTAGGTGTTACAGTGTTTTGAAAGCCTGCAACGAGCCATATTACCTCCTTTTTTCTTTTTTTTTTTTTTTTTAAAATCTCTATTGCTCAAAAAAAAATTGTTTAGGAAGGTGTTAAAGTGTTTTGAAAGCCTCCAACGAGCCATATTACCTCCTTTTTTCTTTTTTTTTTTTTTAAAATCTCTATTGCTCCTCTCAATAATCCATATGATTTCAAAAGTCATGTGTGGTCTCATAATTGTTTTTTAAATTGGCTGGAATAGTAGTTCTTTTAAAAATGCGGTTCAAAGGAAGACTTGCTTTTCATACTTTAGAATAGCTGTGGTCTTGAATTACATTTAGAAAAAGATGTATTAAATATAAACAAATACAGCGTTCATATAAAGGTTAATTAATCTCACATCACAGAACCATGCTTCTTTGTGAAGAGCAGGAAAGCTCGTCTCGTTTTCTTGTTCTTTCCACCAAGACTTGCCTGGCGCCGTTCCACCATCTCCTTTCCATAGCAAAACTACTTCAGACACCCAAAGCGACAGGGCCATTCCCATCGCCCATGACTACTCTTGGCTCTGAAGCTAACAAAGCTGGGTCTCTGAAGCAGATCCTGTGAGGGTAGCCTGGCTGGGCCCTTACCGGCTACAGGAGAGGAAGTGTGGAAGGCAGAGGACTTCTAAGGAGTTTTATACCACCACACACAGGTGATGAAGACAGCAAATATGTGTAGTGAGTGGCCAGGACTTAGGCAGGAGCTTGAGTACCAGTGCTCACTTCCATGTTGGTGAGGTAGATCATCAGGGACATAGGGGCTGCGGACCATGGAAGGTCCAACTTGGAGGCCCAAGTGAGGAAGGGGAAGGTGGAGAAAGGACGGGAGAAGTGTCTTGTATCGTATCGCATCGCAGGAGAATGCTATCCTCTATGCATTCAGATCAGAGCAGTCCACAGCTACATAAAATAGCTCTTACGCTCTCACAGGTTGTTCTGAACTAATATTTGCTATTTTAATTTTCTTTGCAGACCTTGATATCAAAGTCACTGCACTTTCCCTTCTCGTTGCAAGTCCTGGTAAAATAAGAGATCTATACCAAATATTGAAGAATTAAGCCTAGCAGAATAAAAAATTAACATGCTAAATATCCTAAGTAATGATATAAACAAGGTGCCATGTCATTCTGCCCACCAAAGGCTAAGAGCCCTCTTTTGTCCAAAACCAGATTATGTTCTTCATCTCTCTAATGGCACTATTAGCAAATTCATATTGGAAGCCAGGACCTTATTTGTGATGCTGCTTCTCCTTTGGGGCTGATATTGAAGCACAGGCACAGTATAAAACTTCAGGAAGAAGGCAAATATCAGATAGTTTTAGCCCAGGATTAGCAGTTAGGACTCTTGAGTGTCATCTGAACATTGATTATTTGTCAGATAATGCAATTACGTTTAATGGAGGGCACTGCTCAGGAGTTACATAGTTTAACTAGCACGTTTGTTTTTTATGCACTATACCATGTTCGCAGTCACAGTGGAAACATGAATGACATTTGACACTCGGTTGTGGTAATACTTTTCCAAAGCAGCTGCATATCACAACACTGACAAAACCCATAAAATGCCTGTTCTGCACTCCTTGCTACCAAGTCTTGTTTACGCTCTCCCTGAGAGGCGGAGGCTGCAGAAGAGGGTGGTGTTGGAGGATGGTGTCGCACGTTGTGTGCCTGTCAGTGAGCTGACACACTTGCTATTGACTGTGACATGTCACTTACATGAAACCATGCAGTGCTACTGCAGCTTGGGGCACAGCATAGGTTATGCAGCAAATTGCAGTCTGTTTTCATCTGTGTGACAGACCCACCGAGAGAAGCTAGAATCTGAGCGAGCCCCCAGATTTCAGGGTTTCTGCTCTCCCATTAAAAGAAAGGAAGAAAAGAAAGATGTGCCTAAGATGGTTTGAAATAAAACAGAGAAGAATCTTGTCCCTGTCCTTAGGTGAACCCTGAAAATAACAGGGAGGACTAGACTGTCTCCTTATTGAAGTGCATAAGGAGTGATTAAATAAAATTCTTGCCTCTGTTTTCCTTCTTGGCTTTATAGTCTAACAAGAAATCTTGGCTCCATTCAATCATGGGGACTTTTACCATTGAGTTCACTGGAACCAAGACTGCATCTTCAGAGAGGAGCTGAAGATTGTCAGCTTTGCTCCCCCCATGGACCACGTGCTGATTTGTGCTCCTCGTGGACGTAGCATCAGTCATTCCTGTGATATCCTGAGAAAACTCTCCCTACTCAAAAAGCCTAAGGCTGGTAGACTGACATACTTTTTTTTTCAGTGGCACAACCTGGCACCTTCTTCTCTGTACCAGAAAAATGCCTCTGAATTTCAGGTGATCAGGCAAGCCCTAGGACACCCTCCAACGCTCTTCTAGGCAGCCCTGCTGTCAGTTCGGGCTTGGCCATACCTGGATTTGTGTAGAGTCCCTCAGGTTGTCACCTGCAGACAGAACAGTTCCTGAATCTTCACAGTAGCAGTCAGAGATGCCATATTGACTAAATGCTCTGCTGTTACAGTGATAGCCATAATGTAAATGCTCCATCACATCGAAATGCAAATTTGATTAAATATCTGAACTTTGTTTATTCATGACAAGGCAGTATTTGGCTCAGGCTTATTTTAGACTTTGAGTATCAAAGGGATAGCCTTGACTTCAGTGATACTGAAATCTCCTAAGCTGTATTTGCACGTTCCATCCTGGAAGGGGCTTCTGAGATTGGGACTCGGTTTCCACTACCAAGGGCTAAGGTCTTCTAAGAATGGCTGCCTTACACAGGCAATTTAAGCCCTTTGTCTGAACTTTTCCTTTATTTAAACAAACCAACCAACCCAAACCCTGAGGAGTTCAGTTAAGGCTTAGCTTCCAAAACTGTCCTAAGAATTTCAGTTGGAAATATGCAGTGGGTTCCACCTGGTAACTGGGTGTTGAATCTGAGCAATGGATGCTGGTTTGCTTTGACTGTTACTGATCGTACAACCGGAAGTAACTGATTTGAGCAGAAACCAAAAGGGAGAGATGAAAGTCCTAATGCAGCTCCGCTCCAGCACGCCTCAGAAATCCCAGGCTTCTGCCTTGTCCCATCTGTAAGACTGGAAGAAATGTTTCCCTTTTAACAGGAAATTAAACAGCACAGTCAAGTTAAAAAAATCAAATTTACAAAATATATTTGGGTATTTATGTGTGTAAGTTCTCGGATAATTTTGGTAATTACATGTACAGTTTTGAAATCCCAAGAAGGATGTCCAGCAGTGGCAAAGCGTGTGGGTGAACGCTGCTGTAGTGCATGCAGATAATTCCTGTTTTCACAGGACTTGATAGTCAGCATGGGAGTAATCTCAGGCTTGGCTAATGAAAGTGGCTGCACCTGGTTGACATTCTGCTGGAAGCTTTACTCTGTCAAAGATACTTATGTCTGGGTGCTTCCTACTTTATAAACCTTGCACCTTTCTTGTGCCCTTAGGCTTAGTTGTGGTGAAGAGCTGAAAAACTTGAGATCATCACTGTTTTGGCAAAAGCTGGCTGTGCATAAATATGAATATCTCTGAAGGCTGCTCCTGCGTGCAAGCTTATTTGGTTATTTGAAAATGCTTTTGAATCTGATAGCTGAATCATTGCCTCATACTTTGTAAGCTGTAGCTTAAGTTCTGTGTATGTTTTATAGATAACAGTATAGCTTTACATTTTTATTTTTAACCTCTGCCTGCATTCATCTGGTAGCTACCATAATGACAGATAAATTTAACGTTGATTCCATAAAAGTAAGTTGTCCTTTTGTGAAAAGATTCTAAAATCACGTATTTCATTAGTGCAACCTGGTGGAGCACCATGCACACTGTACAAATGAAAATGTGCTCTCCTCAGCTGTCAGTGCAGTATGCTGAAAAATGAGCATATGAAGGCAATTTGAGTGTTGAACCTTCTTTAATTCAACACATCATTTGGTTTCAAAATAGTTAAGTAAATTGTATTAAATAATTGTAAACATTCCAAATAGTAATCCAAAACAAATCATATTTTGCATAATCGTAACTTAGGAACAAAATATTGAAATATAAATCAAGGAAGAGTAAAGAAAAAAATAGTCGGTAAACAATGACAGTACACTTAAAGTTGCTCATATGCTTATCCTTAGTAGATATTTGACAAAATTTTTGCGGTTATTTAAGATACCGTGTAAAATTTCAGAACAGTGTAGGTTAAAAATACTTAATATATTTTTACTGCTACATCCCTTTGAATATGTATTTTCTGAAACTTGAAAGCTGCGTGCAGTATGACTTTTGCAGTGCAAAAGGCTTTTCATTCTGTAAAGTGCCTAGAAATTCGTTATATGATCAGTTATATAAATAGGCTTATTGTTTAGAAAGTGTCTAAAATGAAGTCTGTCCTTTAGCCATTTCTTTCTCTTCTTAAATTTTTAAAGACGCATATTTCAAAACCAAACAAACCAATTCCAAAGGGGTCTAATTTTCTTGTGTTTCTCCAAAAATGTACAGTATGTTCTAACAATTTAGACTCCAGTTAGGCTAGTGGGGAGTCTTTCATTAGAAAGCACACTGTAGCAAAGTATGTATTTTTTGTTAAGAAACAGTGAATGATATAATAATTGTAAAGGACATCTACAGTGTAACGACAGTTATGTGTTTTTCAAAGGAAAATGCAAACAATAGGTAGAAGAAAGTAAAATCAATAAGAGGACATTGTATGAATACATCTGGTCCATTGGTTACAGGGAAATCTATTCTGTTCAATCTGAAATCACATTCAGCTTATGAGGTGGATAAATAAAAACGTTAGCTCCCAGTTATGTAGTTCTTTCTCCTTTTGAGCTTAATGGCAACTTCGGATGAAATGGGACATCAGGATTAAAGCCCAAATTAATCATTGTGCAGCACAATTTTCATCACTGTCACTTCCAGATAGGTTATTTCCACAGAGTAAAATCATCAGAAAGACTGTTTGCATTGTATGCTTAGCTACAGTTCCTGTGTTGTAGGGGGAGAAAAAAATGTCACGAGTAGAGTATTCTTCGGTTGTGAAATGGGAATGCATGTGCACCTGTTAAGTTTTGTACCTGCAAAAGCGTGCTGGAAGTTTGCTTATTTAACTTCAGTTCTTCCTTCCTTCCTCCTGTTAAAGAAGTTGTGTGGTTTGGACAGAAAGGTATTGTGAGAGATTGCACGTCTGTGGTTCCCCCAATCCCTAAAATTTACAAGGGACAACTGATTTCCTCACTAGAATTTCTGATCCCTGTGTACCCATTGTTGGCTGATTAAGGTCAATGATAGCACTTATTCAGTACTTTTATTGACTTGGATCATGTGATAGAAGTGATTGATTTAAGCACAGGATTGCTAATTTTCTATTGTAGCTGTTTCTTCTGTAGAGCCAGGTTTTACATTAGCAGGAGTTATTTATACTGTATTTAAAAGCAATTCATTTTTTCCCTTACAGGTAGTGGTGCCGTTGCGTACATTCAGAATTACATATTTCACTTGTGGGAGAGTGTTTTTGCCAATGTCAGATGTACCCTTTGTTTCCAGAGATCTTTGGATAGGCTGAGATTTCGAATAGCAGATAATAACATGCAGTGTGTATTATTGATGTTGTCTTAATTGTCTTATTGACAACTCACTTGCACTTGAAGAGGCATGCTAATATCAGACGTTTTATGAGATTGCATATATTTTCATGACTGGAAGCCATAGCTACAAAATGATTTAAAAAGCACACAACGATTACTCATTAAAACATGTAGAATTTTTTAAATGCGTTTTTGGGTCCACATTCTGCATCATCACTGTTTGGTTTTGTTAATCCAGTCTCCCCACCCTTAATTTTCCTTTACTAGACCCTAATTAAGCTACACATCGATATTTAACGTGGAATTGGCTCAAAGGAAAGTGCCATGCACCACCACCATTACCTGGGAAAAAAAAAAGCTTATAGGAATAGAAAATTATAAGCCTGGAAGATATAGGAAGGCGCTCCTATAAAGGGAAAATACAAGCTATTGCCTCTCCATGGAAGAAGGGGGTGTAGAAGACTACATTATGTGCAGCTTAAAATGATAAAAAAACTAGTTATGAATATACTAATTGTGATATTTGTTTCTGGTGAAGTAGGTTCATTAAGATGTTGGAATTGTTTAGTTACTGTTGGTCTCTTCTAAAGACCTGTAAATTTAACTTGTGACATTGTTAAAATTCAAAATCAATAAAAATAAAACTACAGTACGTATCAGCATGAGCTGACAGAGGAAGACAAGTATTAAGGAAAAACTCTCGCTGAGAATGATTGTAGCCTGAAGTATTCTATGTATGAATGATGCAAACATATTTTAGATTTCTCCTTTAGAAAACCTCCAGTTTGGGCATCTGGGCCTCTTCATGTGTCTGTCAGGGTGAAAGGACCAGCTGCTGACATTACTTCTGTCAACATTGTCTTCTGGGTGCTGGTTTTTCCTGTTGCTCATAAGGACTCCATTGGGTACTGTTTGTTTCCAATCCTGTTTGAAACGTGAACCCCTGTGTTCCTGTCTCGCGGTGAAACACGTAAAGGCAGAATTTAGTGTAAACTCTCTACATCCTTTCCATCCCTTCTTTTTCTCCTAACGTTACTGTGGTAGACTTGCTTGTGGATATTCAAAGGAAGGAGATGTTTTTCAGGTTGACTTTCTCCTCCTCCTAGTGTACTAACCTGTTATCTTGGAGAAATTTGGGGTTCCACCCAGGAGATGAATAATCCAGTTCTGTTCACTGATACCTTACCATTTTCCTTCAGATTTTTTTTTCTGAGATACTGAAGTGATTGTGAAGGACCATAAATACATTCTGCAAAATACTCTTTAAAAATTGGCAATTATTTGTACCTGTCTTCCAGCTCCCTTCAGCCTTTTTTGCATTGCTTTTGCAATTAAGCTTTGTCATGCATCTTGAGGCCAAAGAACTTGTAATTCTCTTTTCTAAATGGGCCTCTCTGATCAGGTGTTTTGTTAAGCATCTTCGTGACCTTCTAAATTTTTGCCACATTTATACCACTTCAATTTCACCTTAATAAATCAGGACAAGATCTGACTCCTGGTATTTCTGTAAGGGGGCAAACGAGGAAGTTTTATATCATATGTAAAAATACAGCGTTGAATTGTTTTTATATGTTGGAGTGCCCTTGTAGATAAATAATCTAGATTTGGGGGCAAATCCTGTCTGGTAGAATGTCCCACTGCTGCCAAAACACTGGTACCACCTGGCTCTAAAGCATCTGAATCCGAAGGTTTCAGCATTGATCTCTAGGTTCTTGTACCACTTTTTCTTCCCTGTTTTTTTTTTTTTTCAGAGGAAAAAGAGCTGTTGCTGGGGGGGAGAGGGAATGGCGAAGGTGCCCTATAAACCCTAGTTGGAGTTCTGGGTGCATAGTACCCACAGAAGTAGTTTCCAGTAGGCAGTGGTGTTGAATAGCTCAGAAGTGACCTCTGCATACCATTATCCTGCATTGCGAGTGTGTGGATTGGCCATATCTGAGGATCTTGTGCTTGATTTCTAAAATAGATCAAGTAGTGTGTGCCTGGAGCAAAAGGTGTCCATCTGTGAAATATGAGCTTGAATGACCATAATACCAGGAAAAAAATGGATAAGACCTGAAAATTAATTTTTTTGATAAGGCGCTGGACAAAGCTTTGTTCCTGATTCTTTTCCTGACTTTCAACGTGACCTTGGGAAATTCATCAGAAGGTGACTTTTACAGGTGCTGAACACCTCTTGCTACTAATGAGTCTTGTGGGTGCAATGGGGCACTTACCACGTCTGAAGATCAGGCAGTCCTTGCATCTCTGTCTGCCGAGCGGGTAAAAGGATTTTTACAACCTTTAAGAAACATTATGATATTTATTGATGAAAAAGTATATAAATGTGCCTTTGTTTTAATAATTTGCTTAGAGAAAATGAAGAGGACCTGGTCTGGCTGAATGAGTGTAGATAGAGGAGTGTCTTGCCGTATGTTTGCAGGGTGGTAACTTTGGCTGGCGTGGAAGAGACGCCCTTGCATCCGGCCAGTGGCCCATCTCGCCCTTCTTCTGCCTGATGCTGGCAGCAAGAGGTGCTGGTTAGGGAGGCCAAGCGAGCCCGGATGCTTTTGGTGGTCCATTTCCCTCATAGTATCCTTGTACCCACAGTCATCGTAGGGATGTTGGAGGGTACATCCCAATCCTCGTAGTATGAATCTGTGGATCTTCTGGCTACAAATTTGTCCAGTCTGCAGTTTGTCTCCCTCACCTCCTGTGGCAGCATGGTCCCAAGCACACTAATGTTTGTGAAAAGAAGTATTTTCCTTTTTCCTGTGGAGCAGCCACTCTACCTCCTTCATCATTTTATTTGACCTTTTCGGTACCTCTAACTGCTACATTCTTTTGGAAAGAGGAGGCCAGAATGACACACAGTATTCTAGCTATGGGTGCACCAAGGCTTTCTGTTGTGGCAGAAGGATACTAGCCATCTTGTTTTCAGTACCCTTCTAAATGATGACTAAGGCTGTGTTTACTTTTTTGTATGTTACTGAACTGATGATTTCAGAGGACTGTCAATTCCAAGATCTCTCTTCTGCGCTTACAGGCCACTTCCAAATTCAGTGGTGGTGTACGTGGCTGTTTAGATTGCTTTCCCCAGATATTAAACCTTAACATTTTTCTGTGTGTTGATACTCATCTGCCACATTTTTGCTCACTCACTCTGGCTGGGCCGAAGCACAGATTCCTCACCCCAAGTTTACCCTCCAGCCATAGTTTTGCCTTTGAACACAGTGGCTGAGTCAGTGATCGCTCCCTAACCAAAGCAGTTTTTCTTGGCCCTTTGGGAGGTTGTTTCAGTTTCAACCACGTAGCTCACAAAACCCGTGCAGCCGTTTCTTCTTTCATACTATCCCCAGAGATTTGCAAATAGATTCTGTGCTTGACAGTTTTGCTCTTGAAAATACTCCTGGTCTCTGGCTAAATATCGTGATTGTGGAAAAGCTGGCAGCAAGTGGGCCTAGGCCTTTAGAGCAAGCTTTACTCTTTATATGTACAGATTAGCCATGGAAAACAACTTACCCTTTGGTTGTATTTCTAGAGAGATATACTTGAAGTTTCCCACGTGGATGGTTTGTTGCAGGACTCCCCTGGTGAAATGCTTCTGCTGTTAAGCAAGAGGTCAGCTTTGAATTGCTGTAATAGTTTTTTCTTATCTAGTCTTAGAAAATATCCATTCAAACAGGAGTGAAATGTCATGGTATCTCCAAATGTCATAATCGAGTTTAGTGGTCTTTGCCTGTTTCTTTGTCTTTTAGGAGAACTCTGGTTCCCCGTTAGCAACTATTTGATTCATAAGGAGTTGTACATTGAAGCAGTTGCTTCAGGTAAACAGAGTTGCATTGTTGTCTGCATGGGACTGAAAACTCTCAGATAGAGACAGCTGCTGGGAAAATGAAGTCTTGTAGGAAAGCATATTAGGCAGTCAGTAGGAACTGTTAAGCATGATTTTTGCTCTAACAGTGAATTTCGATACTTCTCTATTTGAATTGCTGTGTGGTTAACGCTGTTCTTTAAAGTCTCTGGCCTATTGGCAAAAAAGCTCACTTGCAATATTCCCCGTGCTAGGAGATGGCGAGAGGGTAGAGTCAATACTACCTGCCAGGACCAGTGGAGCACAACATGCTCTAGTTACATCACCTTCTATTTGTGAATTGTTACCTTGGTTGACATGGATAAGAGAACTAGCACCCTCCAGCACTGAAGCCTTTAGTGTCTGTAACTTCAGTAAAAAGACTAAGTGCTCTGGTTATAGCTATTACAGTTGTATCCTGGGAGCCAGTGAACAGTGGGTTAAGCTTGTGTACATCTAGGAGATCTTAAGGTGAGACCTTGTTTGTCCCTTTAAAACCATTTTCTGGTTTGTGTTGCAGACGTAGCTCAAAGAAAAGAAAGTATGGGTCTGTTGTTTAAGGTAAATCAGAATTAAATGCTTACAATGTTCTGGGTGCAACTTCTCTGTTATTTGTAAGACCAGTCCACGGGAATCATTCACATTCTCTCCTGAAAGTGAACCACCTTGTCCAGTTCCATTCACCACATTTCCTATAATGTGTCATTTTGCTCTGGTTAATGTTTGTTGAAATTTTAGATATTAAAAATTACTAAGAAAAGTGGTAAAAAGAATAGGTGAGATTTTCAAAATTGCTGTGGAATCAAGAGGTGTTTTAAGTGCTCCCTTTTTATGTTGTTTATCCACACATCCTCTTTCAAGATGTCCTTTTCTTCTCTAAACTAGGACATCTGGGCTTGTAGTTTCTTAAAAGGGTAAGACTGTTGGTGGAGGAGTTTCTCCTTACCGAAATTGAACTGAAGTTGCAAGGCTTGTGTAGCATCCACAAAATCATCAGCTGTCCTCTGACACTGTTGCCAGTAGGGTCAGACCATTATGCGATAGGCACTGTAAAGTATATTTAGAAGAGTGCTGATATTTAATTTTTCTGGTAGTGTCTTTATTGTTATCTAAAGGAAAAGTCTGTCAACCAAATTCTTTATCAGCTGATCTGACGCAGTGGGAACCAATGATTTTGGTCCATGAACTGCACTTGCATCTCTTGATGGTTGAGAGAAATGATTGACTGGCTGATTTAAAAGATAGCTTATCGTTGCAGCTCCTGCTGCCTTCTGGGTCTTTGGTAGCACTCCAGAGAGCCAACTTCATGCCCACATGGGGATCAAGGTTGAAAGCTGAAGAAAGTGGGAAATTTTAGAGTTCATGTATGGGGATGGAGCAGTGGCAAAGGGTGGGAAGGTGGCAGGAGTTTCTCTGTAGGGTTAGGAAAGTAGAGTGCATGACGTTGTGGGGTAGCAGTATTTGGCTGGCACAGAGGTTGTTAGGTTCCATCTCAGTTTGAGAAATCAAGTTACCCACTCTGTTGAACATTCCTGCCGTAATTAAAAGTGTCACACTGTGACCTTTAGTATTCTGAGAAAAGGAAAAATTGTTACCTTAAGGAATTTCCCATACCTTGAACCAGAACAGAATTCACGGCTATGTTCTGGAATTATCTTGGTCCTTGGAGACGGAGAACCTCCTCAAATTTACTGCTCTGGGAAGCTGCTTCTTTAGCAGCTTTAGTGGTTGTTTCTACGGTTAGACAAATTGGTGACCTTTTGGAGAGCATCGTGTTATCAAACAGACCAATCAACTCTTTAGCAAATGTATAAGATTCATCTTCATTTAAGTATCCATGTGTAGAATGAAATTGAATGTGTGTCTAATACATAGATTTCACATTGCATTTGCCAAAGAGGACGTTTATTTGGTGTGTCTGATTCTTGGAAAAATAAACCTCAGAGACATAGGACTTGATTTTCTGAGCACAGCTATTGTTGCATTTTATAATGAAAAGTAAGTGCTTGGCCCTTCCAGGAATCAAAATGTGGATGATTCAAAACTAGCCTCCAAAATTTTGAGCGTTCTGGTATGAATGGTTAAAGTATTAAAATTCAGACTATCCAGAGTAGAAAGCAAAGGTCCCCAGTGTTAAAATGCACACATATGCACGCACATGCACACACACACACACACACACTTAATATAATGGATTAAAATTCAGCTCTGATAAAACTGGAAAATATGCGCTGTAGAGGGTAGGGTAGCATGTCTTCAAAGGTTGGTTAGTGCTTAAGGTGACAGAAAAAATTAACGCACATGAATGACAGTTGTTCCTGAGAGAGTCATCAGATGCAACTGTGAAAAGTCTCCTTTCCTTGAATCCCACTGAAGTTAAGGAAGTTGTTATAAATGTTTGATAGAACAAGATGGACAATTGCCCCAGGTAGGTCTGAGGTTTGACCTCTGCCACAAACGGTTCCAAGAAGCCGTTTTCCACAGTGCCTGTTTGATTTAATTTCTTTGCAGGGTGACACTGGAACGGCTAAATCTCCGATTCCTTTGTCTTACAGCCCTTTTGCTCCATTGGTAGATCTAGTGAGATAGGAATGCAGGACACAACATCACTATGTACAAAGTTTGTATCAAATAAAAGGATTCAATTTTCTGCCAAGCTGGGGTTTAACCTCTCCTAGATCCTGAGTTGTGCATAATTAATGTATTTTCAATATCTTTCAGCATTTGACTTTCAGAATTCTCTCCCAGAATTAATCTTAAAGATGTTTCAGTATTCTGCCTTCAGGAAGACAACTTGCTTTTAGCTCATGCCATAATTTTTGGTTTCAGTTTTTGGATGTCATGTATCACTCTGATTAAATGTCTCTTTCTTGCAGAAGGCTATTCTCATAGGGGAAAAAATCAAGCTATTATCTAACAAATGTGTGGCAGTTAGTGCTAGCATGGGCTAGTATATTTTTAATGGCAGCAATCTCTTCCATTTTGTTGCGTGTGAACAAAACCTCTTGCCTGCTTTATATCATCAAAGAGCTCGTCCAAATTTGGCGGTTTTAGGTTGGGTAACATTATGATGGACGAGTTGACAGTTCATTAAACCAAAGATTTTTTCCATCCACAATAGTCTGTCTTCTGTGTATTTACTATTATTAAAGTCTGCACAATAGCATCTGTAAATAAGACATGCCTTTCCTCTCCACTAGCGTCGACGACTGATGGTGGATGCCTACTAACAGAAATAAAGCTAGAGTCCTGCTGAGCTAACTTTTAATTCAACAACACAGTGTGTATAAGTACACTAGCGCCATTGAAAAAAAAATGGCTTTCTTCCATTAAAGCAATATTACTGTCCCTGATACTCTTGCCTGTCAAATATACTAAGATACAAAACATTTTCGTTTATCTTCGTAGCAGTTCAGGAACCAACTGGTAGTAAGTACTAGGTATGACCTGTGCAGTTTTACATGCAGTAGCTAGCTGCCTAGCTTGTTGAGCCACTGTGATGTTTGGGATGTACGTTCTTTGAAGATTACTTCTAAAGAAAGGCATCCAAATCCTTAATTTGAGATTCTGTCTATTCCTGTGGTGTTTACATTCCAGTATGGCAGAAGATCACTGAAAAAAGAAAAGATGAAAATGCACTTAAAAAAGGGTTTCTCAAAACAGGTCTCCTTCAAAGCATCACAGTCCTCCACCTCCTCCCCTCTTGTAAAGACTGGGATTAATGTTTTGTGCAGGAAAGAATATACATTAGTAGGCAATTTAGCAGTTTGCCACAGTGCTATTAGTTAGAGAGTCATCCGAGATGAAGTACTGGGCAGCGCGTTAGAGAGAGCCTCTTCCACTACTGGAGCTATGTCATTTTATATTAACACAGCTGCAAAGTTACTTGCTTCTGTTTTTCTGTGTGTTATCTTGGTGCTATTGTTTTTACTTGCTACTTAAAAACTACAGCCTCATCATCTTCCAGAGTGCTTGCTTGCTTTTTTTTTTAGTTTCAACTGTATAATAAAAGAATCAAATATTTAAAATTGCTCGCATGTTACTTTATTAAATGCATTTGTAGGAGAATGGGAATAGTTACTGTGCGGCTTTCTTGTAGCATTGAATCTTCCAATTGTTTAGTTTTGAATTCACTCTACTTAAAATATGCAGTGTTTTTTGGTTTTTTTTTTTATTTTGTGTGAATATGGCGTTCATTAAAGGGACTAATAACAAAGGCTAAAGCTTGGCACAGTGCGGCTGTTATGCAAGCTTTCCCACACGCAGTTCTGCCAGTACCCCTCAATCCTGACCTGCAATAATACCCTTGCTATTCTAGTCCTGGGCCTTGCCTGAACAGCGGCTGCAAACTGTGTCAAATCATGTGTGTGTGATTTTTGTGATACAGACAAATGAGATATTTAAACTTGTTTTTACTTCTGACCTTACAGTAAGTCATAGGTATTTTTATAAACAACTTGAGCAAGTAATTTCTTAATAAACCAGGGGCAATGGCTGTAACAGTAGCAGTAAAAAGAAACTGATGAACAATTTCAAGATATACCAAAACCCTATGTTTGTATGGGAAGGTAACGGTTTAGAAAATCTGTATGCCGATTCAATTATTGTTAACTTTAAGAAATTTTGAACACACCTCTGGCGTGAATGGGATTCTCTGTCTTTATATGTTTCTAGCAAGTATTAAAGGATGCAGAAGGATGAATTTTTTTTTTCAGATTATAATTTATCTTAATAAAGATGGCATCAGACACTCAGCCATCATTGTGGTATAGCAGTAGGAGTGAAAGGATCATTTCCTTGAAAGGATTTGTGCCCCTAGAATTATAAGGGGTTTTTTTAGGGATATTAATAATTGAAGGTAACTTCAGTAACTATTTAGTGAATGATCAGCAACATGTGGTATGTAAACTCTGGTGGAGAGTGGCACCTTAAATGCAGACAATGCAAATAAGCATTCCAGCAAGCTGAACAGATTCACCTACACGTATGCAAATAGTAAATCCCAGTAAAACAGTAATTTTAAGATTAAAAACAGCCTTTCTGCTACCCCGAGCACCTATGTAACGCTGCTTCTGTCCTTTAAAAAACAGTTTTATGAAGGAGCGGTTGAACCAAAATTGAAAAAAGGGGGCATGTAGCCTTTCAGGCTACAATGATTAGTATTAAGATGAGTTGCACTTTAGCTAGGCTGAAACTTGTTCGTAACAGAATGTTAAATACTTACTGAAAAGAAAGATTATGTCTATCTAGTTACACCATTCCTTGATATATGCACCATGTCAGAGTGCCATTGTCTCCTGGGTAAAGACTGAGAGTTCAAATACCCACTATCTCTCCCCTGGTGCTCCAAATGCTCTGCTTTGAAGTTTTTATAATCCATCTGTCATCTTCTAGCAGGGAGGGCACATGTTCTGTACCACTCAATTATAGAATTCTCTTTTGCCAGCTACAATGAGACAGGAAAGAATGTTATGGGTGGTTGAGAGAAACTGTCAGATATACTAAATTCCTGGGATTCATATGGATGATGTTATTCCAGTGTAGGAACACAGCATGTGTTATTGTTAAAATGTATTAAGCATACATCTTGTATTGTACCATTTAAGCATTTTGATATTCGCATAGTTTTGTTAATATTTGATTTTTATTTGAAAAACAGAAGCAGCCAAACAGTCTGAGGTTTGATCATTTCATTTGTTTCAGGCAGCAAAAAGTGACCAAATATGCATATATTTTGGAATATCAGAAATTATCATGGTTTCTGTTACAACAGTGAAATGGAAAAATTGTATTGTTTTTGTGTAAGAGCTGTGGAACAGTGGAAGTGTTTATAGACCGGTAATATTTGCCATACCAATTGTTTGTATTATGATATGAACTGAAGGCCTGAAAATTATATGTGCTACCATCTGGTGAAAACAGAAGTAGCATTTCATTATGTGTGCGTATAAACAATAGAAGCAGTGTATTCTGAAAGTATACTTAATGTTTTGCTTAAAGAAATCCACCTTATAGGGACCTAGCTTGTTTGATAGCACACGGGCTTTCATGTACTTAGCCCCTGGGGTGATTTAATTTGTTGTCTTATGTGAAATGAGTTTGATGATCTCAGCTAAGTCTCTAGTGGATATTAATTCATGGTGTAAGACATCCCACGTAGTTTTGCAGAGGCTGGCATACTTTTAAAATTGTATGTTTTGCTCGGAATAGGGTCAGTATGTGTTGTAACGGGATTTATTGGAATACATGGTTTCTCAGGGCAGCTTTATGGTACCAGTACCTGCAAATGTTGTTTTTTACATGAATGCATGAGTCAACCGGCCACCCTCAAATTCAGTTTTAAATACGCACCTTTATGGGTTCCCTTTAAAGCTTCTGAAGTGGACGAGAGGCTGTAGGAGTCTCCAGATGGTACAGACCCCTTGGTAAGCTGAAATCTAACTCCCACAAACGTGTTCTGAGCAGTCAGCAAGACAACCTCTTGCGCAGACCGTATCTGCAGTATAAATACATCCTCCTCTTCCAAACAAACAGGAATCCTGCCATTTCTGGAACCTGGCAACTGCTTTCAAATAAAACTTACTATCGTGGCTTTCTATTTTGCAGCCTGTCGCCTATCTGTCGGGTCCTCTGTGTTGAAGCGAGGGCTGGGGGCAGTGGAAGGGAGATGCCCCTTTCAGGTTAAGGAGGTAAAGGGATCGTCCTCTGGCTGAATTCTGGTAATCTGATCCCCAAATGTGTTTGGGCTAGGAACAGAAGGCAGTATCTGTGTTTATCTGACCTGGGTTGGTTACAGTAAAAATGGAAATAACTCTTAAAAAAAGCTCCAATGGAGAAATTGAATAAATTGGAGAAAGTATGATCCAAGACAGGATGGGCCTTCCCCTTCACCATGTGGGACCAGGACACTAGTCAGAAGCAGTTTCGAAGGCATTGACTTGACTGCTGCACCTCATTTGGGTTACATTTATCCACTTGAAGCTGGCTAGTGTTAGTGTCTTACTCTTTTCCACCAGCTGTTATCACCAGCTTCCTGATGCCGTAGGCAAATGGGAAATTTTTAGAATTAGACGCTCCTTGGCCACTGTTCTTTTCAGTAGATCTGCCCACAGGTGTCCCAGGGGGAGATGGTCATGAAGCACCCCTGAAAATAGGGCTGTGAAGTGCAGCACTTGGTGACAGAGCTGTACTTTTAAAGGTGAAAACGTTCCATAATGTGTTTTTTGCACAAAGATGGCCTGTGTTGAATTACCTGCTGTGTGGGCTACTGCGGCTAAGCTTTCTTGTCCCGTGCTCCCATGGCTTGCTCTGACTACAGGTGGGAACTACCCACGTGCACCGAGTGACCTGCAGTTTCCAAAGCTTTTTAGCTCTAAAATTGCCAGACTATTATTAATTTTTGTGTTGGATCTTTCAGTCTTTACTCGTCTATTACTTCCATTAGCCTTGAGTTAGCTGAAACTTAACTCTGATTTTGTTCATAATGCTGAGACTGGACACCCTGAGCTAGGAGATGGAAGCTCACTTCTTTTTTTAATCATAGAAGGCACCAGATATTTTCTCACTGTATTTATATAGCAGCCAATACGAGTTTTGAAAAACATTTCCACTAACTGCAGATTTGTTTTTATATATGCTTTAGCTTTAGTATGTTTATCTAACCTATATATTGACAAGGAAATATTCCACTAATCCCATACTGTGATGTCTCACTGTATATATAGCAGCCAATACGAGTTTTGAAAAACATTTCCACTAACTGCAGATTTGTTTTTATATATGCTTTAGCTTTTGTATGTTTATCTAACCTATATATTGACAAGGAAATATTCCACTAATCCCATACTGTGATGTTTTATTCACATGTAGAAGCATTTTTTTTTTTAATTCAAAGTATAGTTTTTTAACGTTTTGCTTGCTCTGTTATTTGTTCTTTTCTTCCCTTTGCCTAGCTCTTCTTGCTTATCTTTTGTTATTTCTCTTTGGCAGCTTTTTTTTTTTTTAAATTTCTTTCTCTCTCTTCTTACTTTCTCCTTCTCTCTATCTTACAGGTATACACTAACAGTAGAAGCCCCAGTTGGAAGATTATCAGTGAAGAACAGAGTTTTTAGGTCCTAGCAGAAACTTCATCACACTGAAAAAAAAAAAAAGTGAAGATTGCAGTTTGCAGGACCTAGTGAAACCTCGAGAGTGTGAAAAGTATTTGCATTTACTCTCTAACTTTCACTGGGTCTCCTAACCTGCACTCTGGGGGCTTCCACTGTGTTTTAAGCCTGCTGTATCAAATTTTGTGTAAGTGGCAATAAATGAAAGTAGCCATGCAGTTGTTGGTAGGTGGTATGTTACAATGTCAGCAAATTTTGAATTACTATTTTGATGTAAACATTTCATATAAATTTTTATTTACTTAAGCCTAGTTGTGTAAAAACAAAACAAAAAAACCCCCCAAACAAACAGCAAGAACCCCCCCCCAAAAAAACAAAAATCAAAACACCCACCCCAACATCTTTTTAATACATATATTAAGCTAGGATTGTAATGATACTCTTTACCAGTACTGAGGCAAATGTAAAAATATTGATTCACTGGAATTTTCTGGAAATAGCTATCGTAATCAACAGTGCAAAATTCTCTTTGCCCAAGCAATTAATATTTTTGATGGGCAAGTAAAATATGTGGTTTTCTTGCAGTTTACATCCTTCTCATGGTAAATAATGCCAAATAGATTTAGTATCTGGACAGATAAATTTTTCATTATCACTTGGAAGCCTGATTTAAAAAATATTACTTTGAGAAACACAACATTGAGATTTTAACCAGCTGTATTGTGCTACAGCTTATTGTTCTGTTGCAGGGATAATGCATTAATGTTTATTGAGTTCTTTATAAATTTGTATGTGTTATATATAGTCATCATTTCCTTTGTGATCTTCTGTTTTGTTAAGCTGGAAATTTATAAAGATGTGAATTTTAAAACTACTGGTCATTAGGTAGTATGTTGCAGTTTGGGGAAACATTTTTTTTTTGTTTTGTTTTTAAGCTTAATGTTTTTTACTGTCCCTTCTGTATTTTCCCATGAGATTAAGGTCGTATTTTTTTATGCATGTTGAAAAATATTCACTTATCAGTATGGGTGCAACTGTAAACAAGTGATAAAGTGACAACATTTACAACAGCAAAACTGACAGCATTTGCTTTAATTTTCTGCCATTTTTGTAATTATATCAATCAAGACCAAAACTAAAATGATATTTTAGCATGCTGTAAGAAATGAGGAATTCAGATCTTAAAAGACCATTACAATTAGCTTTGAAACATTCACCATTTTAACATAATTGTTTCATATAGCTTATACGTCTTCATTTACAGGCAAATATTCTGTTGATCTTTTATAAACAAAGTAGCACCCATCTGCTTCTTGAGACACTCCTGGCGCCTATTCATTGCAAAAATAATACATGTCCTAATGACTTCCACATATTTTGAAATCTCCCTTTTGAAATTGGTCTTGGCAGATTATTTGCAGGTACTTGAGTTGCATCTGTTTGCAATTTTGCAAATGCGG
Source organism: Aptenodytes forsteri (assembly GCF_000699145.1). NCBI lineage: Eukaryota > Metazoa > Chordata > Aves > Sphenisciformes > Spheniscidae > Aptenodytes > Aptenodytes forsteri. The sequence goes on from NW_008795436.1 coordinate 303,774, forward strand.
AAGACTTTAATGTTGAGCACTGCAAGAGGGCTATTTTAATCCTCAGATAACATAGGCTGTCATCAAAAGCCACATTTATCTTTTCGAAGGTGGGGCAAATGTTTAATGTTAAAAGACAGTAAAAGGTCAAGGTCAAGGCTGAGGTCTGAATATTTTCCTTTCATAAAATTGTGTCTTTTGTCATTTACTTCTTGCATTTCTTTCATTTAAGTTTCAGCTTAGCTTCCCATTGCCAAGAGGATGTTTTGCTGATAAAAATGAAAGATCAGGAAGAGAGTAAATCTGAAATAATTGTGAACTTCGGTCTGTTGTACTTATTATTACCATGTGGTTAGCAGCTGACCAACTTAAGCCGTTTTTATTTACACTACAAAACTGAGCAGCATTGTCCTAGAAAAGTACAACTTTTCTTTTATTCAATCACTAAACTATGTTAAAATGGAGTTAAGGGTCTCCCTTCATCTCACAGAAGCAAGGAGGTAAGGTTGAAATGACATCCTTAATGTACCTCATTGGGCCTTGTTATTGCAGCACATATGGTACACTATGAAGGATTACCAATTGTTAGAGGACCCCTGCAAGATTTGGGCACGGTGGGGGTGAGTTAAGGATGACGTTTCAGCTTTAATTCCTCTCTTGTTTTCCCTATTACCATTTGACTGTTAACATTTCTTTCTTTTTTTTTTTTTTGAGGCTAAATTTTGTCTCTTGAAGGTTAAAATGTCCCTTTTCCTGCATTGAAAGGATCAGTGTTTTAATACAGAGGGAATCGGAGACCAAAAGCTTTTAGAAAGGGTTATTTCCAGGCAGCTACTTTCTGTTCATGTTGTTGTGCAGTGAGAATAGCTGGAAACCCGAAAATGTGCCAAGGTTTTAAACACCATGAGGTTTAGTATGAAAGAGGACTGAATGAATGTTTTGTGCAATACACATTATTTTCATGTTTCTTGATTAGCTCTGTGGTTGTAAGAGGAGCGTGCGCTTACCTGTGAACTTTCACTCAAGTACCTTAAAGTTTGCTGCACTTAGAAAGTTTAACAAAATGGCTGTGAGACAGTTGTTTAAGAAGGTTTCCTACTGAGCAGCAGCCACCTCTAAGGTGGAACAATAAAGCTATTTTTACAGCTTGTAGCAGTACAGGACAGGAATAAATACATCAACCAGATAAAATTGCTGTGAGAACTGAGGTGGGATGGTAGTATTTAAGATAGCATTTGACCAGGGGTTACAACTTCAAAAGTGTCTCAGGAAGCTACATGCCTGTGGCTTACATCTTCTGAAGTGTGTGGCCTTTTGGGTTTTTAGGTGCTTGATCTGCATTTTAGTGGGATTTAGGTTCCTGAATGAGGGTCAAGGACTTGCATGCCTTTGGGCTTCTGGCTCTGTGTTCAGTTTTCAAAAGGACATTATGCACATCTCTCAAAATGTTTCCCAGGGTGGTAAATTTAATATGCTATGCACTACTGTCAGATGTTTACTATGGTCAACCAGAATTTTGCTTTTCAGTCTTAAATGAAAATGCAGCTTATAGATCAGCCTGGTTTCTCTCTATTATCTTGGCACACTGATTCGGTGCTGTCTTATAGGATGTAGTGCCACCTCCTCTATCAGCATGCTGCCTCCTCATTATCATTTATTTATTGTTTCTATTGCAGAACACTTGGGCCTACTCAGTGAACAGCTGTCTATGCTGGGGTGGAGCTGAGTATTTGGGGAATGAGTAAGTAGAAATAGTTGCAGTAGCAGTCAGGATGGAGAAGTTGAAGAGTCTTCGCGGCTTAGAAGAGATTGTTTCTTAAACTATGGTACAGGAAAAAGTGGCAGGTTTGGGAGTTACTTGTAATTTTTGAGACAGAGAATAAGGAGCCACACTGAAGGTGGCAAGGAAGTGGCATTGTCGATTAACAGCGATAAAGAAAGTAGGGAATGGCAGGAGATTGAAAGGCAAGTCACAAGTTTAAATTGGCAGCAACATAATTAGAAGAGGTGGTCTCAGGTGCAGGCAGATGTGCAAGGCTCAGATAGAAGACAGGTGTAGGAGGTAGATGTGGGTGTCCTTGACATAAACTTGTAAGAAGTCACGTGAGCAAAACAAGAGATCACCTATACAGAGGGGAGTGAAGGAGAGAAGGGAAAACATAGTTGTGTGGGAATCCACAGAAAATTAGAGATGGTAGAAGAGTGTTGTAGCAAGTAAGATACTTCTAGGAACAACTTAGCGACAAGAACTGTAAAAAAGGTAGATTCTTGGAGCAATTAAGTGATCCTGGTTGCTCTCCTGCTGAGGCACTGACATGGTTACATTTATTAGATCAGTTTGTTAGATCTGGTGGGACAGCAGCACAAAGTGGTTATCTAGTCAGGAGCAACTGTCATGTTATTGTTCATATGCTTTGAAAAATGGATTGTGCAGTTACTGCAGCCAATATTCAAATGATAACTTGGCCATTGTCCTCACTTTTTATGGCTCAAACTATGAGTCTACATTATGGATTTGTGTTTTGCAAAACCTATCACTAAATGTTTATGTACTTCTACAGTCCGATGTGGGCCGATAGCCATATTAGATGGTGTTTTTTACATCAAAGTTGTCTTACCGTTACCTTGCTTATAATCTTTTCTCTAATCAATTCCCTCTTGTTTTCTCAGCTAAAAATATCTCTATAATCCTCTTTTGGGGTTTTGCAAGGGAGGTTAAGTGAATGGTCCACCTGCTTCCTCGTACATTGGCAGTGGGATGACAAAGAAGTTACTGGTCCTTATTCGGTGCTCTTTAAACAGGTTTGTGCTGCCTGCTCTCTGCTCAGCCATTCCTGCAGGCTGGAAGATACTGCCTGTCTCTACGGTCTCCGAGACATGCTTTTTGTTGAAAGTCAGAACAGGGTGATGCTCTCCTGGGAATTTCTGAGGCCATGTGAATGCATAGGAGAGCTAGGGTCACTGTAATGATCTTCACTTCCTTTTGCTGTTGCTTGAACTGAATATACCTAACCATTCTGCTTAAGAAGCAAGTCCTGTCCTCTTGTTGCTTCCTCATTTTTATTGTCTTTAGAGGCATATTGATGTTCACCTGCCCAGATATCTTTACAGCTGCTAATGAAAAAATACCTACATTAACAACATAGACACAAGTGCACCTTGGGATGAATGTATTATTTATAAAGACTTACCATCACACCCCTCACAGTTACATTTTATGCTGCTTGTGGGTGTACTCCTGTGTCTTGTTGGCAATGCAATTAGTTGCACTGTGGGAGATTCCCAGGTTCAAAGCCAGGCATGTAAAATCTATTTCATCCCTTTTTAATATGTGGGTCTTTTTGTAAACGAAAAGAAAAAACCCAAAATCATGTCACCCCTTCACAAACAAAGCAGAATATCACTATTTGTGAAAATCTGAAAGTCTGATTCAGCCTCTACTGCTGCTTTTTATACGTTACAGCTCAGCATAGTTGTACTAGACCAGTACGGCTCTGCAGGTGGAAGTGTGAGGGCCATTGAACACTTTGAGTTTTTCCAGTGGATCACAATTACAGAAACATCTGTGCTAAATAACTTTGTGCAGATGCACTGTGAAAATTCAGTGTTCAATAGCCCTCAACATTTCTAATTTCTTACTTGTGGTGGTGTAGTTTAGAAGTTGCACATTGGGTTGCAGTATAAAGCATGTTGGAAACATTTGTGAAGGGCCTTTTTAGAATGCTTATGCTGCAGTGAAAGTACTCCCAAGCGCTTTTGTTTCTTTATTTAGACTTATTCCATTTAAAAATGGACAAAATGCATGCTAAGGATGCTGTTGATGTAATGCTGCGTGAGAGTGCAGAGGTCTGGTATATTGGCTTGAAAAAACCGTAAAATCAAATTTTTTGGGGAAATTAGTAAATTAGGGACAGGAGGGAAACTTGGAAAAGCTGAGATTTAAAACTATTGAATGCTACAGTGAGATCATACGATTTGAAAAAGTTGAATGCATATGCTTCCTCAGGAAATATACTCCCTGCCTTCCATTCTCTTTCATCTAGGTGCTCTCTATGTTACAACAGCAGGAATGAACTAAAATCTTGAGGAATACAAGAGTAATTCTATGAATACTTTGGATGGTTCCAGGCTTAACTTCCATAAAACAACTAAAAGGTGTAAATGCAGGTAGTGTTTTGCTGCTTCTTTTTACAGGGCTGATTTAATCTTTAACATGATCCATGAAAATGCTTTAAACAGATCTTGATTTCAGTTTCAATGGTGTCTGCAATGCAGGAATGATTTGCTGGAATCTTTTTCTATGAGATACCCACTGAGGGACTCTTTAATACTTTTCTCCTTCATCAGGATATCTATGAAATTGTCTGGACTGGAGTTAACTATATATTTCAAATTTAAGCCTAGTCTGTTGGGATAGGTAGCAAAGGGACAAGTCATGTGCTAGAAGTAGCGTGATATTTATCCTCTGTTCCTCATAGGCTGAGCTTATCCCGTATCATGGCAGTCAGCCCAGCTCAGCAAAAGCCATTTCCACTTCATTTCTCAATGTCTGATTTTGCTTCCATTGAAGTTAATGGCAAAACTCCCACTGTCTTCAAGTGCAGAGGGATCAGATATTCAGAGAGGTTATTTTGCTTCTTGAAGTTAATGGCAAAACTCCCACTGTCTTCAAGTGCAGAGGGATCAGATATTCAGAGAGGTTGGCTACACTTTTAGTGCTTTCATCTACTTGGAAGTCAAATTTTACACTTAACTTCTTTTAATCTCTTGGAAAACTTAAGCTTTACTTATTTTCTCCCAACTATTTCTGTAGCCCGATGTTACACATTTCTGTGATTTTTACTAGTTAGTGATAGTGAGAACTTGTCATTACTATTTTCTGGTTTGGTTCATATAAAAATTTTACTTTAATGCAAGAATAGGAATTTGTTTCCTGATGATCAGATTTTGTTGCTGTACTTTAAATCATTGCAACTTTTCCATGGGCTTAGGCTCTTGTTAACAAAGGTCATAATATGACTAGCCATACATAATTATTTGTGTTAATGAAATACTTGGCTGCATTTATGGTCCATTCAGAAACAAGTATGTGTCTGATAGAGACAAATATGTTTTTCAGTGTGGATTTACATACATTTATGGATTAGAATCAGGCATTCCTCCTTTTATAGTCAGTGTAGGTTTAACTAGGTTAAAAGGTTTTCCTGAATATTCATCCAGCTATTTCTTTTGAAATAAGCTTCTGGTTTAAGTTTTGCACGAATTAAAAAGTACATAAAAACTGGAGGAGGAGAAGAGAAGCGAGTTGAAAAGAAATGAAAAACTAAGTATATTTAAGTTTTATGGCTTACAACCCCCCAAATTTCAGAGCTTTGTGGAATTAAAAGGTTAGCTATGAATAACCACAATCAAATCTTTTCTTTTGTCCATATTTAATTCAAATGAGATTGCTCCATATTGACTTCTAATGCTAAAAGGCCACCCATCATGGAATCCCTGCAGCCAATGAAGCAAGCAAGTGAATGCTTTCTTAAATGATGCTAATCAGTCCAGAGAGGCCTGCCCTCTATCCCCATCAGTATTCTGTAATTCAGATGTGCTGATAACCTGAAATTGAATGTGTCAGTATGCAGACATGTGAAGAAAAAAGGAAACTAAAAGGCAAAAGAGGCAGCTATAGAGACAATGCCTGTTTGATTTTTTTTTTCTTCCAAGTGAAGAATAAAAAGAATAGTTATTCTCAAATGCTTACCGAGAGCTATACAAGAATACAGAAAATTCATAAATAGGCTAGACAGTCAATTTCCAAATTGACAAATTGAGAGGAAATAAAAAAAGAAGAAAACAAACCAAAAAAACCCAACAAGCCCGAAACCCCCAAATAAAATACTTTTTAAAAAGATAATACCAACAGGTTGAAGTGTTTGTGTGTACCTAGAAAGGTTCCAGTCTGAACGCTTTAAAAAGAGGGCTCTTTTACCCTTGCGGTATCTAGCAGAAGTCAGTTGCTATCTCTCTTCTACATCTTGTTTTTTTCCAAACTTTAGATTTCAGCTGTTCTATATCACATCTGGTTTAAATTTTGAACAGACACTTTCATGTCAGATGCAGATTTTCTTCCAAAGAGTGGCATACGTTTGCTGTTGTATTAGACAGTGTTGTATCAAAAAATAGATTGATTTATTTTTTCTTTACCTTCCTTCAATATAAAAATTATTTAACTTTCTGAAATAATTCTTGCAGAAACTTTGGGTCTCATTCTGGCCTGTTGTGCATGTGGAAGTGTCAGACATACATCTGAAGACAGAATTGGGTCCTTTGTTCTTAAAATGTTCTGCTGCTTCTCATGGTGTACATTGGAGATGTTGCTTGAATTTGGTTTGACTCACTGAGCTTGTACTCAAGTTCCCCCTTATATTTTTATCTATTCAAAAAGAAGCATTGCAATATATAGTCCGTAATTTATAATGTCTATGCTATATAAGCTTTTTAAGATGTTAGCAATGGAAGATCTTCTCTCCACTGACAGCTTCTGTCACAAATTTATCAGAGAGAGGAATGATACTAGTGGTAGTGCTCAGATGAAAATTGGGATGCTGAGAGAAGATGTGTTTGTTAACCAGATTGTACCGATACAGTTTCCTTACACGCGTTGTAGTCTATGATGGTATTGAAAGCCATTTAGCTTTTTTCATCAGCAGGTCGCAAAGAAGGCAACTGTCAGCATCTCCATTAATAATGGGAAAATGGGGACATTTGGAATTGGGACAGCTTGTCCAAGTTTAGCGAGTAGGTCAGCTGGCAGAGATGGGAAGTGAGCATGGTCTCTTGAACGCAGCACTGTCTACCAGTTTGTGCTGTCAGCCCTCAGTGCTCTTCCCAAGAGCTCATCTGTCCTCGGAGGTGGCAGCTATCAGACGTGTGTGTACAGCAGCTTGTGGAGCAGCTGTGTCTGTGCCTGGAGGGCTGCTTGGTGGCCATGGGCTCACCTGGCTTGGAGGTAAACAAGTATGTATGTGGGTATGGGTTATTGTGGTGGCCATGGTGCAAAACTTAAAATTGAGGAAACTGACTGAAAAAGTAACAGTTCCCGTCTCGGATGCTGTATTTGTCATTCTGCCTGCTGTTACAGGGCACCTGCAGAACTTGCTGTAGGCACAATTATCTGAGCTTACTATGGAACGATAACCTTCTGTATTAGAAAAGGTTGCTCTTTTCCAATTCCAGTTAAAGATTAGTATACTTTTCAGGCCTGACTGAAAGTATTTTAAAGGGTTTGGTAACTAGTTTTAGCCTCCAGAGGACTCCAGTGTGCACTTTCATGTTCCTTAGTGCCCCCTCCCCACTGTCTTACTGCCTATGGCTTTTTGAGCAGAAGTGGACGGAGGCTTTGGTGGCTGACCAGCTCTGCTCACCAGTTGGCTGGGCAGTTCCCGTCAAACAGAGAGCTGTGAACAGGGCACCGGATTCCTCACGGTCGGCAGACAGGTTCCCGTTGACTGGCACGTGTATGGCCTAATGCTCCCACCATTAGCCTGATTTTTCAGTGTGCTGAGAACTGCAGCTTCTGTTAATCAGTGGGATCTAAGTGTAATTAGCATTTACGAAGGGACCACTCAGATGCCCTGCTGCCACGGCTTTCCAAGTCTGTTGATGGAATGGAAAGAGACCAAGAACCGAACCCCATTCTCTGGTCCCCTGTCTGCCACCAGGAGATTAGAGGCTAGCCTGAACAGGATGGAAATGACATCCTGAATTTTAATTATTTATCTGTGCACTTTTTTATATCTTCTCATTGCTTGGATATTTCATCTTATCGTAAAAATATTTATTTGAAATTGTCAGTGATCAAAGGCTGGGAAACAAAACCGAGCTGGATATGATTTTTTTTTTTTTTTTTTTTTTTTTTTTTTTTTTTTTTTTTTTTTTTTTTTTTTTTTTTTTTTTTTTTTTTTTTTTTTTTTTTTTTTTTTTTTTTTTTTTTTTTTTTTTTTTTTTTTTTTTTTTTTTTTTTTTTTTTTTTTAATTCTTTTGGAGGAAATTGGAGTGTCAGGATAATTCTTGTGTATGCAAACTTTACAAGATGAAGCCAATCCAAATGTTACATCCTTAAGCTTCATAGTAGAAGATTAAAACTAACGTACATATATATGATCAATTTTACCTACTGTGAGAATTCAAAGATAACTGGTATATCTTGTTTTTTAATTCGAATAAAGTGATTTTTACTTGATCATTTTATACACACACATGCACACACGCACGCACTCCCTCACAAGCACACGTCTGTGTACTGAATTGATAAAGAAAGAACTCTGGTTAAATAATCCACTTTTGTCTGACAACGGAATCAGTTATAGAGGTGCAAATATGCAGAAAGCTATTTGGAAATGCATCCTCGTAGTTGTCAGGTTTTATTATGCAGGAAGGTGTCATGTTTGTTACGAAGCTGAGTGCAGATGGCAGAGTGGAAGAAATGGATCACTAATTTTAACAATGATTAATGAACAGAGATAGAAAATGAATTACATTGGACTATCGGAGGCAAGAAATATTTTTGAGAAAATTTTGACTCATCTGCTGTGCTGTTCTCTGTAAATTATTTTCTGAAATTCTATATGTTGTCAACAGTTGACTGCATTTTCCATTACTGTCTATTTCTGTTCTTAAGTACTTTTGTGTTATTAGAGATACATAATTTCAAAATACCAATACATTCCTGATTACTTAGAGAAAATATATGTAACAGTATGAATGTTCCAAAGGCTCTGGCCACAAATGTCCTGTTTTATAATACTTTCTCGTTCTTCACCATTTTATCACTACATTAGAAATATTTAGTGTAATTTTATCCTTTTATTAATAAAAGGAGGTAGTTGGGGCAGAGGAGTGGTTCTGTGTTTTTTTAATAAAAATAAGGAAAAATGCAAAGTTAACAATAAAACGCAGCCAAGTGGGTTAGCGTGGTTTTAAGATTACAGTGCTGGTTCCACCATTTGTGATTTCACAGTCTAACCGGGAAAAACATACACACAGCTGCTTTTTAAATTGCTACCACCCACGTGCTCTCCTCCTTCACTATAAACTCTGCTGGCGCATACGCACTCCCTGCACTTACCCACGCACTCAGTGGCCGGTCTCGCACATCCCAGGCTTCAGGGGGAAAACAGAAGTTGCCACTAGTTATAATTTGTTGTTTATCCTTGTTTTACAACCTGCTGAGATGTGCAGCCTCCCCAGCTAACCAGAGCTTCTTGCCATTTGGATTTGAGAGCTGTGTGGGGCTTGCCCATCCTCAAAGGAGGATTAGTTCTGCTTGGAAAGAGCTGTGTCCTCACCCCCTTCCCTCCAATATTAAAATATATATTAAAATAGAAGAGAAATGCAGTGACTGAAACAGAATTAAATGTTTCCATTGTCAATTATATAGAGGTCCAGAAGTTGAGGTAAAATAGGGTCAAAGGCTGGCTAGCTCTTCAGCAGTGCCATGAGGTGTTTGCAGGGAGGAGAAGGGGCCTGACAGGTGAGATGCAGTCCCTGGTGCCTGTGTTGCAATGACTGCTGTCAGACTGCCCGGGAGGCATGCAGGTGGACTGTGTTAGAAGCGAGGGGAACCCAGGGTATTCAGGAAAACAGTGCCTTGGTGTTTTTGGAAAGCTCTCTGGCATACATGCCAGAGTATGTATGTACAGAGATGTACATGCGTACATCCTGGATCCCTTTTGATGGCATCATGCTGAATGTCTCCTCTGGTCTTCAGGGCCGGACAGTCGCCTGTGGTCCAGCCATGGGTGTTGAAGGTAGATGGTCGTGTTTTTCTTGTGTGTCTAGAGTGTTTGTTATTTTGGTGATTGTCATGCTGGTAAGCTTTGGTAATTCATTGGATGATAGTTAATTGCATTGCTACTACCTGATACTATACAGGAAGCAAAGCTTAGACCTCTTTTAACAGGTTTTGTTCCAGGCAGGAAAGTGCCCCTGTTTACATTTGATCTGAATTTGGCCTGTCACATCTCATTAACCATGTGTGGTAGGTGACTATACTTTACTTCATTGCCGAGACCTCCTCCTGTTGGATGCTTTATGTTAATGTGGTCGTCTGTACTTTCTGCTGCTTAAGGACCTGATCCTTTTACTTGTGTGAAGAGCTCATTCAAGAAATCTCATTGATTTCAAGGAGACTGTTTGTGTGCAAAAGAAGTGCTTGGCAGGATTTAGTCTTAGGCAAGCAGCTGTATTGCTGGAGTATCCGCTTCTCTGTATGCAAAGTAATATTCTAAAGATTGTTTGCTGTTGTGTAAAAGAAAGCGGTAATTCTTGGGGTAGGTGTAAAATTACTAAATAAATTTGTATGCTTTCCACATAAATGATCTCTCCTGCAATGTCAGGCTATGGTAGGAGACGCATCTTCCCAAAGAGACACGTTGGGCGTGTGAGCAAACGACAATTTCATGTCCATTGCCTCTTACAAGCATCAGGCTCAATCCTGCTGCTGCTAAGTGTATGGCAGTTGTGATTTTTAACTTTAGAAGCTCTGGGAGAAATATGCTTTGAGAACTTCAGACTCAAGTTTCCAGGAACTTTAGTCATAAATGCAGGTATATAAGATGCTCGTGAATGATTAACTCTATCTAAATTGTGCTTACATTTGCAGAAATACTTGAAAAATGCACTGCTCTTCCAAATACATCAGGGGAGATTCCCCTATAGCATTTCGGGTCATGGGATACATAAACTAACCTGGAGCAATTTGAACTTTTATTATTGGTTTGCGTCTGTGGCCAAGATTTGTGATTTCTTCCATGTTCTGTTTCAGGATGTGCCCTAATCTTGCTAGAAAGTGTTAGAGAAAATCTTAAATGACTTTATGAATGATGCTAACTCTAGTATTTTGCATGCAATTATGGTCCTGATGGGAACATACTTTAGAAAAACAACTACTGGAACAATACAAGTCCTGCTCAGGTTACATAACATATGCTAAACACTGAGAAAACATACACTGTGCTTTAGTGAACAAGGTAGGGGAATGCTCCTGGGAGCCAATTTAGAATGTGACTTAAGGCAAGTGTGACTTTTTGTCTCTGTTTCTTTTGGCAAACTGGTAAAACAGCAGTGGTGGCTGGAAATCCCTGGTAAGCCCCTGAGGTTGCTGAGCGTGTACAGAGACCAGTCTGTACCTAGACCTTCATGAGGATGGGTAGGTGTTAGCTTTGGACCTTGCCTTTGTTTTGGGAAATTAGTATTGCTTTCATATGCTTCTCTTCTACCTTGTCCTTGCATGGCAGAGCTGAGCATGGGATGTGGAACTTGGACAGAGGTACACGAGAAATAATGAGGCTTTGGCAAACCACTGCTACCACTACAGTAGTACTATTTTCCACCTCAGTAATAAACAGTTAAAATGCCCCCCCCCCCTTTTTTTTTTAATAGGATCAATATATATGCAGTGAAGTGGCTGTGTGATCAATGTGCTGATTTAGGTTTTCAAAATTTCCTGTTTGATAGTATAGTTCTACTTGAATGTGTTAATTATTTAACTGAACGTCAGTAACATGGCAGACACGAGGGTATGGGTGTGAATAAAAATCCCCTGTGGTCCTTCTTAGACCTCAAGTGGCTCATCTTAATTTCTTATGGCATCTTATTAGTTGAAGCTAATGCAAGTAACCTTAACTAAATTTTGCTTCACTGTTCTATAAAAAGCAGGAAGCACAATGAAAAAAGCGTGTTTTTAAAACATTGGTTTTGTTGGTGTGACAGCTTATGCACATAAACCATTGCAAAATGTTTGTGGGACCAACCCCTTGGCTTTCACTGTTATCTTGGCTTAACTTAAAATACTGGGGTAGAAGAGTTGGGTCCGTGTCGACATTGACATTTTCCACTTGAGTGCTTTTTTCCTTATGTTCTTCTGTGTATGTACAGTATTGTATGTTTTAGAAGATTTAATGCATTTATGTAATATATACATGCAAAGGTTTGTGTGTATATATATTTGAAATATAACATATTAGTACTAATATGAGCTATACCATGATCTAGAGGATATCCAGGAGGCCTGTCATACTTCTATTACTTCAGGTAAATAACTGATTGACCTTTGTGGTGTGCTGATACTTCACTAATCAGAACCTGAAATCTGTATAACAACACTTCATTTACTTGATAGACAAAAGAACAATTGCACTTGAAGTAATGTGATTTCTAAATAGACACTGCCTGTCAAAAATAAATGCATTAGAAGTAAAACGTAGCTCAAGGAGACAATTAGCAAACAGAGGTGACACTGTAAACAGGTGCACCCATTATTCCCAAAGCTTGTGGCAATATATTCACATCTTTTAGACTGATGGAAGATCATGTGACAGTTTGGTGAATTATCTATCTGTATCATCTGACTGATGAAGCCTGCTGCAGTTGCAGATCATTTAAAAATGCATCTCACAAATTACATGGTAGCTGGGAAAAAATGCAGGTTTTTCCGAACAATGCTTTTCTAAAGCTATGTGCTGGAATACCTAATTTTTCTTTGAAAGGATGTAGACCATTTCATTATGCTATGTATACAGTCAGTTAAGGTTGTGCAAATTCATTACAATGTTTGTTAATCTATAAAACATTTTCTATTCCAGTTTTAGTGACATTGAATATTTTTTTATGTGCTATTTCTGAAACATTTTTTCCTATGAGCTGAAAGGGAATAACACATTTTTTTATATAGACTTCTTAAATCGCTACTTATCAAGGAAGATTTGAGATGAGAACATTTGACCTACATCTTTTTGTGGGTTATTGGATTTTTTTTTCCTACATATAAAATGTAAAACAAACAAGAAAGCATCTATAAACAAACTCCCTCTTTCTTTCTCTACTAGACTGTGATGAGAGCAGTATCAC
>NW_008795436.1:321652-346652 GCF_000699145.1 Aptenodytes forsteri
AAGCACAAACGTGTGTAGAAAAACCAAGGAGCTGAAGAGAGTTGTGCCTCTCTGAAATATTTTTGCAAACCCCTCGTCTCCCCAGAAGTTAAAATGATGTGCATTCCTGTCCTGTTCTCTTTGATGTCTTTTGCTTACTTATATCAGGAGGGAAAATGAGAGCGGTAGTTTGTTGCGTGATCTTAGTGATGTAAAGGAGCTTCCCTGAAAGGATGTTAGATCAAACACCACAGATTTGCCAGGAGATGCGGGCAAATCCTGGTGAGATTTGAGTTTTTAAATACCTTGTATTTATAGGCAGACAGTTTTATGTGTTGGAGATCTCTGAGTGCCTGGGCAGGGCACACAGGGAGAAAGGTCTGATGCCGGGGCTATGAGGGAGGACTGGTACTCGGCTGGGGAGGCTGTGGTGGCACGGGTGGAAACCATGCCCCAGCCTGAGAAAAGTGGTGTCAGCTCTTATATTTTTCGGGAACAGTGGAAAAATACTTAAATTTATTCCAACATCCTGCTTTAGGGACTGTTTCTCTCTCCGTTTATGCATGTAACTCCCAGTGACACTAAATGGAGCCTTAAGGCCCCATTGGTCCTATCCTGCATTTGCAGTGTATGCCATATTCACATGGAGGCCCGTGAAGGGTGTCCTGCATGGCTGCTGGGCTGGCTTCATCCTGTCATTGAGCCTCTTTCCCTGCCCGCGTATCGCTCTGTCCCTGCATCTCTGATGTGCCTAGGGTGAGAGCAGCTATGCCATGGCATTTCAAGAGGCCCTCAAAAAGCAGCTGATAGGGAATAATTATTTAAACATGACACCTCATTCCATCAGAAAGGGTACGCTGTTTACAGAGGGCCCAAGCCTTGTCCCCTTGAGATTAGCAGGGGTTTCGTCATTGAGTTTAACTGGAATGGGATGTGTTGCTAAGAGCCTTGCGATGAAGCCTTTGCAGCCTCAGTATTTGGGGAGAAGTCCCATTGTTCAGAACAAGTCCATGCTCAAGCATCTGTTTTCCCTTGCTGTTGTATTAGATTTCCATCTCTAACCTGCAGAAATCCTTCTGGCCCCCACTCATCAATGGGACGAGAAATTGCTTTCTCCCCTTAATGTCTGTAATTCATTTCAAGGAATGAGCTACATAAGCATGTTTAAGAATGAACAAAAATTGTGCCCCTCTACCCCAGTTATGTCTCAGTAGTACTTTTATTTTACCATCCTCTTTCTGAAGGCCTTTGGTGTTTCTTCTTCTTTGGGGGTAGAGGTGTGCTGGGGGAACAGGCTCACTCGCTGAGCCGAGTGCAGCTGCATGGGAGTGTTACTCTGGGAGGCTTTACCGTGACAAATTGGTCTGTAGGGGTTCACGGTGCAATTTTTTAATCCCAGCGAGTGTATTAGACACTGGTAAACTGGCCCAATTTGACCTAAGTGGAACTATCTTAATTTGTTTCCATGCAGCTTGCTGCCTGTACCTTTAAAATATCTGCTTTACATAGTGTCAAATGTGTTAGAATAATATTAGCACAGGTAAGTAAAATACCTTTTTATAAAGCTTTAAATAATTTCTGCTACAGTTAATGTGTAAAGCTACAGATTTTCCCAATTTGTTCATAAGGTTATGTATCACAGACCTTAAATCATTTAAGGTTTTAAACCTGAGGGGTTCACTCACAGTCATGAACTGGAAAGCAGATTGCAAGAGACATTGACATGCTGATCAATGACACAAAGCCTCCAAACAAATCAGTACAGGACTTTAAGAGATGAAGCCTTACTGTGTTCTGTCTGTCATCAGAATTTATAAAGCATCTTAGTGAAAGCCCCTTGAGAATCATTCCTAGAATTTTGCAAGTCATGAGCGTTTATGTAAAATCTGAATTTTTCTTTTTTTAAACGCAAGTAGCCTTGTAATAGCGTAGCAAAAATGTAGTCTACGATGTTGGCGTAGGAGTACTAAGAACCTGTTTAGTGAGGTAACATCTTTTAGAAACCTAACAGCTTATCTTCTTTGTTTCTATTTCTTGGCTTTCTTACATTGAATGAGCTGCAAGTAAACACTAAAAAGGTATATCTTGAGGTTTTAAGACATCAACAACAGCAGAAATTCCAGACAAACAAGCTGTCACTGTTTTTAGACACTGTGCAACTGAAAACATTGGATGGGACCTATGTTTATATGTAGCAGTCCAGGAATTTGCTGTGTGTCCAAATATTGTAACCAAAATTCACTTATTTGAATTCTAAAATGGTATGGGCCTCTATAAATGGGACCTGAATCCTATCTAGATATGATTTTATATTTGGGAAGACCAAATCTGATGACAGGGTTGGTGGGGTTTTTTTTACCATTTACAGAAGGGTTTTTTCTCTCCAGCCAACACTGTAGGTGCTTGGCTTGACTGCCCATTGGTTTCTTTCTTGTGTAGCTGGGTACAGCCATGGGCAATGGGGTACCAGATCGGAGTAATGGCTTGTGTGTGCTCACCACCCATTAAGCTCAATACTGTAAAAATATGTGATGAGAAGACAGGCTTTGCCTTTCGGGGCTTATATTCACGTATAAAACCAGAGACAATTGGCATGTAAAAGAAAACTAGGCATGAGGAGAGAACAAAAAAGAAATGTGTTCCTACGCGTGAGAAAGTGGTGATGGCAAACCAGATGTCTACTGCTGAATTGCTGGCAGTTAACTGTGGAAATGTGAGTTACAAAGGAGGGGTTTGAAGCTTTTACTGGGGTAATTCTCCTATGTCAGAGAAGTTGTATGGCAGAATTATCACTTGGAAAATATTTCGAAGTGTGTGATTAAAGACTGGTTCAATCTGCAAGCGAGGGGGGAAGGAGTGGGAATCGGGAAACGTGGTAGACCATCAAAATGAAAATAAGTAGCCTGTGTTTGGTGTGGTGGAGGAGTGAGAAGAGGAGGTGGCACGGACAAAGTGGGACATTTTGCAGTAGCGTTTTGCATTGGATGTAATCGGGACAAAGTGGAGTCTGGAGAGATCTTAGAGGATACGTGAAAAGTGTTGTTATCAGTATTGCACTAGTGGAGGGCTGTGCTGCTTAGTAGTGAACTCTTAATTTGCAGAATTATTTAATATTGTTTTCAGCATCAATAGGAGTCCTCAAAATTGTTGTTTATCCTTCAAGTCAACAAATGGCATTGCCCAGCAGTGTGGTCCTTTCAGTGCTGACCAGTTTAAACCAAATGCAGTAAAATGGCCAAGCTCTTAACGATTGCCCACAGAAATGAAGGATGCAATCTGTACACACTGACTACTACAGCCTGCTGCTGGGGCTCTGCGGAGAAGTCAGTGCTTCTCTGGGAAATCAGCGTTGGTGAGGTGAAGCCCTAAGGCTGTGGTGCTTGAACTGGGGTTTCAGAGCCAGAGCCTGCTGTATGAAATAGTTTGGTTGATGTAGATGTACAAAGTGTATTATTTGGAAGTGACCTTTAATTTCATTTGTTAGACATGCATAGGAATAAACATAGTTAGAATTCTCAGTCATAAATTCTTCAGATTATAGCTTCAGTCAAGTGAACTTTATTTTGCTCTAAGAACGCCCTTTGTTTTTGTTTCTATTTTGCTTACTAATGTAATGGCCCTAAATTCACTACTGACAAATATCTTGGAAGTATTCTGGCTTGGCTTTTACTGCTGGCTCTTATCTCTTTTAAGTAGGGTTTATTAGATGAGATCATCTACAAAGGACTTTTTTCTGTTATAAAATGGAATTAAAAAAAAGTAAAAATACAATTAGTAGCTGTTCTCTTTTTACTCAGTTTGAAAGATTAGAATATCAATGTCAAAGAGAATAACTGGGTTTCTGGAGTATGCTATGCAACTTTTGTTTTATCCTGTTTTGTCCTCTTTTGCTGCACTGTCTAGGGGAAAGGATCAGAAGAATTTCATTCTGTTCCTCAGCATTATCTTGAGGAGACGTTTTCCCTCTCAAAACAATCCAGAACTGAAAGAACTTTTCAGTTCCCAAAACGAAATGACCACCAAACATGTACATTATGAAGGCTTAAAAAATAAAAGGTGTTAATCCCATCGGTATTCTAATTCTCAATACTTTCTGCTGCACTGTAGATTGTCTGCTTGAAGTGGCATTGTAATATTTTTAACATAAATGTCTGATTCAAACACTGAGTTTTGACATATTAAATTTCTCACAGGTTTTATTTTTACAGTTGCGACCTTCAGTACCTATCCCGTGTCTTTTAAGAATTTCCTCAGCCAGGGAACAGATTCGTTGGTTCAAGCGTAACTGGTAAGAATACTTACTTATATTGTTCTGATAACGTTTTCTTCTCCTTATGGATCTGAGTTTTTAAGTTTTGTTTTCCATATTAAAAAAAAAACGCCAACAACATAAAAATGAGGTACCTAAATTAGATTTTAAAAATCTGTTCTCACATGTTTTTTTACATCTTCAAAAATATTATGTTTATGTCTTTAGCAAAACTTTTTATTGTAGTTCTTTCAGGGTGTAGTGAGCTACAAATAGATTTTCCAAGAAAAAAAATCTGCTTGGTAAAATCACGAGCATTCATCTTACGCAGTTGATATGTAATAATTGTGTTAGAGATGAATCATCATTTATTACTTTATCAACAGACTGCTGATTTTAAAAAAATCCATGACACTCATGACTAAATTCCTTTTATAACTTTTTGTTGGTTTTTTCCATAAGTTCAATAGAACATCTCATGCATATTATTAAGAACCATATTCTATTGTATATTAGCATGAGAAGAACACCCATGAAAGTCAGTGGGTGGAGGGGTGTATTACATTGTGTATGTGATTTTCCTCTGAGGTATTCCAGTGCAGGAGAAGAAGAGCTCCTGTAAAGTCTGAGAAATCAGATTGGTGTGGAAATCGGTGTGAAATCAGAATTGGGTTATTTGGCCCTCAGTTTGAAATAAAAGTCTGGCCTTCCTAGGAAATAACCAATAATTAATTCTACATGCGTTAATTGATTCTTAAATCAAAATTTCTGATAGCTTCTGCTCCCAAATCAAATTCTTATGTTATTTCTTTATTATAATTGTTATACTGGATTGTACACTCGTTTTTATATCTTGTGAATGAGTAGAAACTATGTGATTCAGAGGAATTGTGCTGATTTATAGCTGATGTAAGTGAGAGGATATTCAGGCATATTAAAGCTTCAGTACTGCAAATGCATAAGCAGGTATTGAATTACTGATGCTAATGGAATTACTCACGTGAGTAAAGTTAAGCATAGATGTAAGTGTTTTCAGGATTGATGTCTGTACTTAGGAATTTGTATCACTTAAGAATATGGCTCACGATTTTTAAAACTTACTAATTGAATGTGAGCTACTGGATTTTATTCTAGACCATTGTCTGAAAGAATTACAGTGACTTGATTCTAGCATAATTCCATCAACTTCAGAGTAGATATGTGGATTTTTAATGCTGTAAATAAGGATGTAGTTTGACCAATTCACTTCACTGATCCCTACTAATATCAGGAAATACTCGCCAGAGTAAAGGAGGAGCACAGAACTGGACAATTAGTAATACAAATGGTTTCAATCAAATGGTTAAATAGCTCAGCAAAGACGTGGTTCGTTTTGTAATAGCATTTGGAATCCAAATAAAACCATCTGAGAGATGGGCTGTTTGTTGTGATGTTAATACAGAAACTCTCAAGGCGTCTTGAATTTCAGGGGGGTGTCATGAAGTCGTCATAGGTTAAAAAAAAAAAAAAAGAAAAAAAGAAAAAATTCCAAGCCCACAAACTTAAAACATGCATGCAGAAGCTCATACTCAATTCCAATTAACAAAGCTTACCTTTCTTTTGACCATACCCCTTAGAGGTCATCATGTAAACTATTTAAATTGATAGTAATATTATGCACCACAAAATTAATTTTACGTTGTATACAGTTTTTATTGTGACTTTATCTTGTTTCAAAAGTGCTTACTTTCTGATTTTGTGGATATTACTCACTGGATTACTTTTATTTTGGTTTTTACACAACAGTTATATTAGAAATTTGCTGTTTTATTCTTACCTTCTTAGTAAAAATCCTTTTATCACACAATGGGTAATTTATATCCATTACCAGCCCTTTCAATCCTTTTCAGTGGTGCTGTCAGTGCCTTTGGCACAGTAATGATTAATGTGATCTAATAATAGTGTGCCATTATATTACCTTAGTAAAACATGTACCAACATCCTATTCAGATCTACCAAATTCATAGCTTCCTATAATATTTTTGTTGAAAGACAGGATTACTATTTTTCAAAGCTGAATTTTTTTTGCCTTTAACATATTTAATGAAATTCACAATTCTTTGCCATGGTAATTTTTGTGCATGCATTTGGGCTTGATGGGTGAATTTTATACCATTCTGCATTATTATGATTTGTTAGGCAAATTGTTTGACATGTAAAGAGAGATATGCATTACATTGTTTTGTTTTGTTAAGGGTGCATTTTAAGCATTCAGCACCTTCTGATTATGCTGCTGTATTTATCATGGGGATATATTTAGATTGTAGTATGCAAGAATAAGCATTTGGGCTAAAATGTGTCTGTCTTTCTGCATTCTAACCCAGATACTGCCACATACTACAGAAGGCAAGTTCTATGCTCCTCTGCCCAGCAGTACTAGTTTTGGTTACAGTTGCTTTGCTGTGGTGCTCTCTTTGGCATTTCCTTTCTTTTTTTGCCAGTAGAAGCACGCAGAATGATGGAAACTGGGATTGTGCAGTGCTATGTCTGTGGTTTTCAATCTAAGGTACCTACGTTTGAAAACCAAATTCATACATATCTACCCCGTACTTGAGGTTCAACCAGATATAGCATTGCTTGACCCCAAACTCCAGTTGTCAGGTAGTACCAGTTCACCCTAGAGGCAGAGAGACTATCCAGAGGACACATTTTTGGTAACAAAAAATGTTGGTGCTCGTAGAAGCGCTGGAGTTGTGTATGTATGACTGCCTACCAGTCATTCCAGTTACATACCTGATGCAGTGTGGGAGTTTGCTGCTGCTCTTGCCCTGAGCACTGATTCCCCCAGTCCTCTGCAACAGGAGGGACTTTAGTCACAGCACTCTTTCCAGTCTTGGGTTCATCCATTTAATAATGCTCCTAATCAGCATGGCTGAAGAGTTTGGATAACACTGCATCTTTGCAAAGCATCTTAAATCTTCATCACCCAAAGATGTCATTATTGCAGTCAGGGAGTCACAGACTTAACACTGTCGCTGTAAAATGAAAAGGAAACAGCATGTCCACGTTTTAACTCTACTTTGTGATATTCTGCTAAAGACATACTCTTACTGTTTCATCATATCACAATAAATAATGAATAAGAAAAATATTTTAATCTTGTCAATACTGGCAATGTCTAAAAACAAGGAAAGTGTGTGTATGCATTTATGTGGATTCCTTATTTGATTTAGGCTAAGTGATACAGCTGTAACATGACTTGAAATATGCAATCAATGTAAACGAAGAAAAATATTTTGAATGCAGTGTATAAACTGTGTGGTTCTTTAGACATATTTTTAGGAAAAGAAAAAAGATTATGATTGTCATACCATATAACAATAATACTACTACTGGAAATATATGCAGCAGCTTTATTTTCTGCCACAGTAAAGACAGTCTTAAGCCTTGGTCATTTAAATCAAAGACATTCTCATCTCTTCCACATAGCTGATTCTTCATGACATAACAAGAAATGAAGGGGGGGGGGGGGGGAGGAATAAAGCCTGAAATCTTGGTTTAACATTGTACTCCAAAGGTTTAAAGAAAGTTCAAAAAGATGCTTCCCTGTTTCTAGTAATAAATAATTATTTACAAAACAGAAAAACCTTTTATAAAGAACTCTCCAAAATCAGTTTACTAACAGAGATATAGTTTGTTAGAGCTCTAACAGAGCTGTACTGGTCGAATTAGAGATGCCTTAGGTTGCACTCTAAGTCACTGGACTGTCTGTTGTGCAGATTGCCTTGTATCTTACTGCTTTATTACTCGTGGATCCTGCAGTTGTACTAGTCAGGACCAAGCCGGAATGAAAAATAGTGGCTTCCTTTTTTTGGCTAAGAACAGAATGGTCAGTGAAATGTTTCTCCCTCACCTCTTTACATCCAACTCAAAATAGATGTAGTAGACTGCAGAAGAGACTTTGTTGTAGAATGTAGAATAGACTTTTCCATGGTCTGAAGCATTTTCGGGGCCTCGCTGGTTGTTTCTTATGTTGTCCTTTCAGTGGGAGATTATGATATAAAGTGCATGAGGCACCAGGTTCCTTAGGGTAGTTTTATGTCTGTTTCTTTGGTAAAGTAGGATTGGAAATCGGTGAATTGGCCAGCGAAGGATTATTTCATCTGCACATCTTTCCATCTTCATTCTGATGGGATAGAGGCTCTTGTGTGTCATCTCTGGGAGTATGACTGGTTAGAAAAGGGAGAAGAGGATCCTGATGCAACTGCGTAAGCTGTTAAACAGCAGCATTACAGTTCACTGCCTTTGTTTAGGTTCCTATCTGTATTGCTGTACTGTGATCCTTAACACACTTGGGTAGGTTAGGAAGTGGCTTCTTTTGTGTGACTCTGAAAGAAAGGCCTCCCAGTAAGCAGGGAAGAAAAATAAAATAAAATTAAAAAATCTTGGCCTAATTCTTGGAACATAGCAAAGCACAAGAGGAAAGTATTTTCGGCTTTTAAGGCTAATTTTATCTCTTGTGAGGCCATCAGGTCAATGAGTAGAAGTAGTGACTGGTAATTCTTGGGTTATATTACTAGCCACTGAATTACTGTGTGACTTTAGTAATGAAACATAAATGTTCTCTCTGTTCCCCAGTGGGCATAATACCATTTACCTGTCTCAAAAATGCTTTGTAATTTAATTAACACTTGGAGTGCTCTTTGAGATCCTTAGATAAAAGCAGGCAGAATGAGTCAATTGTTACAGAAATCCCAATTTATCCCCATTTTAAAAAAATTACACTTTGTCTTGACTTTTTCAAACCTCACATAATGTTTGATAGGAGTTTTGGGCTTTGTTCTTACTGGTCCTTAGAGTCACTTATTCTTAGTGATTTGCATAGGCGCAGTGTAGGTATTACTTTTTTGTTCAACAGAGTATTTTGGTGGATCATAAATTACCAGTCCCTGTGCTGGGAATCTGTTTCTGAGAGAAGCATGCATTTTCAGAGGAGAATTTGAGTTGTGGTAGAAAAGTTCTGTATTATTCTTCAACATATACTTTTTATTGTTTTAGGGGAAAGATTTCTTAATTTTTAGTTGCGCTGCACTGGATATAATAGCTTGGTCTCTGTTTCATCAGGTATGCCAGTATCTTGCTGATAAATTACACATGACAGTACTATTGTAACTACAGCTATTCAACAGTCATGTAGGATTACCACATCCTGTCATGGCCAGATGACTGACCAGTGACCAAACGAAGTATTTCCTTTGTATAGACAATCTCTGTCTACAAGTATGCACCGATCTGCCTTTGGACTGATTGAAATATTCAAACAGAAGTGTATATGCAGTTAAATGTATACTTTGTAAGCCAGCTGAGATGTGCAGTTAAGAAGTTGATCTTTTGCATTCTCCTTTTGACCTCCAATAAAGAACTTAATGAGGACAAGGAGGAACACTTGCAGCAAGCAAGCTGCAACTTCAACCCATCCGTGTTTTCCATCTTGTTTTGGAAACAGCCAGATCTCTCTTTCTCTAAAATCATAAAACCCACCTCTTTGCTCCCGGGTACCTAATTCATTCTCACGTTTTTGCCTTAGCAGCTGCATGCATTCATGTGAGGTTTGCTGCCTACCACTCAACTTTCTTTTCAGAGACTATGAAACAGTGCACACATACCTGGATACAGCTGGGCTCAAAGTAAGGTTCTTGGCAAAAACATCTATGCTCACATATTTTCCCCCTTTTAATCTACTTTTTGCCACTGTCTTATTTTAACTACTCAAAAGGAGTTTAAACACTCTTTTTGATAAGCAGATAATCTCAACAAGCGTCTTACAGCTAGCAAAAATGTTGCACACCTGTTTATACACAGCCTGGATGAAATATCTCAAAGTCATTCTAAGGAAGTCTGCCATTCCCTTCTGGTATTAAAAATGCCATCATCTTGAAGTTTTAAGTTGTACTATTTGTGTAATAACACATAATAGCACCTACAAGGGAGTTTCTATCTTTCTTATTCTTCCCTTCATCTCCTCCAGCAGTTGTTTCAGAAGAACCCTTTTGGTCTTGCTTTGATAATTTAAATAGACAGTCTGATGCAGTTGTGAGTGAAACTATGGGCTGTCTTTCAGCTTTCATGGAAATCTGGGAAGGCCAGAATAGCTCAAGTGATCTGCCACTGCTTTTCAAATGTTTTAGAGTAACCCATGCTCCATGTAACAGAAATTGTTAATAATTTTTTTCTGACTCTACAGCTGACTTTCTTTCCTCCTCTGTAAATTTTACTTTTATTGCATCTTATTCTTTACCATATCTTACCACAAAACATTTGGAAGAAGGGTGGAGTGGAAGATGTCTGTGAAGTTCATACTTCTGCACAGCTGTAGTGACAGGTAACAGTGCTGGGAAGAAGTGCAAATGTGCCGTAGTGATGCGGGCATCTGCACATGTGTGAAGGACTTCCTGAGAGTAGCTTGCTTTGAGAACAGGTGAAAGTGTGCAACCGTAATGCTCAGTCAAAAAGTGGTAAGCTTCTCTCCCTTTATCCCTCACACTCTTCCTCTGGAATATTACATTTTTACTGAAAGTGTGGCTGCATAAAAATAGAGCACATCTTAACTCTCTTAATAGTGATCTCAAGTGTTGCTTTGAATGGACATTGTCCTGTGAGCAAAACACTGGAGGAAAATTCTTGTGTTCCTTTTCTTTGCTGTGGGTAACTGCACATTGCATAGCTGACCAAATATGCCAAGACTATGGAAAAAGAGAAAATGGCAAGATGACTATTTCCCAAAAACAGTAAACACACATTGCAGCCTGGCTTCTTATTTGAGAATGCAAGATTTTACTTTTTGAATAACTACTGTCTTTTAACAATAGGCATCAAGTGGTTGCTATGTGATACACAACAGTGTTTTTCATGAACTTTTGGCTGCTGAATAAGCCCAGCAAATATGGGTTCTTACCCTTTTAGTTTTCTGGGTCAATTCATTTTGCACAAAGGAGAGAATGATAATTTGAGTTGTAGGCAGAGAATGTTTTCTTCACATGGTAGGAAAGATGAAAGCTGTTTTTATTTGATTTCTTTTTAAATTAAAAATTATAATTCTTTATAGAGTTGCAAATAATTTGCTTATTACTAAAGGCATCCTGTAAGCTTGTTACAGAGTCTTTCTCTGTAAAATAATTGCTGATTGTAACTGCAAACTAAAAGTGGGGGAAAGGAGGGGGAAACATAGAAATATAAATATATATGTAACATGTATGTGTGAAAATTATTATTATTTTTTTTTAAATGTGATATGATTACCCCAAAAGTAAAGACCTAGGCGAATGCTTTTTGTTTGTTAGGTGATGTTGGCTGATTACAGACCATACAAAGGTGTTTTCTGAACTGCTGTTCTCCTCTCTAAATGCTCTCTTTCCTGCTTATGGGCCAGAGAGGACACTGTCTATCAGATTTAGTTGGCTTCCTGATGGGACACCACATTGAGGATGCTTTTATGTTCTTATCTCCTGTTCTTCTGTTGTTGGAATCCCATGGAGCAGGATTTCTGAGAACTGTGGATTTAAAATCTGCATGAGAGCAGGGGCTGGCACTCAATGATGCAGGGAGGGACAGGTGAGGTGGCAGAAGAGCAGGCAGATGTCAACAGCTGGTGGGAGCACCACTCTGATGCATAAGGTTAATGGCAGCTTATGTGGGAGGATGAGGAGGACTCCAGAAGTAGGGATGAAGGAGGGGGTTTGGGATAGGGGGAAGAAGGGCATTCAAGTTATGCAAGGGAAGGCAGAGAAATTATCTTCTGGCTGTGCAAAGGTATATGAGAATGTGTAACTGTCTAAGTTTCTCAATGCTAAAAATCTCATTTAATTTTGATTAGCTTCTGGAATAAGTATACTCACAGGGGCTTATTCAGGAAGGCTTTGGGGCAGGAAGGCAGGAAGAAGGGTGCTTGGTCAGGAGAAAAGTGAAAGTTGGAAGAATGCTGTTGAGGAAAGATCCATTGTATTGAAAGACGAAGAGTTTTGGGCAGGGTGAGCAAGGAGATCTAGGTTAAGGATTCAAGGGCCACTAAGATAGGATGCATGGAAGGTCATCGTGCTCTTCTGCTAGGCATTTCTAAGCCAAGACCTATCCTATCCTGTATCAGATATGTAGCAGCCCTTGTTTAGTCTTGACCAAATTAACAGAGAACATCATCTACGTGGCAAATTAAACTAGGCTTTGGAGGGTGGGTGGACGAACCATTGATGTACTGTTTGCCACTGTTGGTGTTATACTGGATTTGGTTACTTCAAGGAAAGTACAGTTGTAATTACTCTTCCTTTTGCTGGCTGTGTATGACAGCAGCCATCAGTGTTAGTCCATACACTGAAGTGCCACAATGAGATGCGTTTTAAAATGAGAAAGATGTACAAATTTCACCCGAGTATTCTGGCTGTTCATTCTCTAAGGCTCTTTTCTTAGCCCCTCACCATGCTGCCAAAACACAGCTTTAGAGCAAGCTCCAGAAAGGCTCCATTTCATGCCATCTTTCCTCTAATCTGGACATAACTTCACTGAATTATCACAGTGGATGTAGTCCTGTATTTATGTAATTTACATAATTCCATTAGATTGAATAAATTTACACTAATTTGTACCAAGTACTTGTGCTGAGAAGGTTTGTGGTGGTTGTTACTGCTGTGTTTTTTGTTGGACGCAGTCAAGCTATTTCTGCGTATAGTTATTGTGGCAAAGATTGTGTGTCTTTACCAGCCAATAAACTGTGAGTGGGTGTTTCAGCTTTCTTAAAGAATTTCCTTACAAAGAAGAATGAAAGAAGTTACAATATATCCCAGGTCACCGTGTCCTGACAATCTTCAGAAAATTCTCTGTTTCTCTCCCCATTTGCCCAGTTGTCCTTCTCTCAAAAGTACCTATTGCCTCTTTTTGGTTGGATTCATTCCAAATCCAGTTTTGAGGGACATACCTTTTCTCTTTGATATCAGACACTGCAATCCCTCCCTCCCCCCAGATGATGATAATAGTGATTGCTTGCTCAAAGAGAAAGAAAAATTCCTTCATGGATGACTTTTTTTTTTTCTTAGACGTTCCATGTAAAGCATTGATCATTGGGATAATTTTCCCTCTCAAAGTCATATCAGACACAAAGCTGTCTTCAGGGCTATTTCTTCTAGTTCACTGGACAGCTGTTTTGCCTGAAAAGAAAGAAAAGATCATATATCAATTAAAGACTTCAGGAGAATCCTTATGTTCTTTAACTAATAGGAAAATCCTAACTGCGAGTTCTTGATCTTCTGACTTCTGCTTTTTCAGTTTGGAGAACTGCATTTAAATCTTTTGCAAGAGTATCTGTTGAGTTTATTTTTTTTAATATTTCTTTTGTGTGTTGTCTTGATGCTTGGAGGATGTTACAAACTCTTCTTCACTGGTGACAGCCACATCATAAGCAAACAGTTTTTTTACCCCTGTGACTTGGTTGATCCTTTTCTGAATGTCACTATGGGTAGAAATTAGTGCTAGTTAGCAGGAGCAAGGTTCTCATCTTTGCTCTGCTGGTGCTGAACTAGTGACTTCCAGTGGAAAAAGACTAAAGGGCGGAAGGACGTGCCCAAGCTGCAGCCTTCTTAACTGGTACAGATGCCTGTATTTACTCATCATTCTGCATTTCCGTAACTCCATTACACTGAAATAACTAACAGGTAATAAATTCCTTTTTTGTTAATTAATTTATTACTAATTATGCATTTACCCTAGTCTATGATGCTAATTTAAAGAAGAGTCAAAGTACATTAAAAATTCCTTGCCTTTAAAAAAACCCCTCAGAATACTTTATTCAATTTACTAAATGATGTGTATATACAGTAACAGAATTGAGTTTAGCATGTGTCCTTTCATCTGTAAGTGTGGGGTGAAACACGTAAGTGAACTTGGATGCTACCATTTTAGCCTAGCAGTGATTACCTTCCAGAATGGAAACCACATCCCTGATACAGGGTTTTCTGGCCTCGTTTTGGTATGTGTTGAGTATTAGAGCATGTTTGCACAGCACAAAGCAGCACTGTGCAGGTGGGCTGGAACCAAGCTGAAGGCTGACTTGGAGACACAGTAGCCCAAGGGAGCTATTAAGCTAACTTTCAAATTTTTGCACAAGGAAAAAAAAAAAAAGACTAAACTCCAAGAAGATTTTTATATCCACCTGTTGGTGCTCTTCAATGACATCTTTAGCAGTTTGTTACGTGTTCATGCTATGTTAGTATTTGGTGGTATCTTTAGACACCAGTCGATGCTATGCAGGGCTCAGAGTAAGAAGTAAGTACTTTACTTACTTTACTTACTTACTCAGTAAGTAAAAGTACACAGATACGCAGTGTTTTGATGTGTTTTGCTGAAAAAGACCCTCTGTTCTCTAGGCCATCGGACCTTGACTTTGGTAAGGCTTTGC
Organism: Aptenodytes forsteri; assembly: GCF_000699145.1. Taxonomy (NCBI): domain Eukaryota; kingdom Metazoa; phylum Chordata; class Aves; order Sphenisciformes; family Spheniscidae; genus Aptenodytes; species Aptenodytes forsteri. The sequence goes on from NW_008795436.1 coordinate 336,301, forward strand.
AAGGGCTGCCTGGCCTGGATTACTTTATGTAGGATTGCAAGCAAAATTAAGGCATGATGCAGCTAATTATGCAGTGAAGAAGAGATATGGGAAAGATGTGCCAGCATAATTGCAGTAAATTCTTGTATTTACATATACTTAAAGTTGTCCTGATCCAAAATTTCCTTAGGCAAATGAATTTATTGATTTTTAGCAGATCTTGGATCATAACGCTTGCCATATTGGATCAGAATATTGGGCCATCAAGTGCCATTGATTATGACCAGGAGCAGAAGATTTAGAGGAAGAGGCAAGAAACCTGTGATCAGTCATTGTAGAATAAGCTCTCCTTAAGGATGTTGTAATTATAAGCAGGACACATGGCCAGTGTGTACAACGTGATAGTTCCAAACCAAAGGAAAACAATGAGGATGATATAATTCTCTTTTGCTTTGAAATAAAGAAAGATCAGTTTTATTTAATCAATAGACTCTAGGGTTTGATGTATGGATGAAAACTTACAATCAGTGGAATAATATTTCTGGTTAAGCACTTCTCATCAGGAACTTGTTTGACCTGTGAGCTGCTTCATTTTTTAAACTTCGATGTCTCTATTATAGAACTTCTAAAGATTCTTGCAGTGCCAGCATGGGGAGTGCGTGTGTGCGTTTTAATACGGATGCATCTTGTAGGAAAGGAGATAAACCTTTTTCTTTGTACACAGACACATACATGATTTATCAAACATTGTATTACTCTGTCTTTACAGTAAAACGTACAGTGGATGTGAATTACTCTATCTGTGTAGGATTAGAAACTCTGATGTTCTGTCTTGTATTCAGGAAGAGGATTACTCTGCAGATAACGTGCAGATAATTTACTTGTGAGGCATTGCAGCTTAAGGACAGCAGAATCAACTTTCTTGAGATAAAAGGAAAAGGAATTGGCATGGAACAATATAGTGTAGTTGACCACTCAGGAATTTCAAGATGACATCAGAAATATATCATTGTCTATTTATTGAACAGTCATTTTTTTTCAGTCATCCTAAAATGATCTTTTGATTTAAAAAAACCCCAACAACCTGTTGTAAATGTTGAGTATCTTGAAATTCACCAATTTTATTGCATATATAATTGGCAGCATTAAATGCCAACAGCTCATTTAAATATGAAACATCTGTACATTATTATTTAGGGATTTTTCATCTGTTGATTTTAGGAATGAGGATTTTATGAGTCCTTGCATGCATAGTTGTATATTACTTATATACAAAAGCAGTCAGTAATGAAAGAATAGTCCTAAAATATACTGTATATGGTTTTGTGATTAAGGTAGGAAATGCAAAGCGTATGAAGAAATGCAATATGCATTGCATTTGATTTTAGGTGTGGCAGCAGCAATTATGATTTCATAACAGTGGGAGTAACATGACAGTTCAAAAGCTCAGTGAGAAGATTATGGTTTTTTTATACACATCAATGTAAATTCTTAAAATAACAATGTAATTTTTACATTTCTCACTGGATATCAGGATAATCCAATTTAGAACAATTTATTCTCAACAGGTATGGTGAAAATAGATATATCATTGTGGAGCGTGGTATAATACATTAATTTTTATGAGTGAGTTATGAAGATGTACAACTCAGGACCTAAGATAAACATCATATTCCTTAATTAATCCATTATCCTATGGCACATATGTGCCACTTTTATTACCCTAAAATGAAAAATGTAAGGGAAAAAATAAAAGAAATGCTGCTTTTTTTTTTTCTGTATTAGAAAACCTTTCTTCTAAAATCATAAAAATGTAAAATCTAATGCACCAAACACTATTAATGAGTTAGACATCTAAATTCCTTGAAGACTTGTAAGATAAAGAGCCATCATCTTCTGGTAATCACATTCAAATACGTTCTTTAGCTCAAATGTTTTAAAGCTTATGGATGCGGTTCCTACATGTTTAAATGAATCCAGACCACTTAAATTCCAGCTAGAGAATGCAGGTGAATCTGTGATTGAGCAAAAATATATAGGAGAGTAGTGGAAAATGAATGAAGAAAAAAAATTCTGCCCCTTTAATATCTGAAAATGCAGTATTATAGATGCATATAGTTTCTGAAGCCGCCCATACAGATCTACAATGAACGTTTTTCTCTTATGGGTCTTAATAGCTTTCTTCAGCCAAGATTCTCCCTTCTGCCTCATCACAGATCCCCAGCAAATATGATGCATTTGTTTAAAGGATACGAAACTCGTAATTTCTAGAGGACGGATGGCAAAATGTCCACTTCTGCTTGACTCCACTAGCCTCAGCTTAGGAAGTTGTTTCCCTTTGGCTCTGAGTGTGGGTGGGCGTCACGTTTTAATCGCAGAGTTTTATTTACAGATGGGGATGAATATTAGTCTTGTAAATATAAATATTTTGCATTTACAGCAAAGGATCTGCAAGAGCTTTCGTCATCGATTGATTAAAGAATTAAACCTCGCCGCACTCCGGCCAGCTAGGTAAGTTGTATTAGCGCTACAGATCAGAGTAACTGCGGTTTGGGAAGGTGGGGTGATTTTCTTAAGATCTGTCACTGGCAGGGCTGTCCGTGGCATGTCTTGGAACAGGCTCCAGATCTCCCTCACTTCCTGGTCTATGACTTCTCCTCGACACAACGTATCTATCTGATTATCTAAATGGGTGAACCGTTTTTCCAAAATCTGTTATTTCATCTCGTATTTATGTACTAGAGCTGGGTGCTGAAACAATTACTTGCAGATTGCCTACTAAACTGTATCAGAATTTCTTAATATCAAAACTATAAGTTTATGAATGTGTGTTTTGTGTGCCCAAGAGCAAATGATCTTTAAGATATCTATGTGAATACATTTTAATGTGATTTTACAATGTTAGGCTATCTGTCTTTTCTAAAGTCTGATACTAATAGAATTTAGTATTTGTCATTTTACATTGAAATAAGAATAGACATAAGACAATATAAACCAAAACACTATTAATGAAAAAATCAAATTAGAGATTATTGTGTGTTGAAGACATTAAATTTAATATAAATTAGCACAATACAAAGAAATATGTTTTTCTGCTATCTCAGCATTAGAAGAATAGCACTGCTTTTCTCCATATGTCTGTGTCACCAGGTTGTTATTTCTTTTGTTTAGTCATATAATAGAATGTGTTGAGACATATTATCCTCAACTTGTGTAACAGCCTACAAATACTGATTGCAGTTTGAGCTTGTTATGGAAAAGTATTGCCCTGTGGATTGAGAAAATGACCAACAGCGGACTATAATCTATGAAGCTGAGAGTAAAATTGCCAACTAGAGGTCATTTTTCAAACCAAGGGGCAATAGTTTTCTACTATAAACTGAATATTACAGTCAGTATATGTTTTATTAAACCATTTCAGAAACTTGGGAGCAGTTTCATTTAAACTTCTTGCTTGATGTGGCTCAGAGAACAGGCCCAGGGCAGCTCACAAAAGAGGCCTGGCATAGTCTCTATAATAAATATTCTGTATACTCAGTAATTATGAAGGCTTTAGGGCCTTAATGGTGAATGGCCATATCCTGCCACTATTCTGCATCCTTAGCAGCAATTGAAGTCATTAAGATTTGTGTATAAAAATCAGTGCAGGCCGCTATTTCTCACTGTAATACTATGACAAACTAGGGCCAAACTACATAGAAAAGCCAATTATGGCTATTGCAGTCTAAAAGATTAAAAGGAAAACACCTTTTCCCTTCTCCATACCCTTTCATTGTTTTTCTTTCCTACTGAAGTATGTAGACAATGGATCTCTTTATTGGCACTCATATGGGGGTGATTGCCTAGTGCCTTAGTTAATAGGAGGATTTCCATTCTGGAATAACAGAAATAACAACAATAACATGCATGGACAAAGTGAAGCCTTTATCCTCCTCCTTTAACACACCTTGCATATCCATAAAGAGTTCTGCCATCCTGTGCGTGGGGAACAGAGGTGCTTTCTGCAGCCATTGCTCTGAGTGACTTTTACTGTTAGTAGATTGTCAGTACAAAATCCTCGGCGGACTTCAGAGTTTAGAAAGTATCATAGGGAGTTCCAGCCTCTCTGCAAAGCAGGGGGGGCAAAGAAAAATGAGAAAGACCATTGTGGTTTGGGCAGAAGGGAGGCAAATAAAATCTTTCACCTTTTCCTTGAGAATCCCTGATGGAAGTGTTTTGTTTAGAGCTCCTTGTGGGACTTCTCCTTAGCTTCTTTTGCAAACTTGGACGTCAGCTTGGTGTCTACCTTGCAGGATTTCTGATTTTTCTATTTGGGGCAAAGCTCACAGACTGATCCTGGTTTTGTGGCATAAGCATGTCACAGTCCAATACTACAGTAAACATATTTAAGTTACTGCATGCCTAAGTTGCAAGTTCACTTGTCACAATTATGCATGTAAATTGTGCATTCATATAACCATAATTAGAAATTTCTATCTGCACTTGCCAGATTAATGCATAGTTACAGCTGTAGCGTGGGCAAATTAGGGGCAAAATTTGTTTTTGCACTTTGAGTTTTTAAAAACCAGACCTTACATCCATATATGCGTATATATTATACAGACACAGACATAATTTTCTAATGTTCATAATTTTAAAGGTCTACATAAAACTTTGCCACCTCAGTAAGGGTGATGGATTAGAATAATAAAAATTGGAGCAGCAAAAGACCTGTTATACAACTAGTCCATCTTCTTGACATTACAGGATTGTTCCCTACAGGGTATTTGCTAATACTTTGTCCAGAGCAGGTTTAAACGTCCCAAGCAGTGAAGTTCCCACTAAATTTTCACAGATATAATTCAAAGGATATTTTTCTGACACTTTATCTTAAAGTGATCAGTTTACCTTGTTACGTTGGTCATAACTTCAGGGACCTGTCCTGTGTGTATCTCCTTGGTGCTTCCATGCTTCTAAATATTTGCAGAAAGTCACCATAAATTACTTTGGTATTGACTTTGCCCTTTTCTCTCATCCTCTACCTAACACTGTGTCACTGGGCAGATTCTGGGTTTTTTTCCCCCAAAACTCTCTTGTAGATCAAAAGACTGGGCTAAATGAAGATGGGAATATTAATTTAGTGTGGTATATATTGCATAACATATACACACTGTCTCTATATGATTATGTATCTAGCCTGTGTTCATTTCTAGGAGGATGTTTAGAGGTCTGTCTGGTTGTATTGGGCACTATACAAACATACAATTAATCTCATTTTTAGCAATGCTTAGCTCCAAGCTGAGGGCGTAGAAATATAGGGTTATTAGTTTCTAGAACATTTTTATTATGCACTTTCTATTTTGATTGACAACTATTAGTATTTTAAGATGACAGAACTAAAACTTATGCTGCCAGATAGCATCAAATATAATGTATGCTAAGTAAACAGAAGCATGTGAGCGGGATAATATTTATTGTATAGTTACATAGCAGTGTGGTAAGAGACTAGAGAGTTATTCTTCTAGAAGGATATTTGATATTTTACGCTCTTTAGAAATACAAACATAGAACTGAACTTTGCACCCTGTTTCCTCAGGGTAGCATGCAGGTTTATCGTCTGTCCTGGCTGGGTTGTTCTCGAAAGCTTCCATTCTTCATCTTCTTCCTTTCTCTCAAATTGCCTGTGTAGGAGAGGAGTAGGAGAAGATCCTTCTGAGATCAATTTTATAACTCTTCTGCTTTACCATTTGATAGTTTGCCTTGCAGCTCCAGCCAAAATTTGTATTGAACCCTTCATATGCAGTCCTTCTGCCAGGGAGCTTGACTGTCCAAGTAGATGAAAGTCTGGAGGGGTGGGAGGCACAGCCAGGAGAAGTGTTGTGCAATAGGAGATTCATGAGGAGAAGGATGAAGCCACTGTGACCAAGTGAGGTTACAGGTTCTCATTTGGCAAAAAATCAATAATAATTTAAACTGAGTAAATAATAATTTTGTCTCCAGGACAAAAAGAATAGTTACTATGAAGTATGTGCAAATTTTGCATGTATTACTAGTGAATATTTAATATAAAGCAATTAGAGGCAGGGCAAGAATTATATAGCTTTTAAAAACCAATAAATAGAGACTCCTGTTTTCATGACACAATTCACCCACCTAAAACTACTTACGGACTTCAAGTTAAAAGCAAGAAGCTGGAATGTTCAGGACCTGGTTCAGAAGGTTGCGCTTAGGTCTGTGTGCATCGACTGCCATGCTGGAGCCAGGCCTGGCTTTAGAATGGGACAGCAGAGATGTGCATCTTCTGCAAACACATTTAAACAATACAAACTAAGTTAATGAAGATGTGAATTCTTGTGCTGTGTGAACAAGTAAATTGAAAGATAAAATTGGCATTAATCAAAAAGTAGGAAGACTTTGGGCTCTCTTTTTTTAAAATAAATCAATTTCAGCTTGCATCCTTTTCAGCAAAAAAGTACTCAGCTTCATGTTGCAGAAAGTTTGCCAGGCACAGAATATACTAGGCAGAAGTACCTGGTTTATCTTGTGTACTGAAAGGAATAAAGCAGTGTTAATCTGGTGTTCTGCTTGCGCTAATTTTTCCTAATTTTAACCTAGTTTGACTATTTCAATAAAGTACCATGCGTACCTATCTTTAGTGGAAGAAATTCTAAGAAGCAACTCTTCAAATCATTCTCAGTTCAGGGTTTTTTAAACACATGACCATGAATGACTGCTTGTGTCCTTTGCACAGCATCAACACAAGTAGCTGTAAAATCACAAGGTAATATCATTAGGCAGTTGATTTCAGCAAACTCAGATTAACTGGAGAAGAGAAGAAGAATCAGTGGGATTGATACATTTCACCATTATTTACTCTCTTGGGTAAATGACTTTTTCCAGTCGTTGAGACAAAAAGTATCCCAAGCATGGGGTGTTTTTATTTTTCCCTGAGCATGCCTTTACATACAGTGCTTGACTCCTAATGGGGCTGTTAGGCAGCACTTTCAAACAGTTGCAGTTTCTAGCTGCAATTAGAATGTCTTTTAAACACAAAATTATATATTAAAAACCCTCAACCTGATCACATAGCATTTATTATGAATTGTCTGATCAAGTTCAGCATTCATTCCTTAAATATAGTACATCATACTTTATTGTTGGAAAATTCCCTTTTGGACTATAACCTCTTCTTCCCTCTTAAGTGTAAGTGGTTGACTGCTGCAGCATTCATCCAGTGCACCTTTTGTATTTGCTTCAGCTTTTCATTCCTTGAAAGTGGTTTTCCTATTGACTTGTGTTTGGCATCAGGCTGATGCCATTAAAAAAAATACCAGTCTTAAAATGCTTATTATGAATCTTGATTGATGAGAGCACTGAAGGTGCTTGTGGAAGTACAACTTGTGAATAGTAGTGCTTGTTGGTCAAGACGATGCGCCATTGTGTCTGACGTACTTGTAAATCATTATCAATCCTGTTACCAATTTATGTCTAATCCCTTCTTGTCCATCTGTGATGCCCATGGTTCATCTCTTTTGGGCATTAATATTCACGTTTCAGAATGATACATGTAATGACCGGTCTCACTTTGAGGGAACAGTGCCACATTATGATGGAATAAAGTGTCACAATGTCTTAGGTAAATAAGCCAGTCGGCATGAGAAGAGAAAAAAAACCTTCATCTGGCAGGAAAGAAAATGGAGAGGAAAAGCTGTGGTGCATGATTGCTATTGAAAAAGAAGGCACTACCCAGCAGAGTAGAAATGAAGAAATGTGCCATCTGCATCACTTTTGCAGTTGGAGTGAGAGTGGTTATAAGGGGGTTGGGATTATATTACACGCCCTTCAGGTAACCTTTCTGGATTTTGCAGCCACGGTTCCTGTAAACTCCTCTAGTATAGTCCAGTAGACTGTCCAGTGCAAATCATAATGCTTTGTTCTGAGATTCACGAAGAGTTGCGTCAGAGATGTTACTCAAAAGGACCTCAACTACAGTCTTAGATCACCAGGGTCAGGTTTTCAATGCTAGTACTGTTTCCATTTGAGCATCTTCTTTGTCTCCTGTAACTTAAATCCTATCCTCAAATGCTTGCTTAGGGATGGCATTGATATTCGATGGGAGCTGCAAATGCATCAGAGATCAGATGGAAAATATGTATATAATGTATCTGTGTATTTTGTATGTGGCAGCTAGGCATAGTAATGGAGTAATGCTTTAATATATACAGTATCTATTATACAGTCAAGTGGAAGAAAGTGGATGTTTCTATTTATCAGTTGTTTTTTTTTGTCTTGGGTGTTTCTGTCTTTGACTGATACAAATATTTTGGAATCTAAACATATCTCCACAATACTGTTGTGTCTTTGTTCTGGATTTCTTTCATCTTAACTTATCAACACAGTATATGAGCCATTTTATCCTACAGTGTGATCATCATCCTAGTGTGTATTTGCTCATTAATGTCAGGTTAAGATCTAAAGAAATAGGAAACTAGGAACGAAATTTCTTTTTTTTGGTTGGTAGTAATTTTTTTTATACTAATAGTGATGGAAATAGGAAAACTACAGTACTGTGGCTTTGGGGGGTGGGGGGGAAGTATACACATTTTCCCCGCAAGTGCTGTACTGCTTCCAGTCTTGGGTTGGCTTAAATATTAGTACTCAAACATGAGCTTACAACAAAAACTTTGACCAAGTCTCTTTTTGTAGTGGGGAATAATTGTTTTGGTATTTATTGAAATAATTGAAATATGCCTTAAAAACAAATGTATACGAAATGTGCATTCTAATATTTGTATTTTTTCACTGAATGGATTTCTTTTTTTCACTCATGTCCATTGCATGAGTTCATGAACAGTTGGTAAGGTCTGTTTTTTTATACACCTGATATACATAGTGAAGAAACTTTGAAAAGAGAAAGTACCAATGGAAAAATGTAACACCTAATAATTTTTTTTTAAACTGTCTTTGGTTGCTAACAGGACACACATTTGTTAAATGAGCCTTCCCCCCCCCCACCCCAAGACACACCAGAAAGTATTTCGAGAGAGGTTTTTTTAATTAAAAAACATAGAAAACAAAACTAAAACAACTTCCTGGTTTTCAACTAACACCTGAAATTTTTCTTGAAGGCTGCAGACAGAAGGGGAGAGGGATGCGCAAGTGGGTCGGGGAGACCACAATTTACGCATTAGGGTTTGGGTGTTTTGTCTAACTTAAGGTGTTGAAAATTCTTACAGTTGGAGCCCGCTCCTCTCCACTAATTAAACAGGAGCAGAATTGTACTAATCCTGGTCATATGCAGCAAAAAATGTCCAAGTAGCAGCACAAGGTGAGTGATTCGGGGAGCATTAGGACACAAGTGAGGCTAACCTGAATTGGTCAGGCAGTTGGACTAGGTGATCGTTGTTGGTCCCTTCCAGCTGAAATATTCCATTCCAGCCCACAGTAGGTCCCATGGGGAGTGACGGGACACTGATCCTTGTGCTGAGAATAAGGGTCAGAGGATGTTTCCCAGTCGAGCAAAACCCTGAAGCACAACGGGAACTTGATGTGTTCAGGTGGTTTCAGGAAGGTCAGTTGCATGCTGAAGGCGTTAGATGGACTAATCTCATTCAGAGCTGCTCTGGGTTTTTTTTGTTTTTTGTTCCCTCCCCCCCCTTTCACCTTAACGGTCCAGCCATTTACACTGCTTGTTTTTATTCCTCAAAATTGTTCTTCCCTTTTGTAGGGACAGATCGCTACCCACAAACTCACAAAAAAAAATAGTTAAGGATATGTTTTGTCTTGAAAATTTTTAATTTGATTGACATGATTTCTAACATATTATATATTTTCTGAAGTTTTCAGGGGAAACTATGCAAATGTTTTGATGGAGTTGAAATGCCTAGTTTACATTGTAAGGCCCTTCCGCCCCAAACTATTCTATGATTCTATAAATGACAGAATTTAAGGATAGTGTTTTGACTTTTCCAAGGTAAACATTTCCATATTGCAATGTCAGTTTTGGCCTGTTTTGGGTCGGAACCAAATTTTCTGCTGAAAGTTTCATTTTTAACAGATCTACCTATGATAATGAGTTTAGCAGCTATGGGTCTTTAGTTTCAGTCCTTCCTGAGAATCACCATGTCTGCCTCTACTTGTTGCTTTATTATTTTTAGGAGCTGTCAGTTTTCAGTCCTCTTCAGGCTCTTTCCCCAATAGCAGGAGGCACAGAGGTCTTGTTTCTTTTTTCTGCATTCAGAATATGAGACACAAAGAAGCCCACAGTCTAGTTACTGAGCTAGGTTTATTGCAGTAAGTTGGCATTGTAGGGCACATTCTTCCCAACATCTTGAAGCTTTTAGCGAGTCTTTTCTCTTATTCGAAAACTGACACAGTTTGGCTTCTGTTTATGA
>NW_008795436.1:351652-366311 GCF_000699145.1 Aptenodytes forsteri
CTATTAAATCTCTGAAGAAGTGAACAGTTGAGATGTAAAATGATACGTTACTAGTTTGAATGTTCCCACCCAGAAATGAGGCTCTAATGGCACTCACCATGGAAAGGAGAGATTACACTAGAGCTGTGGAAAGGATGCAGATGTCCACTAATAAAAGTGGGTTGTCCAGCCACCGAGAAATGGGTGTTTTTATTTGGATAAAGACATATGAACAGAAATGTAGTGGCTGTTCACACTGGAATTATATCATAAACTCATCCCTCTCGTGAGAATGTTTATGTGTGCCTAGCACAATGCTTCCCCAAAAATTTGGACCAAGAAGCATGCAATATACCTTGTGATGTGAAGCTTTTGGCAAAATGAGACTTGATCACATACCTGCTGTTTAAAATAATGTGATAGGAAGAGGCTGTAAGACTGTTCAGCATTTTTGTGCTTTGTAGAAGGGAAATTTTGAACTCTGACTGGTGAGCATTGTGGACGAGCAGTGGACTCCTTGCTCTGGCCTTGTGGGACAGAGATTGGGAAAACACCAGATGTTTATGCCCATGTGTCAAAAGTGTATCCCTTCTGACTTTGAGAGAGAGGTGGAAATGCCTTGTGGCACAGTTTCTGTGAAGTCTCATGCAAGTTTACTATCCTTACTTTGTGGGAGTGGTGTACTGCTAGCCTCCTTAGTGGTTCAGCCCAACCGTTTGCTCCAGAAATGCTTTTTGTTGTAGTAAAATACATATTGTTCTTACGCTTTTTTTAAAAATGTAACTTGTTTGAGAAGTTGCAATATGACAGGGTGTCCAAACACATGATTAACAAAATGTGCTTTGCCTCTTTTTCTATGATATGTAACAATGTGGGATAATTTCTTAAGGGACAGTGAATATGTTTCATGTATTTTGATTCCCAGCTAGGATGGTGCTTTTGGGGAAACCACAATTTGCAGAACAATGAAGGAGTCTGTTTGGGAGTTAGAATAGTCTAATTTAAAATAAAGGAAAAAAAAAAGTATTCCAGGGAATCTGAAGGTAGCCCAACTGTTGGTTCTAGCTATTGATTGAATGCCATTCTCCAGTGGAACACAGGGTCCTATTGATGACTTTCTGTGATAAACAGGCTAATGTGGATCATCTTTTAAAAATTAATACAAAATAGGAAAAAGGAGCACATTTTGCACATGGATTAACTCTGATTTGGTATTAGTCTATAAGTAAGGCACTTAGCTCTGAACTTTTTTAAAAAAATGTCTGGTTCATTAAAGAAGTCCTGCTCCTGTGAAATTGCACGTGCTGATGGTGTTTGAACATAAGCATAACCTTAAAATAAGACAAAAATGTAAAATGTCTGCTCCAAAAGAGGATTCATACGCTATACAAAGACTCAGTGGAATTTAGATTTCTAAATCTTTGGGTGTGACGCTTAGTAATATAAAATTCTTCAAGCACCTAGGTACCTTATGCCGGTGACTGTCCTTGTAGGTCCGGGTCATATGTACCCAGGACTAACACCTCTTCCTGCTCATGTCCGGAGCTTCCAGGTTTTGCGTAATGGATCTTGGGGCCGAACGCAGGATTCGGGAGCTCAGCCAGGTGCCTAATAGATATTGCAAGACTCTGCTCTTAGATAAGTGCTTTATTGGATGTAGGTAGAAGTGCTTTGTTTAATCAGGACTGTGGCACTCTAGGAAATTCTAGAGTGATCATATATGTAATTCATTTTGTTTCTGTTCAGCATTTGAGAGTCCTGTATATTAGCCAATTGTGAAATATTTAGAAAACACATCATTGAAAGTAACATTTCACATTTGTATTTTCCCATAAGTATATTTAACTGTTAATGAAAGCCATGGGACTGAAAGCTGTTGAGAAGAAATCTTATTCAGGAGACTAGAGCTGTAGTGCTCTCTGACTCATTTGATCCTCCCGTGTCTCCTTTGGGATTCAACCATTTTTGAAAGGAATTACAGATAGCAATAGAAGAATAGCTTTGTTACTGGCTATTCATTCCATGGTGTTTCAACATAGGGCACAGATTAATGTAATTTATTGTGTTGATTTTTGTTTTCTGGACATCTGTTCAATACACCCAAACTCCTTCTGTATAAGACTCTGAGGAGCCATCAGTTGGTAGCAGTTAGAAAACATTGGGCTAGATATTCACTGGTGACTTGGAGGTAAAACTCTTTATGCATTGGATCTCCGGTGCCCTGAGCTATCCAATTGTCTGTGTCAAATAACCCCAATGTGCCTTGTGTCAAATATTACTGATGTCACTATTGACATTGTGTCAAAAAATGTCATACCTAATGTCTGTCACTGAAGAATGGTGGTAGAGTCAAAATGTGACAAAAAACACTTAGGGACAGATAATGAAAGTACTGTGCATCTTTCTCTTTCCCCTCAAAGGGAACTAAGTAAATTGTGAGTGTCTACTCAAATTTTCTTATGCAGCACACATTTAGTGTTGTATATTTCTAGCGATAGACGTTATAGATTTGAACTTCCTAAAACATTGGTAAACAGGGGAAGTTATTCAAAACAAGTTTAAAATGACCCAAGTTGTGCAGTTGGTGTAGAACAGCTCCATGTGTTCATCCAAGGCAGTAGATAGCTTCAAACGTACAAATGCAATGACGCAAGAGATACAGGGCCATGAGAAGCACAGTGAAGAAAACAGATTTGGTTGGTCTCATTACGCTTCTCTGTATGTTATTTTAAAATGTTACAGCTTTGTAAGTTTGAAACCCATGATTGTGGATGATAATACTCATTCGTTTTGTGAGGTGTTATTCTTATCGTTCTAAATTGAAGTTTACTTCCAGTATACTTTTCAACATGGCTTGATATGGCCTAGTCCCTCCAGGTCGTCTTACAGTATTCTACAGTTTTAAGGGCAGGATCTCCCACCCGTGTGGATGTAGCCAAAGAAATGTTTACAAATGTCTCTGAAGAGACACACTTTCAAGCCTTTTTCCCTTATGGGAATTATGGGATATTTTAAAATACCCTGACACTGATTTGTAGATTCCCCCCCCCCCCCAAGGGTTTGAGTATTTTGTTTTTAATTAGTAGTATCTCTGAGTCTCTCTGGCTCCATGGAATCAGGGTCTGTATCCCTTCACCTTCAGAGGCAGCATGAGGAAGTTCTGCTGCTCTCGGACTGGACTGTGGGCAACAGTATCTGGCAAGAGTTTGACTTTGAGCAGACAACTTCAGTAATTCCAAAATACTCCTGTTAAGTAGTAGTAATAATAATAAAATAATAGCGGACTTGAAAGCAACATTCTGCTCTGCTCCTAAAGCAACTGCCTACAGTTTTCTCAAGTAGATGCCTCATGTTGCCCTAGGAGCCTCCGGACTTGTGTTGTAGTGTCGTCTTGTGTTGTCCAGGAGGTTTGTGTGATTTGTTAGAGCCACAAGGTCAGATCTTCTCAAGCAGTAAAGAAATGTTAAGAGACAGTGCTTGATGTATCCGTCAAAAGGCTGACATATCATGAGCTGTTCTAGTTTTGTACAGCTTCCCATGAAGCGAAGGAGTCATATGCAGACAGTAAACATCCTAATGTCTGGGTCAACATACAGAATCAATTACTGCAGAGCAGCTGTACTTTCAGTACCTGCACTGTGGCCTACCTGCGCTGACTGCTGCTATTTTGGAGGCAATGCTGAGAGCTGGTGAAAATCCCAATGCACTGGGATTGTGAATCACCCAGTGCTGGCATCCCGTTTGGGTTCTTAGATACATAACTATTTTTTTTTTTTTGAAGTGCTGTGAACTTTGAATCCATATTAATTTTATGGTTCTGAAACATCTTTGCCTAAAACACGGTAACAAATAGAAACTAGGATGCGCTCAGATTATGAATAAAAGCTGGGCTGTAGGAAGAATAAAATCCTTCAGTAGAAGTACTCAGGAAGGTAACAAAAACATCGATGCAAAGCATTTACCTAATTACCAACATAACTGGATTTAACAAACATGGAATAAATTACTTCTGTTGGCTTCATTATGTTAAATTCGTTTAAAAAAAAAATCTAGTCTTGGGCATTTTACCTCTGAAATACACAGTATTTGCAAGTTCAGTGCTGCCAACATTTCTCAAATAAGTGAAATGGCTTAGGTGACATTTAAGATGATTTTGTGTATGATGAATGGCTCATTTACTGTCCTACATTTAAACTCGGAGCACGCTGAAATGTGTCTTTTGAAAGTCTGAATTAGTACGTCTGGACTCATCGTCAGGTTGTCTTCAAAATAGCAAACAAGAATCTTCCAGAGTTTTTTTGGGAACTTTGTGTAATCTAGATCCTGTTCCTGGAAGACTCCTTCCCGCTTGCAGGCCTTCTCTGCTTTCAGTGTCTCATGTTGTCTTATCCCAAGAGAGATCCTCTGTTATGGCTTTTGCAAATATACCATTTTTGAGTTAATAAATAACACAGAAACTTTTCCTGACCTACTCTTGGCCTCCAAGGTGAGAAGCAGAGAAAACAAAGGAAGAAGCTCAGCTCTCCCTCTGTAGATCTCAGTTCCAACCTGAGTCGTGGGATGGAATTGAAAGGAGAGAGTTTTCTTTTCATCCTGTACCAATTTCAGGCATTAAAAAGTTCTGTTTCATTGGCCAAGATTGCTCAAGCTGTTCTATTTGAATAAATAATATATATTTTGAGAGAGATTCCTGAACTCTGTCCTTTTGGCATTCACTTGTGCTGATGAAGCTGTAGGTTAAATGCTTGCTCCAATTAAAAAAGGAAGAAGGACAACAGAAGAGTGAGCTCCAGTAGGAGCGGGTGAGTGAATGTGCTCTACTAGAATAACCTAGTCTGATGCTCAGGATACTCACTTATGATGTGTGAAGCTGAATACCTGGTAGACCTTATTCAGAGCCAGACCTGAATGTAAGCCTGTCCCATTCAAAGGGGATGTCTTTATTTCATCCCTCTGTAAGGTACCTGTGGGTCCTTTATTTTTCTTTTTCTTTTTTTCCTGACCGCTACTTCTATGAAATCCTGGTAATACCAATTTGTTCTGTTTTTTGTAGGGCTTTCTGCCTCTGCTTGCCCTCTGTAGCAAAGGCATGAATTCTAAATTTGTATTAATTCTAAAAACATTAATTCCCATAAAAAGAGTTCATGGCTGGACTTCGTGTTTGATAAAACAGCATGGTAAAGTAACATGGTAAAGTTTGTTTAATATACAAATATAGTATGTTTCCATCCATTTAGTTTAAAATTCTCTTTCTTATATTTAGCAGTTTACTAATGAGAATACCTGTATAACAGTAATACTTTAATGGTATTTACTAACATAAATATTTGCTTTCTAGAAGTAATGTTACATAAAATTCCTGAACTGCAGTCTAAGCAACTGCTGGAATGTTTGAGGTAAGAAACCTGACCTTTGGGGAGGATCAACATCAGGAAAACAGTGTTTCCACTGTTTGTGATTTGTGTCCATAGTGAGGGGGCTTGGAATGGCAGGAGGGCAACCAATGCACGCTGCGTCACGGCTGAACCCCAACGGAAAGTTCTTGTCATTATAATTACATTGATAAGAGAAAATATTTTACATGAATTTCAGCATATCCTTGTACACTCAAAACAGACAGTTCGGCAAGGTCTTTCCGCAACAGATAAGGGAAAATAAATAGAAAGAGACCTTCATTTATACTAAACGTTAGCAGTTGCAAAACCTGTGTGGAAAAGAAGAATCTTGAGTCAGCTTTGTTCTAAATGCTGATGAAGTTATATTAGCCGCAGCTTGAAAGCAGAACAAAAAATGTCGTCTTTGAGGCATCATCTTTTCCACATAAATTCTGCTCCTTCTCCCTCAAACTATTTAGTTGCCAGCTATTATTCTCAAGTGTTTGCATTCAACATGCATCGTAAAGTATCGTATCCATGTATCCATGTTGCTGCAGTTGGTACTCAAGTGACGGTCCTGGTATTTAATCAAAGCAGCTTTGACTGGGTGCACAGATGACAGTCAGCAATAGACATGTGAAAGAGTGAAGTTTCACCAGTCGTTCCTCAACTGGATAGCTTTTCCAGATTGTAGACAAATATACAGAAGCCTTCTAAAATAGTAAACCTCCCACAGGTTTATTCTTGGAAGTGCAGGAATTTGCCTGGTATATTCAGGTGACTGTTGATACGAGACTGGGGCAGGAACAGTCAGGTAGTAAAATCTTTTCCAGGGTGGGCTTGCAGTTGAGAGATGGAATGGAGATGCCCTTTACTTACAATACCACTTCTCTTATTTTAATTATTTTTATTTTAAGGATTTCTTTGCAAGGGGTCTTATACTCTCTTTTTTTTTTTTCCTTAGCAAAGTAGTCCTACTTAGCTTATTTATTTTTCAGCTTTAAAACATCAGCATTTTATAGATCTGAATTTCACAATGTGAGGATGATTGCTACGTACAATTTGCAAAATTGTGATTAACCAGCCCCTGTTTCGAGTCAGTTCTCCCTAATTCACAAAAGGCTTCCAAGAATAGTCTGCACAAAATTCAGTGTGCAAATTGTAGGGCAGATTTTTAGAGGGCAGTTTAAAGAATGAAGTCCTAAGGGTTTTATCTATATTTATATCTCTTGTTAAACCAAACTCTTATGTAAATGTTACAATCTGTAAATAAAAGGCTGAGCAGCTTTCTTAAAGGAAAGATTGCATCCACATTTTTTGAGATTTGGCAAAATTATTAACTTACACAATAGACTAATATACAAGTATATTTGGAAGCAACTAATGCTAGCCTGTGTCTTCATCTGTATTTTATGGATATTTAAAGGTTTAAGAATACATAGACCTTTCATTTTCCAGTAAAAAATGTCTCAAATTGAAAAACACTGCCCTTAGTGATGGCTTGAAAAAAATGGAGATAGCTTTTGTATACTTTTACTTTTTATAGCCATTAATGTTGTAGTAAATCTTGTATTATTGTATACAGTCTAGATTATTCTTCATTCTTTTGCCTTTGGACAGGAAAGAAATTACTGGCTTCCATCAGTGTTATTGGCAATCCCCATATTCTGACATCTGTTCCTTTCTAAACATTTTACCAACCTTGATGAAATGTAGTTTAGTGTTAGAAGCTGACTTGAAGAAAAAATTGGATGATAAAAAAATAACATTGATTAAACACCAGAAGTAATTTACCAATGACTATCAATATTTTGATGGCCACTGCAGTTTATTTCAGAAAAGCTAGACATCTTATAGATATTTTAATCATATTTAATCTTTGAATTAAGCTGAATAAATGAATTCTCATTTTTTAAACAGAAGGATGAGAGACTGATTTTGCTCAATTTTAATCAAACTCTTTGAGCTGTATTCCTGAGAATGTTTGGGGCATATTTTATAGATGCCATGCAATACACATCTCCCAAAATTAAAAATCTCAATTAATATTTTCTAATACACAGTGGAGATGTCATTTGTGACTTTGCCCTTTCCGTGGACCTGTGCCACTGCAATGCTAGACCTAGATTTGCCTGTGCTAGAGCAGGTGTTGGAGTAGGGGAGTCCTGCAGGGCACTCGAAGGGGCCTCAAACAACAAAGGTGGCGGGTCTCTGGTAAACCACTGACTTTACATACACGCCTTCTTTATTAACTGCGCTTCATTGAAGTCAAGCAAAGTAATAAAAGGTGAGTGTGATTGTTCTCTCTGTGGTACCAAGTGTAGAGCAATTATGGTGTGTCTTTCCCCACCCTGTGGGGCGGTGAGCTACAAGAGGACCCTTGCAAGAGGTTCTTGAGGGTTGGGGCAAAAGAAGGGGTGAACGTTTCATTTCCAAGGACTGGAACAAGCTAATTACATTGTGAAGGAGTAGGGTATGAATAATATCCTCTTGGGAAGGGAATTATGGGGGAAATAAATTGAAAAGGGCTACTATAGAGTGCGTTTCTGGTGTTGTAAAAGGTGGACATACAAAAGGATGGGAAGCTGTGATTAGATTTTTTTCAGAAGCACTTAGCAGCAGTCTCAGTGGAGCTGTTGAAATTCATGGGGTTTACTATGGACTGGTAATGGTATGGTATGATAATGGTATGGACTTGGGCAATGCTAAACTATGAGACCCATGTCCTATGGGTGGATCCTCCCTGAATGTTTTTCAGTGAGGCCATAATACTTCAAAAGGGGGAGGAAGGCATATTTCTCCAGCACTGTATATGTATAAAAACCATTGAGGACAAAATGAAATTGGAGCTCTTGATCAAGTCACTTAGTCTCACCAAGATTTTCAAAGGTGGAATTACTCCTCTAGCAACAGGATCTTATAGGACTCCAAAGCTAGTTTTTGATTCCCTTACTTTTGAGAGTAACTTGAACCATTGAGGGTTCAAGGTAGTTGCTAAGCTATTTGAAGTGGAGGGGATTTGAGATATTCGTTTTCTCCGTTTTACAGAAAATTTTAATTTGAAGGAAAATTTTCCTAACAGACCTCCTTTAGAAACCCAGCATTTAATGTGAAAACAGTTTTCCTTTCATTTTCTAAAAGTCATGTATGGTAGCAGAAACTGAGTGGTCTAGGTTAAAGTGGTGTGTAAACTGACGATTTTTGGCTTCTAGTACTCTGTGCTAATCATTAAAAAGCAAACAAACAAACAAAAATTCACACATTTCAGCCGGAGACCTCTCAGCATGTTTTATAAATTCATTCAAAGATGAATGAATTCTCACAGTTCCTTGCTGATGATATTTAGTAGAGAAAGTAAACATTATAGACAAAATGTCACTTTTGGGAAGTGCATTGTTTTTCTTAAAGCTGATTTTTTTTTTTTTTTTTTTTTTTTTTTTTTTTTTTTTTTTTTTTTTTTTTTTTTTTTTTTTTCTTTCTGAAAATACTCTGAAAATACATTGTATTCAACTGTGCTTATACGTACCTACCAGGTGTACAGTCTGGTGGTCAGGAGACTGCCTTGGGAAATGGGATGACCCAAGTTCAGATGCACGTCATTCCCGAGTCTGAGCAACTCAGAGTTAAAATATAAAAACAAGAATAAAACAATCTTTGAATTAGACAAAGGAATAGGACTTGATTCTCCTCTGCTGTAGCGTGTTCCTGTAACTACTAGGAGACAGAGATCTTGACTCCGTTGTCTTCTGACAAACTAAAGTCAACATCTAAGAACTGTTGTTCTAACACAACTGTGTTTTATACAAACCTTTGGAATAAAAAAAAAAAAATTCCACTTCTCCCCCTCCCCCCCTTAGTCGTATTTACTATCTTTTGTTCAAGGATGGGGAAATGGAGAGGAAGATTCAGTTGTTTCCCCCAGTGTCACACAGCTAAATCAGCAGGAGTCTGACATAGGGCCCAGGAGTCCCGACTAACCGGGGCAATGTTATAATCGGTAGGTGTCTGCCCTCCCTTGTCAGACCCATAATGCCTGATAGCCTTCTCGTATCATCTCACAGGCTCCCTTTAACATATGGTTTCAAAGCTGTTGACGTTCACCTGCTTAGATATCTGTACAAACTACTAGTAGGAACTACATAAATATCTAACAGATGCACACATTCACCCTGGGATTAATGCATTCTGGACTCGGACCCGTCAGCATCACACCCCTTCACAATCGCATTTTATTTTTTCACTTGCTCATGTGGTGTACACCTGTGACATGCTGGCAATGCACTTGCTTGCAGTGAGAGAGCCCCTCAGGTTCAAAGCTATCCTTATATCTTTGTTCCCTTATGCGTGAACCTTTTGAGGTTTCCTCTTAGTGTTCAAAAGGCTTGAGCGTGGCATTACATCTTTAAAACCTATTCTGACCCTTTTTTGAATATACTGAATATAAAAGCAGAAACAAAGCAAGGAGAGCTAGATAAATAGATGCAGGGAGACATCATAAGAGGAAAAAAATAGCTCCTGAGCTTGCCAATATTACTTCATGCTTTTTACTGCAAACCTCTAAACGAACAATAGACCACCACCTCATGCAGCTGGGTGTGCGAATTGAAGGTGCGCTGAATGTGTGGGCTTTCCAAATGTAGAACAATAACAGGAACACCTGTGCTAAATAACTTTGCATTGATTTTATTTTTTTTACAATATTCACAGTCCATCTCTTTTAGAAGTCTGCATAGGGGAAAAAGAAGGACTTGTCAACTTTATTTTCAGTTATAAGACTTATCTCCCAAGGTTCGATGGAGCTGTTGGAAAATCATGGGGATTTGCATTCGCTAAACAAATGTAGGATTGGGTCTTAAAATGGAGGAGAGATTGTGCATCTTCTGGACCCAGCTTTGCTAATGTACGTTGGCTTTGGCTAACAGTCTCCTTGCTGTTCAGTCCTGGGTTTTTTGCTTGTTTGTTTTGTTTCTCTCTTAAATGAGCAGCCGATGTTTCAATAGCCAGTTACAGCAACAGAAAGGTTAAGAAAAATACTAAGTCTGTAAATGTATATCTTAAGGCGCATCACTGATTTCAAATTATTAATATTTAATAATTCTTGGTTGTTAAG
The DNA here is from genome assembly GCF_000699145.1 of Aptenodytes forsteri. Classification (NCBI taxonomy): domain Eukaryota; kingdom Metazoa; phylum Chordata; class Aves; order Sphenisciformes; family Spheniscidae; genus Aptenodytes; species Aptenodytes forsteri. Next base: position 362,117 of record NW_008795436.1, read on the forward strand.
TGAAATGACATATCAAATAAGAAAAAGTAGAATTGAGAAATTTCTGTAACTTAATTCTCATCACTGCAGAACCACATAGTTACTATTGCTGCTATTATTATTTGGAGTCATAGATTAGGTTTAGTGTTATGTGTGATGTTAAATTTCAGGGATAATTTCACTGCCAAGAATTTACCGTAACATTCTAGGCTATGAATCTGAGAACTATAAAGATGGACATCATCGGTAAAATCTAAGCATACTTTTTTGGTCAGTGTGTCAGCAGTGTAAATGGATCCAAGGGTTGCTCAAAGGGCTAGTTAACCTTTTCTCCTTTAACGATACCCGAATTTGAGGTTCTCTTTCACCTAAGTACCTACCGATTTATGCCCATAATTTCTATTAATTCTGAGTCTGTCTTTCTTACATTGTTGTTACTTGAAATGGAAAATATTGGTTACAGTCCAAGAGAAAAATTTATAGCCTGTCATTGTAGCCTTGTGCTATTTCAATAGAATAATACAAATGCATTCCCTCTTTGTGATAAGTGTATTTTTCCTTTTACTTTCTCATGCGACGTTCAGACCCTTTCCAGACTTACTTTGTCTCTGTGGTCCCAGAGATTATAAATGCTCAACAAGCCTTTAAAGATATTTGTTACCCTTTAAAGCAAGGGGAGCAGACTCTCTTGTTCTCTGTCACAGTCAGACTGGGACTGCGGGAGGCAATTTTGATCTTGTGTAGCTAAAAGTTGGGGCTTGCAGGACTTCCCTGTTAGGTCACCTTATAACCTTGTGAATGTTTTCCTACATTTTCTATGCGAAATATGGCATCCGCCAATGTTGGGGAAGGTAAAAAAAGTTTTCCAGGCCCAACTGAGCTCCTGTTGTTGTGTTCAGTGAGGAGGAGACGGAGCTTAGGAACACAGAAGTGCTGCATATTTTGGAAGTGAGAAGGAGACCCACTGGACAAAATTTTCTTTCCAGCAATCAAGGGAAGATGGGAGTCTCGCAGCAGTAATGTGGACTCCTCTAATTACCACTTCCAAGTTATTAGCATCTGGAGCCCTTTTTCCCTTTCCTATCTAGCAGTTACAGAGTGGGACAGATTAACGTGTTGCAGAAGCTGTGTAGTGGACTAAGTTTCTCACTGTTGGCATTTGGTTGTTTGCTGAAATTGGTACAGCTGAAGTACAGGCTTTTTACCTGGCATTGAATCCCAGGCCATTCTCTTTGTAGATGATGTATTTTCAAGTACCACACAAATTATTTATTTACTTCTCTGCTCCCTGCCCCCCACCAAAGAAAAAGAAGCACATCTTAAAAAGCCGAAGAAAACCAGTCGGACACATGTTTTGCACATGAAGAATCACGTCTATGGTAAAATGGGATCCATATGTGTGTTTTGGATGTGAGCATCAATGCTCAGTTTAGCTTTGCCCACATGCCAGGGTGTGTGCGCCACTGCCGAAAGCTTAGAATTTTCTTGCTAAATCACACACAAAATTTGAACTCGGGGTTGCGTTAGAGTCATAAGTTCATATTTTTCTGTTGTTTCTTTCCCCATGTATAGTGTCCTTTGTTTACAACCCAAATCCTCTCAAGATTAAACTTTTAAAAGACTCTGTGATTTAATGGCCTTAGGATCAGATTCTAACGTCCAGTGTGAAACGAACTTGACTGTAGCACTCAATAGCAGTAGAGGATTGTTTGCAGTTGTGAAGCCAAACGTTATTCAGAAAAAAGATGCTGGGACGAGTTTTTGCATGGATGAAACATTCAGATGAATGTTAAAAAACTGAGTAACAATAGACGGTGACATACACAGAGGGTAAAAGAGGAATTACTACCATTCCAATGTAGCATTGCACTTCCCCCCCCACTCCCCCCAACCATAAATATCTTGGGAAAAAGCTTCATATAAAGAAATATGCTAACTTGAAGCTATCTTCTGCATGTGTCCTGCAGATCTGGACAGATGGAAAATTGTCCTGCATGAATCTGTGTGCCGTTTTAAAATTTATAAAGATAATTGTCTTTTCAGTTCATCTTCCAAGTTTTGGGCTTGTTTATGCTTATACATTAATTTTATTCCTTCCTTTCACTTTCCCCCAAATAAGAACAATCTTGTAAGTTTAAGATCAGATCCTTGCTATTGCTCAGGTACTTTGTACTCCTCTGGTAGTGGAAAGCATCTTGTGACTTCACTGGCCTCCAGAGGATTTGAAATACCATCTCTAAGACAATCCTTAGTAAGCGGCGGCAGTAGCAACAGTATGCCATCTCCTTTCTCTCTCTGAGGATATACTTGGAGCAGGGGGACAACCTGTGACTATCAGATTAGTTCCCTGTTGAATACAGGTAAAATGGATGAACTGGCTAGAGAACAGTTCTGAAGCTTGTTTTACTGTACACCAGGTTGTTAGTTGGGTAATCCGAAGATTGTTTTGGAGACCAGTGATATTCTGCCATCACATCTCAGTTATTTTCAGGGCATGGGAAATGAGGTTCAGATTTTAAATATGGAAAGATCCTTCCTGTGTTTGCATAGAATTTAGCTGGTTTGGGGGTACTAATGCTGTGTAATATAAATAAAGCAAATTTGAAAGTAAGTAATGCTTCAAGCAAAAGGGAGGTGAGGAGGGGAGAGATGCCTTTGTGGCATTTATTTTCTTGATTCTTTTTTCTTGTCATCACGGTCTTGCTCCTGAAAAGTATAGCAAGTTGCTTGCTACTAGCACTTCATTATATAGTAACTTTCGAACCTTCCTACTGGGGCTAGGTGATCAATTATTTTATAAAGAAAATGGGGTGGTTTTTCAAAAGCTGTGTTTTATTTTCATTTAAAATTATCTCCACATAAGTCTTCAATTTTGAGTCTTGAATTGGACACACATGCACACTGACTTGCATGTAAAAGATCTGTGACAGCAGTCACATGATGTTTCCATACCATAATTATTCTCTGAATCAGGCCCAGAGTCCTTGGGAGATCCGGAAAACCTACAAAAAGCTGGTTTGAGTTTACCTATGGGACTCAGAACTCAACTCAGGTTTTTATGTCACCGATAAATCTTTTTTTTTGTAAAGGGAGGGAAGTGCCTTTAACTTCTTGTTGTCTTACCTTTGTATTAGAGAGCAGTTTAGTTTCTTAAAACAGTAGACCCGTAAAAGGAATGCCATCAGCTGGAAATCTGGTCTATGCGAGTGTTTTCGTGAGTTGTTCTTGCATCTTCCCTTGAATGTTCTTGTTAAGTTTTGTGATTTAACAATCGTATTTCTCAGATTCTTAAATGGAGTATATATTTCACTCATCTGTTGCACAAGAAATCCATGTAAAGATAAGACGGTTTTGATTTTTCAGAGGGGAAATGGTTAAGCTGATTTTTACCAAGGTGCTACTATTTGCAGAAAGTAAATGTATAAAATACATAGAAATAGTTTCACTTCCTATCAGGTGACCTGAATGTCATATCTCTAAAAATGTTATTTAAGAAACGTAGACAGATTTTTCATCTTTAAGTTGATCTTTGAAAACCTTGTCATGGCTCCATAAGAAATCCATACTTCTTATACCTTAGGTAATAATCTTTACAGTAACAGTAGATCCCAGAGAGTTTCATGGGACTGTGCAGTATGTCAGGACTATGACTGTAAAAAGCACCTGAAAATAAGGCTAAAAGAGATCAATCCAGGTAACTTTTCACGTGGCCAAAAAATAAGAAATACGGCTGCTCAACAGCCAGACCTTGTGGGAGCCTCAAGTAGGAGGTCCTTTCATTTTGATGAGTATGTACCTTCTTTGCAGGGGTGTTACCCTTTCAGCTTACATAGGAATTCACATACATTTCTTTAGAAATATAAAAATCGGTGCTTGCGTGAATGCACATATGAAACCTTGGTTTCATATCTTCATATGGATGGTAACTGCCATATTGTGAACCAACAGGACCTCTCTGCCAGTTCACAGAATCCCGTCGTTTCTGCCGTGCAGCCCCGGTGTTACGGAGGTGAACCGGAGCACCGCATGCCATCGGAGGACTACATCAGCAAATCAGTGGCTAATAAAGACAGGCAGCAACAGCAGCAGCAGTGTTGGCCTTCTCCACAGCAGGGTACCACAGATGTTTCAGATAACAAAGTGAGCTTCGCTGACAGAACATGTGTGTAATATATAAAATAATGGGAACCGAAAGAAGGGGGGGGGGGGGGGCAGG
>NW_008795436.1:366398-373898 GCF_000699145.1 Aptenodytes forsteri
GGCCACTCCAATCCACCCATGTAAGTAAAAATGTTATTTGTAAGTGAGCAGCTGAATACAAATGTTGTCTGCTTACATAGAAGTAAAAAATAGCAGGCTGATGTGTATGAGAGACTTTGCATTGTTTCTAGTAAAATAGACTATGCATTGAAATATTTTCCTTGTCCCTAGGGTGAGTCCAGATCTTCAGCTGGGGTAAATCCATGCAATTTTATTTTCTAGCAATTACACTTTTTTTTACCTCCTCTGAAGATCTGATTGCGCTGTGGTTGCGGGGGATCACGGCCAGTTTCCTGTGTAACACTGTGGAAGGCTGAACCGTTTTTGGACAGTACCAGCTCTACCAAACAGTTGCTACACCGAGGAGTTTTGCAGGGTGGACCTGGAGAAATAGGAATATGCAGTGATGACCCACAATTACCAGGAAAAAAACCATAAGCAGTTCTCAAATAAGATAATTAGTTGGGAACTGGAGGAGTTACAGCAGAAATCCCTGTTTTTGTGATATAATAGGCTTACCCTCTACTGTTCAAGTGTCCCAAAGTAATAAGATCAACCTCATAGTTGAGGAATCCTTGGGTGAAGGAGACTTTCATAGTCCTTTCCTGCACTGGTCCCAAGGGCGTGAACAAGGAGCATGAATGGGGCACCCTAGAAATTACTGGGTCACCCAGTGCCACTGGTATCTGGTGAATGCTACCACAGCGTAAGGGTCCCATATGACTGCATGTGTAGCCAGCTGAACAAGGGTTTGCAAACGGGATTGGAAGAAAACCCAGAATGACTGGTTGTCCCCCGTGTACCTTCTTCGTGCCTGCGCTTCACTGCCAGTGCTCGTACGCCACAAGCGAGAGCTGCCCCGGAGTGTGCAACTTGTTAGCCTGCTTTTGAAGAATAATAGACAATGGGATTCAGCATGATGGAACAGGAAACTCCTATCAGAGGCTAATAAATGTTTCCTTGTAAAATGGGGAGATGCTTATGTGAGTCCAGATATAAAGTGAAAGTGAGACAGCCCCCAGAGGAATTACTGAGGTAATAAATGTACTTACTAGGGCAGTGTGTGCCAGAGCGAGACAGAAATGGGCTAAGACCAGAAGAAAATTAGAACCTCAAATTCAAGCTGAAGCTCAGTGGTCAGATGAAATTCAACCCTTTCCTCTGAGAAAAGAGTATCTGCTGGTGACTGACTGACTTGATTATCTGCGATCAGCATGGCCAATGAAAAGAACAACAGTGTATGATTTCTGCCATCTGTCCTGTTTTAAGAAGTAAGACATGAACGTAGAATATGGTAACCAGCTGAAGGAGGATTTGGCTCTCTAGACATACACAATTTTATGTACAGGTGGTGCTGTTACAACTACACCATTACAATGGGTCAGGGTCTTTGGTGTCAGATTATTGCGGCATGCGGCTCAACGTCGCAAGGTGGCCAAGATCCTTTGAGACTGGCTACGGGATATGTGGTTTGGCCCAGCACTATGCTCCTCTGCATGTACTCATGTATTTTTTATCTTGTTCAGAATAGAGTCATCTAAATTGCGAGAGGTGAGGGCACACACTTATTCACAGTGAAATCAACATGAAATCAGAGGTGAATGATCTATAGTAGACGTTTCTGAAGCTCAAATATAACTAGGAAAATTGCTCTGAAAAACTTGTGGCTATATATTTGTTGTCTCTTTATCAAGGTTTGTATTTTCACTGGTTCACTAAAGCAAAGTATATAAAAGCAGGAGTTCCGTACTGCATTGTTTAACTGAAGAAAGTAAAATAAATCCTGATCTTTTAAAAAAAAAATTAAAATATTTTTTTCCCCTCTGAGCAGCATCTTATAATTGAGATCCACCTTGAACATGCCAAGGTCAGAATTCAAGACACAGAATATGCTCATCAAGCTGCCCAACAAGATACCTTTATTCAGCCAAATTGGAAAACTTGTGTGTAACTCAAAAGATCAGAATAGAGTCCTTACTGAGCAAGGTTAGGAGGGATAGAAACAATCGGCTTATATAGAGTATTTTTACTTCATAGGAATGTGGTTCAGATTGCTGAAAATGTATCCTTTGCATGAAGTACAAGCATAATCCTATGCCTACTTTGCCCTTTGAGTAAAAGTATGCTTAATAGCAATTTCAGGGGGGAAAAAAAAAAATCTACTTAAAGCCTGTTGAGCAGAATATCCACTTATAGAGGGAAACTATAAGTGAATAATGTTAATGGAGTTCTGTTTTGTAAAACGCATAGAACAACTAATAGAATCAAGCTACTATAACAGTGGATGATTGAATTACATTTAAGAGAGTACCTAATTTATGACCTTTAAAAATAGTTTTAGAGCTGTCTGCTTGATAGGTTTTGTAAATCCTAGACCTCCTTCATACAAAAGTTTTTTAGGAATCTCATCTCTCACTTTATATTATGGTCAGAGGACCTTTTGTGCTATTGTACGTCAGTAGTTCCATTAAAATATTTAAGTAGGCTAATTACTGAAAGAAAAAAACTGCTCTCTAGAGAAAATTATTATACCTGTTTATTAGCGTGGGAGAAGTTCTTAATCTGGGAGTAAATTTTGAACAATAGCGATGAACAATGACCAGACCCAGGACCTCTTCAGAAAAAGGAATTAAGCCCTATAAATATCAATTATTGAGTGGTTTTCCTCAAAACAGTAGTTTTTTAAAAAGTAGGAGTTTGTGCGTAACTTCCACCAATAACTGGCATACTATGTACAGGAACATGAAGTTTTATACTCCCATCACTTTTTTCCTCCCATTTAATTTTACTGTATCTGTTTGTTTTATTGCTGTGAAACTGATTCAGTGTTATCTTGTGCAAAGGAAACCCCCAAATTTACTGCACACTTTATAAAAACTGTTTGTATTTTTATCAGTTTTAAAGAGGTTGCTCTTGCAGACATTTGACGCTGATTTTGTGTCATAGTATTCAGGAAAGTAAAGAGAATTTGAGAGCCCTTCCGTGTATCATTGGGTTTTATATAGAGATTCCGTGTAGGAATACCCTTCTAAAACTCTGAAGTTTTACATCATTCCTTAAAACATCGTACAATTTTGTTAGCTTTTGTGCCAGAGGGTTGTGCCTGCTGTGGTGTCATTCATTGCTCATCTTAAAAGAAGGCAGAGAACAAAGGTGGAATAAGCTGCTAATCTTCTGGATCAGCCAGACGTTATTATTCAGTCGTATATGGGAATTTAAGGCACCGATCCTTAAGGGCGAGAGGTGCAGGAGAGGGGCTGCGAGGCTGCCAGAAGCAGTCACTTCCTTGTAGCATCCCGGTTGCCAGAGCGCTGGTGCGTCATGCTGTCTTAAATGTGGCTTTTGCCTGCTGGGTGCAATGGAGCTCTCTGTGGAGCATCGCATTTCCAGAGAGCTACAAATGGAATTGGCTAGTTTAAGAATGCGATCATTCGATTTATTTTTTTTGAAGATCAATTTAGCAAGAAAGACCCTAGTACTTTATAGGTCTTGCTTGTTCTCTACGAAAGCGCTGTGCCGTAGCTCTGCCCAAGTTCCTGTTGAGGTAACCTCAAAATTATTACTGCTGCAGAATCGGAGCCAAAAGAGCTGGACTGCATGTGTACAGCTAAGGAACAGACCAGAAAAAGGCAGTGAGATTTCTGTGGTCAATCATACTTACGGTTCTGTACTTTATAACATAAAGTAAAAAATGTATTGTTTTACAGAGAAGCTCCATTATAGGTCAGCCCTTGTCTTAACCAGCCCCTTGACAGTGGCCCCACTTGACTCCCAATACAATTTACTCTGACCGTTAGTTAAGGACTGTTTCTGCTATGTCTGTGGTGTTCGCAGCTCCATATGGTGGTTGCTTAAGGCTGGTCTAGAAGTAAACAAGAAATACAAGGTTTCAGTCACACAAAGGTATGGGGCTCAGTCTATAAAACTAAAGAAGGAATTAAACATAGGGAGATGCTCTGTATTTATTTTACACCAAATTATGCCAGGAATCGGAGATTAGGTCTCCTCTTTTTGTCATTCTTATTGGTTCATTATCATACCTTTTCCAAAGTAAAACTATTTTTTTTTTTTTGTGATTTTATTGCTGCTTTTGTGAAAATGAAATTACTGCACTATCCTGTATGTTCAGTACTTGCAGCAAGGAGGGATTCTGGCTTTGCCCCAAACTGCTTACAGTCTGGATACTTTCACAGTGAACATCTCTGGAGCAGCGAGGAACGTTTTTGTGAGGATGAGAGAGAATGTCAGGCTGAAGCACCATAAATAACTTAGAGCCCTCAGATAATTGTCCTGTGAAAGTTCCCAGTGCTTCCAGTTTCTTCCTACCCACCCCTATTTTCAGCTATCAGATACAGAATCTTGACTTAATATTGTTAATTGCATAGTAAACAGAACAATATTGTTTGCCCCAAGACAGATTACCATTTCTCATTATAGAATTCTCATAGACCACAAATCATTGATACCATCTCCACCAGTTATAATAAAGTTTATCTTCAATCTGATAAAAAGCATGTACTGAATAATAACTGTTGCTCTTATTGTAAGCGTAATGTAAAAACATGCTTTTTTAAAAGCTGCGTAGTTCAATGAAGTTACAATTCTGCATTTGCCCTAGCAAAGAGAGGTGAGAGTTGTGGACGTAAATGGTCAGATTTCCAAGCGCGACTCTGTGGGTACAGCGTGTGCGTTGCACTTGACAGCTGATGAACCTCTTACCACAGTCAACTAAAACAGTCAGTCCCACTTTCCCTGCATTTATCTGTGTTTGTACTTGAACCCGTTGTTCAGTGTGTTACGTATTTGCATCTTTAGCTTATTCACAGAGAATTGAAGTGCATTTAGATGCTGTAAGAAGGTTTATCTCTTCATTTCAAATTGCAGAGATCCTCAGTGGTCTGAAGGTTTCTGCCTCTGTCCCCAAGATGAGTAGTCATACCTGCAACATTGCAAGCACTGACACTACTAAGTCCCGGCTGAAAACTGCCTGAAAAAAAGTTTCATTTTACTTATCTCCCACCACTACTTGCGCACACTCACAGATGAAGAAGAAATAATTCAGTATGACACAAACCACCAAAATCCATAAAGGGAATACCGTGGCAGAAGTATGGATATTGTAATGCTTTTCAACTGTTTTGCACAAAGTGGACATCTTCCAGTAGTGCATTTCCAATCTTCCCTGGTGAATTTAGGTACTCTTTGGGGGGGTTAATCTTTTAGCCCTAAATGTTTTTGTCGTATATATTAAGATGGAAGCATTTGCATCGTTGCATAAGTGTCATTAAGAACAAGATTGGCCCAAATGTTAGCCGTCACAGCTGAAGTTTGCATTTTGCTACCTGTTTCCATTGAGATCAGGCTCAGCCAGCAAGTTCAGCTCTAAATACAAACTTTCTCAAAGCCTGGCTCTGCTCCTGACTCAGGGTAGTGCTACTTTGGTGAGAAGTCCTAAAATTTGGAGCCAGTTTTAAAGTTCAGGGACACTATAAGACAACTGAAAATATTGTGCAGGTCCATCAGGGTTTGGATCGGGGTGTGTGAAGTTGTGACTGAATCAGGTTCTAGTGTAATTCTGTGGGGAAACAAGGATTCAGCAGGATTCTTTCAGAGTTGAACCCCAAACTCATTAAAATATTACAATAAAGTAATTAATGCACATGGCCACTAGACACTCTTAAAATGTAAATTTCACAGCTGTAAGAAATTAGATTTGTTTAAAAATAACAGAAGGCTCAAGTACAAATTATGGAGTAAAAGCCTATAAAATTTCAAACTTGGTTTTAAGGCACAGCCTTTTGGGGTTTTTTTTGGTTTGCGGGGGGGTTTGGTTTTTTTCACTAGATCATTTACTTTAGCACTAGCATTCAGAAACTGAATTCCTTGTCTGTCTTTTGCCTCTGAAGTTGTAGTCAGGCACCAGTGTGGAACTGCTTAGTTGGGAAGTCTTCTTATCAGAAGGTCGGACTTTGAGAACAAGGCAAATTTTGCAACGAGCCTGTCCCCCATCTGAACCCCATCTTGTGTTCAGGAGGTGCCAGGCTTGCAGCTACAGGCACAATATTGTGAAGTTCATTGAATGCCAGTTTGAGTTGTTTGCACAGCTGGGAGGACAGGTAGTTCTCAGCTGACACCCATGTATTAACAGTTGTTGGGACCACTGCTTTTTCACTGTACGTGCATTTTGGCTGGCACAAGCATAACTTGACCAATTTCAGTAGTTCCTAGAAGTCAACGCCCCTAAATCAATCTGTGCCACAGAGGCTAAGAAAATTAAAGCCGCTCCAAAGTTCAGGAGCAATGGAGCCAACTGGATTTTACAAAGGATGTAACGTACATCTTCTCAGTGCAGAGGCCTAATTCCAGATTCTCTGGCTCTCTCACCTGTCGGTGTTTACAAACATGGGCCTGACTATAATGCAAGAAAAGACTTCGACTAACAAATGTCCGGCAGTGTATTTCAATCCGTTTATGTTTGAAACAACACTGAAATATAGGGCTCCACAATGGCTTCTTGGCACACCAGCTTTAGCAGAGTACTGAAATGGTTGAAGGAAGGAATTCCGGTCAGAATATGTTCCAGATGAATCCTGTTGGAGGTCCATTTCTAAATGTATTCTACGTGCCTAACTATTAAAAAGTTCAGATTATGACCCCTCTAATGTTATTTTAATGCTAGTTTTTAAAATGTAATTATAAATCAAATTACATTTGAGATCTGAAGCTGACAGTAGTGAGCTGGAACACTCTAAGAGCTGCTTTAAAAATAACCCCTCTCAAACTTTATTAGTGATTTCAGAAAGAGAAGTGCAAGTGGACTGGCCAGATTCATCCACACTGTTTCTGTCTGAGATAGGACAACTTGCTACGTGTCAGTTGTTTTCTGTTTTACAGAGACATAACACGGGATCTTTCCTCTTTACCTGGAAATTGCATTTCCAAAGTTTGAGTTTCTTTCTTTGAGCTTAAGCAGAAGGCATGAGCTCATTTAAATTTTATTTCTTCCCTTCTTTTCTCATTCTTTACCATAACGAATTTCTCTAAAGATTAAGATTTCTAAACACTGAACAGCAACCAAAAAAACAACTAAGTTGAGAAAAGCAGGCCATGATTTGGCAACTGCAAAATTTTGGGGTGACTCAAGCAATCATAGGAAAGAAATGCACTTAGTGACTGTCGTTGTGTTGGTCAATGGCATCTGCTTACCTGGGTGAAGGTATGTATGTATTTGAAAAAAAGGGCTGGAAAAGAGACCAGAAGGACATAGCTGAGAGTATGTAAGCATTCAGCAGGGTTGAAATGCTGTGTTCAAATAACGTCTATAACGGTTTTGGTAACTTTATATTTCTTTTTCTTTTTTTTTTTTTTTTTTTTTTATTTTAGTAAATGTAAATGTTTGCATTAGATACTCCTGTAACCTGCCTAAAAATGAACCAATCCACAAAGATAGTACATTAGAAACTATAGAATTCAAATTTCCATTTATATAGATGTAGTTTA
>NW_008795436.1:378898-381314 GCF_000699145.1 Aptenodytes forsteri
TTTAATTCACAGTTAAAATAGAAGTGAAACCCTTCCCCTATGGTTATCAGCAGCAAAATTTTTATTAATTTTAACAGCAGCAGTAGGTATAAGAGCATCTGTGCAGAAGAATCTTCATATCTTCTGTAGTCATATTGACTTCATTAAAGATCAGAGACCCGATGTTGTAATTTTATCATATCTTTCTGTAGCATTCACAAAGTCCCTATTCTTGCACACCAGAAGAAACCACCTTTGCTCAAAAGCCTTCCTATAACATTGTCCCAATCCTGCACTGTATAAAGTTTTGGATGTTCTGCATTTTAACTCATCCACTAGTTACCTAGTTTCTTGTGAGCATTATAGAGGATTTAGAGGTAGAGGTGAGGGTGATAATCCTGTGTTCAAGTTGGGTAGGTTTCTGTAGAAAGTAGGTTGCACAGAAGATGGCTGCAGAAGTCAAGACTGATGAAGCTAATGCAGGGAGTGAAAATGGCAGTCTGATGAGCAGATAAGTAAGGAAAGGATCTGGGAATGTGCTAGCAGACAAAGACAAGAAAGCTTGAATGTGGCACAGCTGAAGAGGGAAGAACTGGTAAGAGATGGGGGGTGACAAGTTTCTGGTATTGACAGGAAACATGATCTGCACAGCTGTATCTGTGACTAACTTAAAACTGGCAGGACATTCTTTAGATGATTACATCTATCAAACTCCTCTTTAAAGAAAGAATAAATATTTTACCAAAACGGAGAAAAAAAAGGCTTAGAGCTGTTTTAATAAACTATTAGAAAACTATTTTGAAGCCAGCGACTTAGAAGGCAGTGACTTCTCATGCCTAGAAACTCAGTTCTAGGAAGGCAGCCACTCGTAATGGAGGCAAATAGTAGGCAGGAGGCTGCAGCTTGTACTTTAAATACCTTGCAAGATAAACATCTAGGTGGACTACGTGCTTCTAATTCACATCTAATTAATAGGGCATAGAGGAAAAAGGCATCTCCCAGTCAGATTACAGAAGCCAAAGACACATTGCATGAATTGTTCTTTGGACTGCTTGGTTTTATGCAGCAGTTTTTGTAGAGATGACTGTGCTGGAGCCACCACTTGCTGCAATTGGCCTAGCTATCCGAGACAAAGTTTAAATACGTTAACGTGGGTACTCCTGACAAATGTGGTATCCTAGAAGTCAGTGTGTGACGTTTATCCTGCTGAGATCCACAGTGCTCTACAACATTGCTACAAGTGCCTTAGCTAGCTATTTATTTCAAAGTGGTTGGGAGACTCTTGGTGGAAAGTCTGGAGTTAGAAGCAATTGTGAAGTCTCAGTTGGCACAGATTAGTCCCAGGATTTAGGACTAGCAAAGTGACTTAAGCACTAAATCCCTGCCTTTCCCCTCTAGCCTTGTTCCAAGCTTAGCTGATTACAGGACCAAACTTAGAGATTTCCAGCTGATGAAGATGATACACAAGGAAGCGGTTTGTATAGCTTGATTTATGTTGATGAAATGAACGGTAAGTGTTTTCTTTACAAAGAAGAATTACATATCATCATTCTAGCTACTAATATTGCCATTATAAACTAAAAGTATGAAGTTTTTCAACCCTAGAGGATGGGGTTATTAGTGGTAACAGCACAACCAATGAGTTGCTAGGCCAAAAGAAATACTTAAGTTCCAGGAAAGCAGTGTTAATTCTTACTGTTCTGTGCAATTGCTGTAGCTTTTGAACTGGACACTTACATGTGTGGAGCAGTACGATAACAGACAATACATTGAAAAATAAAATCTAAAATCTTGATTTTCCTAAGACTTTCTAGTCATAAAAAGCACAGTTACTTATGGAGGGCGTTCTCTAAGTCCTGTAGTAACAGGCTAGGGAGACAAGGAGAAGATGTGTGGTACTTAGAAGAAATAAGATAACTCTGCCTTGTGTAAAACATTCTGAAAAAGGTTACTGCAAACACGTGCCAAAAGCTGTCTTCCTTCATATTCAGGTGGGTGGCAGGCAGGTTTGTCAGGCTGGTGCCTGGCCAGGGGCTGGTGGTGGGGTCCTCCTGGTGGGACTAGTCCAGGGTGCTTTGCCACGTTGTCCCAGGCTGTGGGGGGGGAGGTGGTGGGGGCTGCTGTGCGCACAGCCTCCTTCTCCTCCTTCGTGTGTACGGCGTGATGGGTTTTCTCCCACCGGTATCGCAAAGGTGGACATTCAGTAGGTTTGAAATCTGTTAAAATATGCCAAGTACTTTGTGTGAAACTTTTCATGTGTGGATTCACGTGAAAACAGTGGGGGACAGGACTTGGGCCCAGTGAGGCCCAGCGAGACCCAGGCAGGGCCCCCTCGCTTTCGAGCCCAGCCCGATCTCCTGCCCGAGCACCGTGTCCGAAGTCTTGAGGGAGGACTAAGGCAGTGAAGAAAAGTTGGTAACTGGTGGTGAGGACAAGG
>NW_008795436.1:385892-388392 GCF_000699145.1 Aptenodytes forsteri
AAAAAAAAAAAAATTAAAAATAATTAATTCCTAATTCCAATAAATTTCCTGAAGTTAACTATAAAAGATATTCATGTACTAATTCAATAGCCTGATATTAGCTGTAATCCATAATATTATCAGCATTACACTAGTAACAATTACAGTGGCAATACATAACTACAGTGTGTTTTGAGGGCAGTATTTTAATAAGGTAGGTGTTTAGTTCCCTGCAGCATATAAAACTGGTGATTTTGACTGCAGAGCTGCTTGGACTGGAAATCACAACAGTTGCCAGTAAGGTTTAGAAAGTGTGTGCCAGGCAAGGGAATCACTGTTCAATGTATTTACCCTCTGGGGAGGTAAAACACAGATGGGGGAGCTAGGAGTCTTCTAACATTTAGCTGATACATTAGTGGGTAGCAATTCTGCTTCAGGGATGTTCAAAGTAGTTCATCTACCAGTTGGGAATTATTATGGGCACTAGTACTGAGGATTAGGTATGATAGAACAATAAGGGATTGTGGAAGTACCACTATCCTCCCCCCCTCCCACAGAAAAATGTTTCATAATCTTTGATACCTTTTTATAGCTATGTCTCTCTTAAGAAAACAGTTGTTCCGGATTAATCAGATGTTTTCAACATACGTACTAAGGCACTTATCTTGAGGTAGCATTCAACTGCCATAGACAAATATGACCTCGTAATATATATTTTGACCGAAATTACGTAAAATACCATATCTTCTCTACATAAAAAGTAGTACTGTTACTGTGTGTATTCTTACCAGTTAGTTGATGTGAGAAAAGCTTGCTAAAGCATTTGCATTTGTATTTCTGTACTGGGTAAGCAAATGCAACGTTAGATCTCTGGGATTATTTTTACGCTATGAGAGATAAGGCTATGCTTTAAAACTTTAAATTCATGATGGAGGAAGGATGATCACACTCAGAGGAAAAGAAGAGCATGGTCCAAAATAAGGAGAAGGCAACTCAGTTTCTGTTGAGCTATGCCCAGTTATTATCACCTGATTATTTTTACCCTAGCAATCTCACCTGGACATACATTAAATTTTTCCTGTTTTTTTCTATAGTCTCGAAGTTAAAACATTTTCCAAAATGTACAAACAAACAGCTAATTTCATTGCACTGCTGTCTGCATGCAGTGAAATAAAATATGATTAGCTAGCTGAAAATGTGTAACTTTTCAATCAGTAGTTAATTCAGTCCCAAAACCGTATTCATATAGGTTTGAAACAAAATTGACCTTCTTGTTTATGTAATCTGTACATACAATAAGTGCCTGATTCAGTAACAAGCTACTCAACAATGTAGATTTTCTGAGGCACAGGAAAAGAAGAAAAATCTAGTACTCTTCTGAATAGAGCCATCACCTGTGCACTGCTAATGCTCTGAAATTTCTGCATTTGGAAGGGGCAAAACTAGTACAGGAGACAAATTCCCCACGTTACGCAGAAGACAAAATTCTCATGGTCAATTGTAGAGCAGCTAAACGGAGAGCTGCAGGAACGGGGAGGGGTAGACCTCTTCTCACGGCTGTCCGGCATCATTCCCCGTGGCTGCTGTTGTCTTTTAAGTGTAGGAAGTTTTGGGGCTTTACCCCAGAACGGACACTAGAAGATACATGTTACAGTGGACCCTCTGGGCTCTGCATCCACTGATGCACGAGAAGCATGTGCATAGCGGGATTCCACTTTGCATGGTGGATGTGTACCTTTTTATTCCCTGCCTTTCATAGCTGCAGCTGAAGGCAACTGAATTATGGCTGTTTCTCTGTCAGAAGACTGCCAGTGGCAGAAATGGAGTAGGATTTATCTTTAGTGCAGGAGAGCCCTGTCTGAAGGCCCAGTCAGGATATGTGCTGGATATCCACAGCTCTCATTGATAGCTGCGTGAGCTAAAGTTGTTCTGCATCTCACAAAACTGTCTTCATTGCGAAGAACCTGAGGATATGTGGGAGCTTTTGGCTTTGCTCTGAAGTTTCTGAGGCTGTTCTGTGGTATGTTGAATACTTGCTTCTGCCTTCAAACTGGAAAGGTTTGATGGCAGAGTGAAACAACTAGAAATCCACAGGTATGAATTTACCTATGGGTGGAATTTCTTTTTACGTGCATATGTATTTTATTTTGGTATAATTTTGGACTTTCTGCTCTTAGTTTCAAAAAACCTTTTTGTCTTTAACTTAGTATATCTTTCTTTACTTAAATGTGTAGTAGGAAGCTGAATTTCACTCTTCAGAAATGCCTCCAGCTAATGAAAATACCGTTATTGTATTCACTCGGTATTTACTGCATGTTAGTGAGTGATGTGCCATTAACAAAATCCATTGGCTTGCACACCTGCATTTTCTTCGTATGTGCATGGGAGAAGAGAATCAAGTGGTTCACTCTTCCAAGGTGACAGCATTGTAAATCAGTGGAATGGTGTCTTGTTGAATCTGCACCCAGACGGAGGTGGACTTGAAACAATAGTGCTGACAGAGGTGTGAATCCTCTCACCT
>NW_008795436.1:391617-439117 GCF_000699145.1 Aptenodytes forsteri
GGGGGGGGGGGGAAGGCTAGTAATGGAACATAAATTTAACCCTTCTCACTATACAGGGCATGCCATACAAAAGTCTTTTTGTGTGTGTGCTTAGATGGCTATCTTTGGCTCTATATAATAACGCCATTGCTTTATTTTTTTGTGAGCATAAACCTTAATGCTATATTCTTTCAGTTAACTGGAGCTTGATCAGGCTTTATGTAAGAACTTTTGCTTTTTTTTGCCAATAGCTTATAACTGGACGTCTTTCTCGGGGTTGGTATTGGGATGTGCAGGAAGAAATGACTTCTCATGGTATTTAAACAATAGCCTCAACTAGACTGTCAACATTTTTAACGTACCTTTCTTTTGCACTTATGTTTTTATTTCTCAGTGAATACAGCTCATGCTGGCTCTCTAGGATAAGGTAGCTGAGCCAGAATATGGCTGCTTTTCAATTGCCCCTGATTTTGCTTAGATGAGAGGCTACAATATATCTAGGTAGGTGGATAAAACTTTCCATTCATCGTAGCTCCCTGTCTCATGGACAAGTGTGTTAGTCCTGCTGTCACTGTAAATTGACGTTAGAGATACTGGGAAGAAGAAGGTGGGTTACTCTGTTATGTATGCTAAAGAAGTTACCGATTCCTGATTTTCAGGCTCTCTCTATACTCCTCTACTATTTTGGCTTTATGTCATGCGTCTTAATGTCAGCATCTTATTTGGCCATTGGCATGCGTATGCACATTAGATAGTGTGGCTTGCCTGGAAAGAGTACTGACTACAGGCCATGATTGCTGTACTGAGATTAGAAACCATGTTGATTCCACAGAAAAATAAAAAAGAGAGGTTCTAAAATTTCCAACTGTTGGAAACGTTGTCTGATGTGACTCTGGTGGGGCAGTGGACGTTCATATGGAGCTCTGTGTTTATTCATTCAGGAGACGGCAATGGAGAGATTACAGAAGCAGCAAGAATTAGCAGTCACTCCAGTATGGAACCTGTCTAACCACAGTTTCTAGTTGATTTTGTTCAGTGCCCATGTTTCTTTGAAAGTTCAGTCAGCCCTACACCTTAAGTATGAGACAAAGTTGACTGAACTTGTATGATTTATAAATTTCATTGCCGATGCAAGGAAAGAGTGATGTTAGATTCTGAATTTGCTTGAAGATTTGATTCCAATCTTTTCTGTAGTCCGTAGATTACCAAAATATTTAATTTCAGCCTGTAATTAAAATAAAATCAGATTATATAGGAATTCCAAGTCTTTGCAAAATATTTTATACTCATTGGTCTGAGAAGGGTAAAAACTTTCTAAGTAGGGCTCCTGGTGGTCTGCATATGGTTGTTAATGGCAGGCTTCTTCTGGCATGACTTGGGATACTCAAATTAATTTAAAAAATTGAGAGTATATTTTCCTGTTAAATATTGGGTGCTTTGTTGTGTAAAAGGTGATGGCAAAACTGCCATTGACTTTGGTGGCAAAGATCCTAAAAGACCTGAAATTATGTGAGTTTGGGGAGTAATTTGTTTTGTTCACATTGTCTGAGAGCAGATAGGCATTTTCTCATGTTGCTTTGTTGCTTGAAATTATTTGCAGTGTTCTTCATGGAGCAATGCTTGGGCTGCTGATTGTTTGCATTGTAAACAGTTTGTTGTAAATATTCACCATGTTGATGAGTTGCAGAAGTCACATGCTGTTGTTTACGTTTCCTCATTGGCTAATAGATGTAACTGGAAGCAGATGCCTATCCTAATATTCTCTAGAAGAAAATCTATACTAAATAGACTAAAAACGCAGCTCCTCCTTGGGGTTTTGCTTTATTAGCAACAAAAACAATAAAATAACGAGTCAGTTTATGCCTTCTTCCCAGCTTTGGGTGCTTCTGAGTTTGCTCCCCTGGGTTGCATTGTGCACTCGCTGGATGAGGTCCTGGCCCTTTGAGTTCGATGGCAGCGCTCCTGTTGACTTCAGGAGGAAGCAAATTCTCTGCGGAGGTCGGGGCCCTCGCAGTCTCCTCACCCCGCTGGGATAGTGCACCACCTGCTCCGGGCCCACATGGGAGCACACAGTTTCCAGTAAGCGCTCTGCTTGCTGACGGGTGGGGTATCACAGGGAGTCACAGCCAGCCTCTTACACCAGCCAAGCCGTTAGGAATTACCGTGTTTCAATGTTACAGTCTAATACACAGCTCAGGGTTACTTTGACAAGTCATTGAAACTCCTTTTTTTCATAAATGTTCCTGCTAGTGAGGCTGGTTTGCTGCAGCACTCAAAGATCAAATGCAAAAGGGCAGGAGCAAGAATGCAAAATGAATGTATGTGAGGAATGGTTCTGAATATCTCTTCATCTCTAATTTGAAGTAAAACTTTTGTTTAGGTTTCCCTTAATGCAGTTTCTTTCCTGGGACTGATAGCTTCACTGTTATTTTTCCTAGACTATTTATGTGGAAGGGGGACTAGACGGAATAAAGCTTAGATTATTGTTGCTCCGTTTCACTCTGGTAAAAGTGCTACTGGGGAGAACGCAGGATCCTGGCTGTCCGTGTTCCATTAGGTTTGTATTTAATTACGGTTATTCCTTTTTCTCCAGGCACTCTCCAGCTTCCTGGACCACACACTACAATGTTTAGCTGGTCACTGTTTTTTTCAGTCCTGCTGAGCACCCTCAATTCCACCTAAAGTGAATGGGAATTGCTGAAGCTCAGCACTCTCTAAATAAAGGCGCCTATTATCGATGTCACTGTTTGAGATAATAACTTGTGCCATGCATAAAGAGTGAAATCACTGTGCTTTTTTAATTCCTTCATATGAGATTTTGCTACTCTTTACTTTTCTCTACTGCTCAATGGTCCAGCTAGATAGCATGGCTTTTGAAATAGGTGATGCCTTCTCTAATTAGGCACCATTGCAGTTACTGATGAATTCATACAATTTTGTGTTCAAAGTTAATGAATGTTGGCTTTGATCAGCCTCTGACTGTGATTGGTAGCGGTAGTTTTATCCATGCTTTATGCAAGTCACCCAAACCTCTTGGTTATACAGAATTGAGCTAAGTCTTACGGGGGGGGGGGGGAAACCACTAAGTGAGACATTGTCAGAATGTACCACGTGCAAGAAACCCAGCCTACATGGCTCCTAACAGAGATGCAAGGAAAGTATAGGAAAACCCCAGTGTTTCATTTGAATCTTAAGTATGTGGTCAAAGGTTGTGCTGCAAAAGCTGTATATTCAATTGGATTCAGTACAGGTGTCTTCCTCCCGCAAAAGCCACTTGGCTTCCCGTCCTGGCTCTACTATCCCATCACTGTGAGTGACGTTCTAAAAAAAGGTGTCAAGCTCAAGTAATCAGGCTGCCTTTAATGATCTGTGCAGCTGTCTCTGTCTCCTCTCTGCACAGTTTCTAGATGCAAGGTACGTATGTCTGTCCCACACCTCTCCATGCTGCTTCTCTCCGTGATGCACGCTCACTGCATCAGAGCTCACAGGGAGGAAACTGAACCTGTGTGACCATTGTACTGGTGCTTCCCCCCTAGAGTTTTTGATGAATTTGCATGAGGTTATTATCCCCTCACGCACATCTCAGAAAGGCAGGTAACTCCACATTGTCAGTTTTCCATCTGTAGCATGTGGATAATTACACTTTTCTGCCTCACATGGGTGTTGTGAGCACTAATTAGTTAATGTCTTTTCAGCACTTTTCTCATACAAATACTAAGCAGTTATTGCTATAATTATTATTATTTCTTATTATTTTGTTGTTCTTCAAATAAGGGATTTTAAGCACTCAGTTATATCTGAGTATTTGAAAGTATAACTTCATATACATTAAATGACGGTGTTATGGTAATGCCAGTTGGTTGCTTTAAAAGGCTGATGCATGTTTCATGCTTGGCAATTCACAAATCCACCCCAACTGAAGCAGCGTTTTCTTTAAAAATATGCCTCTGAAGCAACAAGATCATACCACCAAACACAGAAATCCAGTGTCTGTAATATAATAAGGCATAACACGGTTTACATTAGTTGATTAATAGTGCATGCTTTGGGTGTGCTGTGAGCACTGGAAAAAACTCAGTTGGCTAGAGGGAATGTGGCTTTGGACGTCAGTGGCTGAACTACAGCCGTGTCAATTCAGCAATGCGGTATTCCTGAGTTTGTGCCAAAATCACCGGACTTCTGCAGAACTTCAGGTTCTCTTGAACCCCAAATTTAAGTAAAACTTAAAAAAAGAGAACTTAAGCAAAACTTAAAGAAAAGATGAAGCTATCATGTTTCCTGTGATTCGGTGTGGAAAGCACATGCCTGCCAAAGGTCATCCAGGGGACGGTGAGCCCGGTCAGAATAATGCTTCCTCAGCTACAGAATCCAGCTCCAAGATTCCCTTGGCCTTGGGATTTTCTAAGGCCAAGGGAATGCCTTATGCTCTATATGACATAATTTTAAAGTCTGGAAATCCTGTTTTTTGCACTAGGGAACTGAAATGCAACAGTTTTTTTTCTCAGAGAAGGGGAATCCTGATGTGGGAAAGCTGCTTCTTGCAGATGGAGGGCCCAGCTTCTGTAGCAATCTTCCTTTTTCTGGACTACTGTGGAAGCTTTTCCATACGGTCTGAGGACAATATAAAAGGATAATGGCATGAAGGATTCAATTTCCCAGGCGGAAAACACAGGCATGGGAATGAAATTCTTATTATGTACAGCCACTTGGAATTGGATGCAGAACAAAGCAGATCTCTGGCAAGCATCTGAAGAACTGATTGATGATGGAGCACTGTGGGGGGAAGGAGTGGAAGCTGGCAGGTAGGGGTGGATGGATTGGGAACTATAGGAAGCTGCAAATCATCAACTTCTGGTCCACGAAGACCAGGAAAATGGAATGCAGCTCAAGCCTTAAGCCATCTTTTTCTTGGAGCCTCTTAAGGTTCCATGAAAGAATGGCTGTAATTGGATTAGAGTTTGTGTGGAGGCACAAAGCCCCTGTGCAGATGTCCTTGACTTGCTATCTGCTTCCCTTGTGGAGCAGCTACGAATTTTGCTGGTGAGGAGAGGGCCATTGTGCTAGGCTGTTGCTGGAGAGTGCGCTTTCCAGTGGGACTCCTCTGTGCCACGTCACAGCCGGTTTCCTGCTCTGTGACCACACGTATGACTGAAGTGGCTAGCTCATCCCAGACCAAACTGACTGCTCTGTGTTGCATGTGATGGCATAAAGCAGGGGGACGGCTGGGGCTCAAGCAAGGTGTGGAGGTCTTTCGGCGATGTTTTGGAGAGAGGAGGTCTGGGGCAGGGTTCAATCTGATAGGCTTGATGGGGCTGCCAGGTTAGTCCTGTCAGCAGAAGGCAACTGCTGCCCAGCTCAGTTGGATGGATCACATCAGGATTTCTTTCGTTCCTAGCCTTTCCCATGGGATTTTCTGTGGGAAGGTATGATCTTCTCCATAGAATAAGCTGTCAGCCTTGTGACAGCTATATAGTGCCTGGACTGGTTTGTCTGCAAGTGAGGATTTTCAAGCTAAGTCTGTTTCTTACTGAGGATTGTCTGGGAGTGACTAGGAAAACAGAAGTATCCTTTTTTGAGGGTTATTTTGAAAATGTCTGTGTTTGTAGAGTGAGAATGCTGTATGCGATCTAGATAAATAATGTAGGAGAGTCTTGCAGCTCCTATGTAAACTGGCAAGGTGTTCTTGCAGAGTTGGAGTCACTGTTACAAAATTCTTCGGCTTTGGTAAATTCAGCTTTAACCAATTTTAAATCTACAATTGGGATGGGAATAATTTTAAGTTAAATGCCTAATTAAATACAGAGGGGATATATAGTTTTGAAATGTGACAACTCTTTTCTTGTAGTTGCCTCTGCTTACATACACACTGCAGTATTTTATGGTTTGCACCTGAAGTTACTTATGCAGTATGCCCAGCAGCTATATGAATATCCATTTATGTGACCTTGTAATCAGTTTATTGGTGTTTTAGTTTATTGGTGTTTTAGTACCTTGTTGCTGTTATTTTTATCAGCCTAAACTACAAGAAGTTAATTTCAATAGAATTTCATAAACTAAGTTTGAAAGAAGTAGTTCACCAGAAGTTATGAAGCAATGGATATAGTCTGGTCACGGCAGGTTTTTTTCTATCTTCAAGGAAGTCACAATGTAAACTCGAGTGTTTTGTTGGTGGGGGTTTTTTTAAGTGTTAATTTTACAATTATTTTTATAATGTGTTTTCAGAAAGACAAAGTTTATAGAGATGTAACGTTTTAGTAACAACAGATATCTCTGCAGGGAAAAAATTGCTACATTTTAGAGCAAACAAGTCCTTTTTCTCGTCCCAAAATCTTGCCCATTTTTTTTCCACAACTATGTTGGCTGGTCTGGTAAAAGCTATTACATCTCTGTATAACACTTGTCATTCTTAGAATAGACTATCAGAGTTCCAACAACACACCTAGTACATACTGTAAACAATTTTATTTAATTGATGTCAGAATTAAATGCCTTTTTTTTTTCTTACATAAATGCATGAGTGGATTATCTGGAGAGAAGTTTTTTAGTACCTACAATTGTAGCAGGCAAAATTTATTAAGAGGCTATTGTCAGTACTTCATTTTGTGACTGTGACTAGGTGTTGCTTTGTTGTGGTAAATAAGCATGAATAAAAAGCCAACTTTCCAATTCATTCCCAACTGATAGGCTTATGATACTGTGTGCCTGTATCATAAAATAGCAGATCATCCTATTGGAAAACAAAACAAAACAAAACTCCATTAATTAAGCACATACTTGTATCTTTTTATAATGTTTTTACAGTTTCAGTAAGGGACAAATCCCGTGGTGTCATCCATGGACATAGCTGAAGTAAAAGTGGCCCACGTTTAGTTTGAGCGAGAAACACCGTAATAGACTGGGTTGCTATTATAGAAAGTTTATTATTATTGGTATATAAACTAGCTGGGGGCTTAAACACAAAGCAGGTGGGTAATTTAGCTAGCTCCTGCATCCAATTAAAAAAATCTATGTTCTGTCCACAGTAGGGGAATGGTCATAGCTGAGAAACTGCTATGTATTAGATTGTACCACACCTGTGGCATGTTCACTGTTATAAGCTGTGTAGGCTGTAGAAAACATTAAATCCTCTCATTACTGCCTTACATAAGACAGACACTTCAAGCAGTTCCACATTTATCTGAGATTACCAGTTAAACTCCTTAAAAAGCAACTGGGGCTTGTTCACTCAATTGGGTGTTTTCAGGATTTTGGTGTGCTTTGTGATTAACAACAGTATGTCTTTGATTAGGGAGATGACATTTCTGGGAAGACTTACCGTTTCTGATTTTTTGTTTGCTGGGTGT
The DNA here is from genome assembly GCF_000699145.1 of Aptenodytes forsteri. Lineage (NCBI taxonomy): Eukaryota > Metazoa > Chordata > Aves > Sphenisciformes > Spheniscidae > Aptenodytes > Aptenodytes forsteri. Next base: position 398,940 of record NW_008795436.1, read on the forward strand.
GTCTGAGGTGACAGGTATGTCGTTAGCTCTCTTGCCCTTTGTTGGTAAAGCTAACCTTGTGAAACTGGAACTAGAATCTTTTTTTTAATTTGAGGAAGAAATGCACCATTAACACTTCGGGTTCTAGCCAAGCCCAGGCTGTGACAGCAATTAAAGGCAACTGATGGAATAAATTGTTTGGAAACCTCTTTATCGTTAATGTTTCCTTTTTGTTTATATCGAGCAAATAAGGGAAAGAAACATTGACTTGTAACCAGGTAGCAGTACATTGAATGTCCTACCACCAGTCTCCTGGTTTTCTTTGGGCTTTTTTTTTTTTCTTTTCCCCTTGTTTCATACTTTTTCACATTAAGTTGCATACTTGTTGCTACTCACTAAATATAACCTTACTAGTTTCTTTAAACCCATAAGTAAACTTAGCCCAGTGCGTGGTTTCACAGAAGTCAAAGGGGGCCGTACTGGTGGATTCCTCTGTTCAGAAACATAAATGCTTTTGGGATCAGAGCTGGCAGTCGTGAGCTTCTGTGGACAGGGACTGTTTTCTTCTTTTGTAGTAGGAAGTTACTATCTCCTTAGCCGTAGTGCAGGGTCCCGGATCTGAATCTGGCCAATATCAGCTAAGACATTCAGGCACTACTGTAATACAAATAAGAATAATAATGGTATTTAACATTGCTTTTTTCATAAATCAATCAAAGAAGTCAAAGCAGCAGGCATAACTAATATTACTTGCAGTTAGATAGGGCTACATCTCTTTCATAAAAAGTGTTTTTCTGCAATATTTAACCATTGTTGGCAATAATCATCAATATTAATCCTTAACAGCAACATGATAACCAAGCTAGCAGATAAAATGGCTGTTAAAAAAGTAGGAAAAAAAGGAATAATAGGATTGTGGAATTTTAATATTCTCCAGCTATTTATTAAAAAGTGCTTATTTTGTATGTGTTTATTTCTAATTTTCAGCTGTAACATTACTTTGCAAAAAACTGTAATTGCTTCTTAATTTCAAATCCCAGTTCCTTTGTGCTGTATACAAAGGTAGGATATTTCTGTACTTATTGTTCACAGCACTCTGTGTAAAAAATCACGTTCATTTCAAGAAGCTGTTATGGTATTGATTCTGGTAAAGACTTCCATTAACTGACCAATCTAAATCTCATAAGTGATGTCAGGATAGTTATGCATTTGCTTGGTTCAAGTATTCAGCCATTATGTTAGAATGCAGGCAGTGTCTGAATATGGCTGGTAAATTATTTTTAAATACCGAACCAGAACAGCTTAACAGTTCTGCAGTTTGAGACTGACACAAAAATGACAATCTGCCACCTCTTTGTTTTTTAAATATTAACGTTGTATTGGGATAGTATTTTTGGAGTAAAAACCTGTGGCACGAGAGGATAAGTGACATAAACAAAGGCAGCTGGGCTGCATGAAATAATGGAACAATAAGGCCCTTACAGCCGTTCTCATCACTCCAGTATGTTAATTAGCATTCTGTTGTGGCCGCAACACTGAAAACATGTAATCTGTATTGGTGTACTGTACAGCTGTGAACACACATTCTTTTTTGTTAGTCCCTAGAGTTAGCCTTGCCATTGGCATATGTGTGTGGGCCAAAAGTCAAACCGTCACCACTAAAATACCACGCTATAGAAGCAGAAGAGATTTTCTTTTATTTATTTCCATCGTAACCTGTGATGTAATCTGGTTACACAGCTTCTGTCTGTCTGCTGATTTTTTTACCATTTTGCCTCAGTGTGTATATATGTGTGTGTGTGTATGTGCATGTGAGTGTGTGTCTGGGTGTGTGTGCAAAGGCGTGTGTGTATATAAGGCCAAACTAATAATCTGAAATAAGTGATCTAGGAAGATAAAATGTGCTATAAATAAATAAAAGCTATTTCCTCAATAGAATAGCTTAAAAAGTCCGCCATGAGGAACATTACAGCTATATTTTCTTTTTCATGGGTAAAGCTAGTTTGATATTTTTATTCGTAATTTTATGAAAGAAAAATAGTTCAGAAATCATTAGTGCTTCGGTGAATTCAGCTGCACAGGCATGGAACGCTTGCATTTTTTAAATTTTGATACAAATATGTAAAAAATCAATGAAAGCAAACCAGAAGAAATATGGTTAAGGAAAAAAAGTTTGCCATTTATACTCCTTTTTAAAAGAATTCATACTAAAATCAGGATCTCAGCCCACTTTGTCCATGTTAACCTTACTTGACCAGGGGTTAGAGGAGACCACCTATGGATGATTTGGTCAGATGGAATTCATTCCCCATTTGAGGGGATTGGTATTTCTTTGTAGTGGTCCTGTAATTTAAAAGCATGCTGACCTCTTCTAATGCACAGGTATTTACCTAGCAAAGAAGTCTACCTTTTGGATCACCAATTAGATTTAAAATTAAGAAATAAGATTTCTAGTATTTCCTCTTAAATGTACATTTACGCAGCGAATATTCACTGTCAAACCTGTTTGCTAGTCTCCATTTATTACTTCATTGTGGTGATCTCTGTACTCACACACACACACAAAAAGAGGTAGGAAAAATTTTTCTTAGAAAATAACTTGCGGTGCTCTTGGGTGAATACATCCTTTATCCATACTCAGATGATAAGAGTGAAGGCTTAGCTCATATTTCTGCACTAATCTACTTCAAACCTGATCTTGAAAAATTACCCTCATTGCACAAAGAAAATACAGCATTTAAGTCACCATGCTGATCAAATTTGGTTCTGCTTTTTGACTGTGGAGGGAACAAATTGTTTGGCGATTCTGTGATGTGAACCAGTGTCCACTAGGGAACTGAGTAAGTTTTTTGTTTTTTGTTTAACCACTTTCTTTCTTTCCCAAGTAGATTGTAACTCTTTTAATGAGACAGATACATTATAATAATATCGTATTTGTATGCGAAGTATTGAAAGGTTAAAAAAAAAGCTTAATACTTTATATTGCGATTGATAGCATGAGTTTAGAATAGAGAAACTAAATATTTAGATTTCATGCTTGCATTACTGTTTTTATGGAAATAAAAATCAGGAATGCTGCTTTAAAAATTAAATTTCTACAGAAATAAAATACAGGCTGTCAAAAAGAGAATAAGAGCAACAACAAAAATGTTAGTAGCTGTCTCTGATTTTGTCTTTATAGTGGTAAAAGTATATAATTAATAGAAGAATTTTAGCTCCAGATGTGGCTATACTATAATAGAGCCTTATAAATGCTACAGAAAGAAAAATTGCTTGGAACGAATGAGAACCAAATCAAGAGCACACCTGGGTTTGACAAAGATTGCATTTACTGACTGCTGTGCTATCACATTACAGAGAAAGACCAAGTCTTTGGGAGCAGCTGTAGAGAAAGGCCTGGCAAATCTGCATGCAAATAGCAGCACATTGTTAACTTAATCAGATGCCGAGGAAAAGATGTGCCAGACCATGAGGATGATCTATAAACAAGTACAGAGTCCAGAGAGATTGTGAGGGCTAGGCAGATTAAAAAGGTATACCACAAGGGTTCTGTCCTTGGGTCAGATTCTCGTCTTTTATGTTGCCTGAAGGTTGCTGCCATTCAAGCTAACTTATCACAGTGTTTGTTATAGCCCATTGTAGTAAATTTGTCAAATAGTACCCGGTTTGTTCTTTGCGTGGATATAAATAATTGCATATTATTTTGGGAGTTTGGTAGCTCTTTGTTCCTTGGTGGTAGAGATACGGGTATTATTTTCTGAAGGAACAGTGTGTGATTTCATAACTCCCATTAAATAATATTACTGTATGAATGTCCCAGTGTAGTGAGATAAGAAATAGCGTGATACACCGTATAAAGAGACAGATCTTCCATTAAAAGAAAATCTTTCTTGTAAACTGAAGTGCCCTGATGAAAATCGTCTTAAGAAAGTTAAAGACACCTGCTCTTCATATCATTTAGTAATAATAACGGGCATATGTTTAAAATCTTCTCTAAGTCTAATATCATAAAAAATAAAGAAGTAATACTATTTAATCACCCACAGCTTAATAGTGCCTTAGTTGTTTACTGCCATTGCACTAATTGCTCTGTACTAATGTGTTTTTGTGTGATTTCCAGTAGTGCTAAAAGAACCGAGATCCATAACCAATTAAATATAGTGGTTTTATGTTAAAAATATATCTGCTGTAGACTAGCAAATGAACAGTGGTATTCTTTTAAAAACAAGAGAGAGTTGGCAGTTGCATAGCTGCAGAGTAATAGGTATTTTTCATTGCATCTTTTCCACAGTGACATTGGAGTAATCTTTGTGACTAAGCAAACTGCAGAAAGCTGAGCATATTATATTGTGGGCCAGAATCTCCTCTCATACAGTTATAAATCAGGTATAACTTTATTAAAGACAGAGGATTTACACCCACCCAAAAGAGGTGGACTCAGGCCTTTTGTTTCTGCAAATGGCTTTCCGTTTTTCAGAAACGTAACTTTTAAAATCTGAAATACAGATTCATCTCACACGAGCACCCAAGCATAAATATTTTGGCTATACCTGCCACGTGGCAAACTGTGTACAGAGCCAGCTGTGCTGGGCAGGCAACCCAAGCCAAAGGAAGTGGTTCGGGTCCTTGGCTGTATCATAGGGAGCAGGACAGAAATGATGTTCAGAGACTCGTAGGAGAGGAAGCAACACCATTTATATACTGTAGCATACCCTGCCAGAGGGTTAATTGAGTAACATTGTTGTTGGCTCCAGAAGGAGCTTGCTGCCTGAGACAGGGCACTGCAGTGGAGACTGCGAGGGTGAGCGAGGTGAGGAGAAATTGGACATAATAGCATTAATAATAATAATTAAAGACTAAGAGTAACAAAAGAATGCATAACTAATACACCAGTCTCTTTTTATTACAAAATTAATATTCATATGAATGCTATCAGAGTTATTCAGTATTAAACTGGTACGACAAAAGCCACATTGTAATATATTATACAGTATATTACAAGATGTTTGTTTCTGTGGATTTTGACCAGCTGAAAACAAACTAACAGCACTACCAAATAGTCTGTTTCCAGGTCTTCAGCACAAGGCCCTCAGTCAGCATAGGATCCCCAGACCCACAGAGCAGGAACGCTCTTCACTTTATATGGGGGGAGGTAATGAGATCAATTAGATCCTCATCCATTGAACTGTAGACAGCTGTTGGTGCATAATAATCATCATTAGAGATGGGTGAACGTGGGATACTTGATTTGCCAGACTACCCGCAGGTATTCTAAAAATGCCAGACTTAACTCTTGAGTATTTTGAGTACTTGAGGCCAACATTTTCTCTGAAGTCTCTCCTGGGACTATTGGTCATAAAAGAAGAAAAAGGTACATCTGAGAGCAAGGAGACCTAGAAGGCTGCCAGGCTGTTTTTCAGGGCTGGAGAAAGTTGAGCGGATAAAGCCTGCCAGCTGCTGTGTAAGCACCGCCCGCTTCAGGGCCACATGGAGCTTGTGAGCGACTAACCCCAGCATTAGCCGCCATCCTGATTTCAAACCTCAGCAGCCATGCTCATTAGCCAGCTTCTTGTTCTCTCTTCACGACAGTTTCATGGTAAGAATTGCACCCTTTTTAGGTTTGGGTGGACTTTCTCTCTGTCCATCCATAGTTCAAATGGATTAACATGGATCACCCCCATTCTGGTTGTATGCCAACGCAACCAGTTTGTGTGTTAATGAAGTTAGTCTGATTTTGACATTGCTTTTTGGAGGATGGGTAATGTAACCTTATCAGTATTTCAGTTTGAGCCTTTAAACCACCAATAGGCTTTATAAGCACCACTAGCATGTCCAGGCTATGCAGTTACTGTGTTGTGATCTGCGTTGTTCCTGGTTATTAATTTAAAACTTTTCTTTGGAACCTAAATACATGCTTGTAGCATTTGATACTTACATGTTAAAAATGTTATAAAACCCTCTTAACTGGTGCTGTTATTCATATACATCCTTGCAACTCCATACATTCTGCACCTTTAACCTTTGTAATAATTCTTATGATTTAGAGTCCTTTTTTGAGGCAGTGGGTGCTGCTGTTCCAGTAGAGTAAATATATGTTACTACTGTTTAGTTTTGATTTGGTAGTGTAAGTAAACAATCCACTTATTTTGGTGGGCTTCCTTATTCATTTATGCTCCTTAAAATAGGTGTGAGTTTCCCATGTAAATTGATAGTATTTCCCTGGTTAAGTCATGTTAGTATTTATGGGAGTTTAATAAAAACAGCCAGCGTTCATGGGATAGTGGGAATTAGGGTGAAAGCAAATATGTGCAAGAGAGAAAGTGCGTGTGAGATGACATCTTCTGAATCCTAATCCGAGTTTTTGACAATGCTTCTGGCATATTCTTATGTCCTTTACTGCTGTTGTCTGATGTCTAGGTCTAAACCCATTGCTGATGTCAGTTGGTGTATACATGAGCAACAGGTTTGGCCTCGATTTGGAAAATAATACTTAGGTACCCTGCAAGTTGCTGTGAGGGGTAATTTGTTAATGTTTGTACAACACTCTGAATATATAAAGTGCTGTATAAGTGTTCAGTAGTATTAAGTCCCCATGCATCACTTACATATACTCAATATCAGTACAGACCGTGGTTTTTGCTCTTACGGACTAGTAGAGCTTAGCAAGGAGGAAAAGGAAACAGATATTATGGTTCCAGCAACTGGTGAAATAAAGCAACTGGTGAAATGCATGCTCTATTCTGCATGCACACAGATAATATTTGGGTAGATGGTCACACAGTACCAGTGTGCAAATATTTATCTGTTTGCAGAGAGAATCTCAGCCTTTATTGCCCAATGCTGCAAACCATTATTCTTGTAAACACTGCTGGATTTCTCATATGCATAAAGACTATTTTTAAGACTAAGGGTCTGTGGAAAAAGAATCTAACATATCTTTTTAGATTAAATTGACTGTACTCGTTTTATGGCCTAGCACGTTTTTGGTAGATCAACTAGTCGATTGCACTTGAAGATTCATCTGCATAGTGGTCTTTCCTTAGATTTGCTTTCATGATGTGTGCAAGAACAGATTAAACTTGTGTACTTAAAACATACTGAATATCTGAGACAATGGCTAGATAGCAGGTAATAGGAATCTCTTAGCTCTCTTTGATGGTTGTACTGTCATCATCAGTTTGGTTATAGCAGCTGCTCCTTTCTTGCCAGTCGGTTTTATTTCCTGTTCTCGAATAATCTCTCTCATTCAGAGCAAGGTAAAGACAGCCATCTTCTTGAAAGCTGGTAAAATAGGATAAATGAAAGTGATGAAAGAACACATCAAGCCAGACGTTCTCTCTATCTGGCATGGCTGAACTAGGGTTCAGACGCTACTTCAGAGATTTCACCATACTTTTCAATAGAGATACATCAGTAATGAAGTATCATGAGATGGAATATCAGTATCATCTGGGGAAGAGCCAGCAATGAAAATGTGTTTTGGGCTGTGAAATTTCAATGCATTCATTAATCAGAAGACATTTTACCTCCGTGATTCTGGATTATCCAGGCTGTTCTCAGCCTCGGTAGTGGAAGGCAGTGCGGAAGCCCCACGAGTGCAGCAGCAGCAGCATTCCTGACACTGCCTGAGAGGGGCTTTGTGCATGGTGTGAGCAGGGCACTGCCAAACCCTGACCTCCGCTCTGGACAAGTATGTGAAGTTTCTTTCTACTTTTGATTTTTAACTAACGCCTGGTTCTTAAAAGTAATCACATTGTGTTTTGTGGAAATGAAAAGAGGAAAATCTACATGAGAGATTCAGCAGGGGAATGTGAGATCTTTACGTTCACTTGTCTTCTCTCCAGTGCTGTTGTCTTCCAAACAGAATTTACTTTTCTTCAATTTTTTTTGTTTCTTCTCACTGAGTGCCTAGCTGTAACCCTGAATGAATGTATCTGACAGGTGGCCCAGCACTGAGGCCCCAATATCACTTGGCAGTTATGCCTTGTAAGATGTGGAAGAGCAGTGATGTGCGGTCAGCTCAACCAGTGTCATGTTTCTCCTCCCCTCCCTATACCAAAAGTTGTAACATAGTGTTTTGGACACAACAGTCAGCAATTAGTATGAACCAAGCAACATTATGGTTGTAACTGGTTACAGGTTACAATTACAAATGTTACCACTGTGAGGAAAATTAATTGGCAATATTTTAGTAATGTTTTTGCCAACTACAAGAATTGAAAGAACAAAAGTTCTTTTATGTCCTTCCCCCATCACTCCAGCTCTTCCCAGATAATTCCAGTCATTCATCTCTCCAATTCAGAAGCATTTTAAATTAAGCTAAAGGGGGAGGTGATCATCACCAAGTAATTATAATTATAATCGGAAGCAAAACTTGAAATGCAGTTTCCCAAGGTGATGCAGTTATTCCTGGGTGTCAAAGCAAATCGCCCTCTTCTCCCTGCCCACTGTGTCCGGACATGGAGGGCAGCTGGAGTCTGACCCTAAAGTACCGTAATGTGTTGTGGCAGTCTGCTGGTATCAGAAATGGAGCAGGATGGAAGCAGTTGGGATCTCCCAATGTCTAGACCAATTAACTCCACATGTGTCCTGATATCATCAGTTGTGACTGAAACTGGCATTTTTGTGGTCCATACTGTCTGTTTTTCTGATGGGCAAAAAGGACCCATCTTGTGGCTGAATTAAGCTTCTCTCAGGTGGCATTCCAGTTGTTGAACATACCTTATTTTAAAGTAAAGCAGCATTCATAAAATACAAGATTGAAAGGCATGGCACACGTGAAGTCAGAGCTTCAAACGGTACTGCTGTCCTGAACAAAGAATCTGAAATTTTGTCTTTAATTCATCTGCCTGTACAAAGATTGCATGGATGTGTTCCATTGTACATAGATACTCTCCATTGCAGTCCTCTCCAACAAAAAAGGTTGAAGCTTTTTTTAGCACTAATGACCATATAAATACAGCGTTGAGATACATAATGTTTATAATCTTGACAGTCTACTGTGCAGCCTCCCTGTGTTTTTTTTGTAAGTAGCCTCTGTCAAGCACAACTACTACATACACCTGTTTTTTTTAATACCGTGACTAATGACTGTGGGGATGCAGCAGTAGAAAGCAAGAATAGTGTATGGGACTTCCACACTTCTGCTGCTTCAGAATTGTTTAGTAAATGTCACAGAAGCATGGTCTGTTGTAAATGTACAAAATTGTATTAATGACTTTATTATTTTTTCCAATTATTTTGTTGCTGAGTGTGTTTCTGTTAGCAAAAGCACCTCTGAACAGTATCAGATTGCTTCCTGTGTTGATCTGGGACTTGTAAGAGGCTACATCATTATCACTCATCTTGTAAATGTTTTGTTCTACTTCTGGGTACTCATTTGACTGTCTTCACTGTTCCTGAAGTTTCACCCAGGTTGCACCAAGTAAAGTCTCTTAAAGATGCTGCTGGCACAACTTTTTCATCTAGGCTTTCTTCCTACACGCAAAATAGATTTCTTTGCAGCACTCTGGTCAAAAGAAAGCTGCTATCTAACCACGACCATTTCTACACTGCAACGTACTAAGTCCAAATTCTGTGCTCTCAGCAATCCATGTAGTCCAAAGCAACGGGCCTTTTTTTTCCGTAGCTGTGACATAGATTGAATTCCTAGCCATTATCTTCACAAAAAGTGATGGCTCATTTTTCAAAGTACTGATTGGCAAAAATTTTGTGGATGACTGTTTTTGATGATGATTATTTTTGTAGATGGGTTATTTGCTATGCTCTTCAAGTGCTCCCCAGGCTTTGACTCCTGATGTTGTCCAGGCAATTGAGCTGGTATACCATAGCCTGTTTAACTAGACTCATGGGAGACTGTTTGCCTGCTCGCTCACCTAAATTGGTGTTAGTGTAGTGTGTGGAGTGGAAAGACTCCCTTCAGTTAAGGCAGTATGTTCCAGACCAGGGATTTTACTTTTTTTTGTTTGTTTGTTTTACATGGTTTCCCTATTTAGAAGCTGCTGTTGCTGGGTGACTGCTGGCATTCTGCTGGATAACTTTAGAAAGCCATAGCCTGGCTGAATAGATCATGTCACAACTCTAAACATTAGAGGTAGAATTGCATCTGATGTCTGTTGTTGGCTCTTGTTCTGTCAAGGCTAGTAAAATGCTAACTGATTTGATAAGCAGTTAAAACATCCTCTAAAACAGGAGCATGAAATAGGCTGGATTTGTACTCAGTGAGAGCTCGGTAATGGCAGAAGTGTGCATGATCAGATACTCCTGACCTCCACCAATGGGCTATTGGCCCGTCTGCTGCTCTGAGTTTTTGCTGTCATCAGCTGTGCTGCCAGGGTCTGCTCTAGCCAACTCTTCTAAGCCATGGCCAGCTTGCTGGGAGCAGAGGCCACTGGGCTTCTTAGTGCAGATTTCAAGCAGAATGGCAACTGGCGCAAAGCTCTTGCTTTGGCACCCTTCAGTCATCCAGGTTCTGTTCTTTATCCCTCCCTTCCCAGTTTTTCACTTGCCTTGCCAAAGAAATGTGGCACTAGCAGAATCTTCCATTCTGGGCAATTGTTTTAGGTGCTTTTTGCCAGAAGACCCAGAATTAGGGTTTTTCCTCAAATTAGTTCCAGAAAAGAATCTGAGGAAAGGGAGACAAGATGATAGATTTGTCAGCTTTGGTGTTGGCACTCTTAGTGCCATGTTTGCTGGCTCATTTTGTCTACCTTGTGAAACTTTAGGGCAATCCAACAAAGAATTAGTTTCTCTTGGGACTGCAATCCCTGTTGTATCAACCCAAATGTCTGGCTTCTTTCTGGAGAAGCCAAAAAATACTAGCAGTAGCTGCTTGCAACAGGTTTCTCCAAAAGCAAACTGGACATGAAGATGGACTTTGGGCATACCTCTTTTTTTCTGGAAGTTGTTTCAGTGAACAAAGGTAATTGAGAGCGCTTTGCTTTTGGAATAGTTCCCTGTTTAACTGTGGTGAAAAATCCAATTTGATCTGAGATCCCTGCACAGCCCCTTCAGAGCGACCTCCCAGAGCTGATGATTTTCTTGCCTGTAAAGTTTGTTTCCCCTAAGCCTCACTTCAGAGCTTGAAGCAGGGGTTGTGCATTTTTGCAGAGGAAGGTGCAAAAATTTCTCCTCTTCTCTTTGGAAGACCGGAATTTGGAGCTAAGCATACATTTAGTGTGCTAAAGACACAGTCAACAACAGAAAAAAGAAAAAATGTACCTCCTTACTGTCTTTGGACTATCTTAAAGAAAGCAATGAATTGTCCATTTTTCTCCTCAGTTTTGGGAGGAAACCCTGAGCATTTAGTGTCCCTGGCTCCAGGTGTGAATAAGCACTACAGGTTCTCCCAGAAGGCTGTGGAGCCTTGGCTCTCAGCTCCCCGATTTGACCCTGCAGTAGCTGCTTGAATTCTCCTCTGCTGAAAGTGAGCACAATCCTATTAAATATTCTGCACAAGAAGTGGGGAGTGGGGGGGGGAAGGGGGTCCCTTTAAAAGCACTGGGTTAGTAGCAGCACAATTAGACTTTACTGTCTGTAGTTCCTACTATGCCTCTGAAGCACTTGTATGGAATGGATGCTTCAAATTAAGTATGACCTGGTTGTCCAATCCCAATTACCTAAAGAATCCCTCAATTTGCTTAACAATTCCCTCACAGCTATTATGGCTCTGACTGATTGTCCCCAGGACTCTCTTAGGCTTACAGCTAATGTAATTGATTCTTCAGTAGTAGCCTGAAGGGCCATTTGGCTTCATCCATGGTCGGGAGATTTTTTTCTTTTTTTTTTTTAATCTAAGTTAAGAGAATGGTTATTTTTTATAGCAGTTCTGGTTTTGGAGGGTGAAGGTGGAGGGAATCATCTGGACACAGCTTGGAACAATAGTCCCTGCCAGATGAGGAAGTATTTTCCTTGGGCTCTCAGTTAAATTGGCTTTGGGTGGAAGGTCTATGTAGACTTCAAACCCAAATTTGGGTGGGTATTTCTGAAAAAGAGCTGTAGCGAAGGCTTCATTCTGACATTTTCCTCTCTTTCTTCCTCTTAGTCAAAATGGTAAGAATGTTCGGGGTTTTTTCTGTACCTGAATGAACATCAGTCATGATAGATGCACCATTTCAGTTGTGACAAAACTATCAATCCTCAAATGGTCTCATTCAGAAGGACTGTGTACAAGGGTTGATTATTAGCTTATGGAAGAGGTCTTTGGCACTGTAAAATGTATCATCTTTTCATCATCAAGGACTAGATTATAAAATTCAGTAGACTGTGTTAGCAAATCTACATTAGCGAGGGCGCTCATCACATCTCATGCTATCATGTTGGGATCTTACATTCTAAGTTGTGTTGTAACTTTTTTGGACGCTTTTACTTTTCACTGGGAAAAACTGGATAGCTGCAAACACAAAATTCCATCAAAATAACTTCCACAACCCTCACTGCCTTTTTTTTTTTTTTCCCCACCAAATCCCACAAAATCATAACTAGAACACACAGTGGAAGCAGCAGGAGATCAGTTTAAAACAGATAAAAGGAAATAATTCTCAACACAGTGAATAGTGAACTTCTGGAACTTGCTGCCAAGGGAATTTGTAGAGGCAGACAGCATCAGCAGGCACAGAAAGGGATTAGATTCATGGAAAACAGCTCAATAAACAGATAATAATAAACAGGTCAATAAACAGCTAAAAAAATGCCATAGCTTTGAGTCATGAAGGGCACTAACTTCCTACATATCTAGAGCCTTAGAATTAAGGTGCTTAGACACTACCTTGTTGAGAATGACAGAGATGCTCAGAATTTCTTTTTCAAAGGCATAACTGGTATTTCTCAGCTTCTCGGTTCCTGCTGGCCAGGCTGGTGAAAAAAAGTTCATGGGTTTACATCACTGAGGTAAACTAGTGCCTCCTCCTTTTTTCATATCTTTCATTTCCTATGGAAAGAGGGATGCACTTTGTTTGGGAAACAGGAGAGAAGAGCTACTTGATTGGTTAGGTATGAGAAGGAGGAAGGAAGAGAAAGGGAACTGGGGTCTGCCTGAACACAGGACTTGACATTAAAGCTTACCGTGAGTTGCTTTTCTACCTGAAATCCATAAGGAAGGAAATTACTTCATTAATGCGGCTTCTTAAAGGAATGGTTCACTAAAAATGTTACTGAGTTTGGATCTCTACAGCTCTGGCAGACTGTGAGAATGCTAGATTCTCAGAAATATCTTCAGGTCCAGAACTGTACCTAAAGTGTACCTCTTACCAAAACAGACTAGGACTGTACTGGGCAATGGACGACCCCACTGCAGTATTAGTGCTCAGACACAAGAGATTCCCTCTCCATTCCCCCTCCCCGCCTCCCCCCCCCAAAAAAAAGGAATGCTGGGCAGAGTATATGTTGTCCATATTGCTTAATGCATTTTAAAAAGATGATGTCAACATTAATTACTAAAATGATGTACTTGCCAACGGAATAATGCACAACATTCCCCACCTCGCTTCCATGTGCAGTCCATTAATTAATGTCTTTACAAAATGAACCTTGTAAGCAACAATTTAGTCTTGATTCCTGTAAAATATGATTTTGAAAAAAGTGCTCATGGCGACGCAGCGGAAGTGCCAGCTGCCCTTTGGTGAAACACTTAGTATAGTTTGGATTGTAGAACACTATTTTTCCTGCACAAGGTAAGGGAATACTGTCTAAAAGTTAGCTTATTTGTGTTTGCTTCTCACAGAAAAGGCACAGGGATCTTGAGAGGATTTCATTCTCTTTAAAGATGGGTGTCTAATTTAGGTAGGTGAGATGCTGGAACGGCTGCAAATAGGTGAGATAGATCCTGTTCTAAAAAAAGTCTAGAATAAAAACAGAAAGTGCAGGTCATAATGTGCCAGACCATATTGTAGTCTGGCAGAGAAGTGGCTGCAGCCAATACTAGCAGTATTTGTTTACAAGTTACATTTTCCTCATCCATTGTTCTGTACCTGCAAAGTGACTCTGCATCTACTTGAGATTTCAGGTGCATTGAACAAACTTGTCTGTTTCCTGATTGAAAATTCACTTTGATTCCCTCTTTAGCTGGTGAAACAGAACTTACTTGTTGCAATTAATGGTTTATAACATACCAATGACCACTGACGCTCTGCCTTATAGAAACATTAAATATGATAGAAAAAAACCCCAAATATTTCTGGTTAGTGACATCTCTCACAAGCAGTGCTGATGTTTTGCAGTCTTAATTTAAGAAGGTATTTCAGCCTGTGCTTAAGTTTAGGCAAATTCATAAATTTCATGCGCAGCTGCAGAGTGGAAGTCAGTGAGTATCCAGTGAGGATACAGTAGCAATATTAATGTGGCCATTGTGTGCATTCTGCTTGGTTATTCCAAAAATTGTTCATTGTAAATGCTCGTTAAACTGTCTCCCTTCCTGTGTAGGAAGTCGTCCAAACAAATTGATACCTCTTGACCTTTGAAAGTGCCCCTTAGGTATCCCAAAAGGGCACTTGGTCCCCAAGAGGGAAAATGTTACTCAGGATACATAGGAACTGTCAACTGATTGCCATGGAACATCCTACAGAATGAGTAGAAGGCCCGATGATAATATTGAAAATGGATGATAAATAGGAATTATTACAGGAACTTTTTGAGGAAAAGTGTGTATGTATTTTTGATTGTGATCATTGTAGTTGCTTCATGAAATTAACAATTGCCAGAAAGGAAAAAGGCCTGAGTTTTGTTTATAAACATTTTTGCCAAGTTTGTTGTTGTTGCTGTTTGTATGGTAAACTTCTGGATCTATCTAAGCTTCCCATATATTTTTCCTTCATTTAAGGAGCATGCAGACCTGACTGCAGACTGAGTTATAAAATAAATGTGTTTTGTGTTCATTTTGCAGGTATGTTATTCCTCATTATTATATAGTTTGTGATTCAAGTAGACATGGCTACAGCTGAACAAAAGTATTTAGCATGTTCAGTATGTCAAGGCTGGAAGACTTAAAATTAGCCATACTGGTTTTTCACTGGTATGTGTGGATGCATGTTTTGTAACCAGTGCACTTTCTCTGCAGAGAAAAAGATTCTGTTGAGAGTGTGTCCCCTCCTGTGTGTGCACAGTGCATTGTATCTGCTCCCTGCTCCTGTTTGATGAGATGCATGCTTACCTACAACAGAAAGCAGATTCATCAGTCTGAACCCAATCTTAGCTTGCTGTATATATCAAATCAAAGGTAAAGCAAAGATTTTTCAATATTAGTTTTGGTCTCTAAAAAAATTAGAAAAATAATTATGGTTAGGAATAATTCCAGTGCATTGTTGTTTTGTTACTGTTTTTACTCTGCCTTGTATCACTGTGTCCTCTAATCAACTCTTTTCTATTGCACTGATACATCCCAAAATTCGTTGAGTTGATGGTGGCAGTGCCACCAGTGGAAGAGCATTCCACTGTAAGTGAAATAATGCATGAAGAACTAGAAACTCCTGGGGATGTATTTTTCCACGTGAATTTTTATTTTTATTCACGAAACCTTATAGAGCCAGTAATGTGTAAGGTAGGACTGTCTGTTCTCCCTGTATTCCAACTTTATGCTCCATTGCTACTCAGTAGTACTACAGAGAAATTTTTTTGAGTGGGGAAAAAGAAGGGTGAAGACCTTGCCAACCTGTTAGAGTAAGAAAGAGAAACTCTAGAGCAGTGTGTTGCTGTAGTTAAATGGTGTGTGGCTTATAATGAAATTACATGTGGGTGATTTTTTTTTCTTTAAAATGTTTTGTAAGTCATATGTTGCAGAACAGTGTTGTTTGGTTTTAGCTCAGATTGTTTTCAGTTATTGAAAGTAATTTTTCAGGGAAAAAAGTTTTAGCTATAAGTACCCACTTTGATTTTTGCGTTCTGTGTTGAAGACTGCAATGAAAGATAAAGGGTAAGGGTAAATTAAATCTTTTCCTGTATACCTGGTTGTCATTTGCATCAATAAGCTCTACCTATCTATCGATTCAAGTTCCACCCTGAGATCCATATATGGGTATAAATGTTTGTCATTGATTCAGCACAGGCTTGGACCAAAGTTCATGAAGGTTATTGGAAAGACTGTCACCAAATTGGTTTGGGATTAGGTCCATCATGCGTATTTTTAAAATTTGTATCTCCCACTGTTTTAAGTCTTAGTATCTTTGCATATCATGGAGTTTGGTCGCTTTGTGATTTTTATTATTTATTTTTGCCAGCCCATATTCTGTTGCACATTTGGTGGGACTTCCATGGCAAATAGGCCCTAGGGATAAGTCTTGTAGCTTTCCATGAAAAATTTAACACAGGTGTTTTAATGAAAATCTGGCAAAACAATTTGCAGTTTGAAATATCTGATTTTCTGAACCCTGGCAAAAGACCACAGAGCCTAGCAATAAATACTGATCCCACACCCAGATTACCAATTGTCAGCTGCTGTATCTGTCTCTGTAGTAGTTCCTGCCTCACAGTGCGTGAGAAGCAATGTATTAGTTTAGCCCTAATGAAACCAGTGAAATACGTCTTTCACTGAAAGCTGCACTAAGTTTACATCACATTTGCCAAGAGCATGTATGCTAAAAATTACTGTGAATCAGTTAACTTGTGCTAACATGTTACTCTGCGATAAGTTGTTGCGAAGCAATTTTCCCATCTTCTGTATCTGTGAATGTTATGCTGAATTTAACTTGACTTTAGATGGTTGTATTTGAGATGAAGGAATTCAGTCTCTTGCTGTTTGTTATTAGCTATAGGACCTCAAATGAGATCAGAGCTTCATTGTGCTAGCGGTAGTGCAGCCAGAGGCTTGGGGTGTTTCAGTAACTTCTTCATTCTGATTTAAAGAATTGAATTAAAATTAAAAAATTAAAAAAAAAAAAAAAAGTTGCTACAATGCTGGTAGGGAAATTATGATAAGCTGGTTTTCAGTTTTCAAAGAGAAGGGGGATACAGACACTCTTACAGGACAGATTGTCCAGTGGACAAAGCCAGTCTGGTTCCCTACATCATTGCATTTTGTCTCAAGAAAAGTTGTCTGTTCAGGGGGCATTTCATGATACCAGCTCACTCCCAGTTAGTTCAGGTATTTGAAAACAGTCACATTAAAATAGGTTTTCCCCATTTCTCTCTCTCTCTCAAAAACTTTGTAACTGTTATGTTTGTTACAAGTTTTGCAAGAGGTCTGAAAGTCATCTGTGCTTCTCTGACACTCATGAGAATTTTTTAAAGATGTTGAAGCAAAATAGGTATTGTAAAAGGAAACATGAAAACTTGTGTACTTTGGGACTTGTAATTTTTTTTTTCTTTGCATTTTTTTTATTCTTGGTTAAGAAATTTACTTGTTTAAGAAACGAAGTTGTATAATAAAAGACATATTAGTAGTGTTGGAAGTAAAACATGTTCTCCTCACACATTGGCAGAATTATTCAAGATCACTGTTGAGGCTGACTACAATGCTGGTAGGGAAATTATGATAAGCTGGTTTTCAGAGATGAAAGAGAAGGGGGATACAGACACTCTTACAGGACAGATTGTCCAGTGGACAAAGCCAGTCTGGTTCCCTACATCATTGCATTTTGTCTCAAGAAAAGTTGTCTGTTCAGGGGGCATTTCATGATACCAGCTCACTCCCAGTTAGTTCAGGTATTTGAAAACAGTCACATTAAAATAGGTTTTCCCCATTTCTCTCTCTCTCTCAAAAACTTTGTAACTGTTATGTTTGTTACAAGTTTTGCAAGAGGTCTGAAAGTCATCTGTGCTTCTCTGACACTCATGAGAATTTTTTAAAGATGTTGAAGCAAAATAGGTATTGTAAAAGGAAACATGAAAACTTGTGTACTTTGGGACTTGTAATTTTTTTTTTCTTTGCATTTTTTTTATTCTTGGTTAAGAAATTTACTTGTTTAAGAAACGAAGTTGTATAATAAAAGACATATTAGTAGTGTTGGAAGTAAAACATGTTCTCCTCACACATTGGCAGAATTATTCAAGATCACTTGACCCTTCTGTAAATATGGCCTTAAGGACAGGAGTACCTTTGGTTTCACTGCTATACAAATGCCATTTGCATAAGTTCAAATTGTCCAGGTCCAGTTTTCAAACCCAACCAACTTTTTAGCAGCAGAATTTCAAACTTTATAGTTGCATTGGATTGGTGCTGATATTTGGGGTCCCTATTTTTTACATTTCTGTTTGAAATTATTAGCTCTGTTCATATTTTCTGTGAAAGATACAATTGAGCATGATCAAATCTTCATGTGGCTAAAATTCTGTATTTTATAGGATAGCAGAGAGTGTCACTTTCTTCCAGCTTCTTGATCAGAAGACAGGAAAGGTTTAACTTCATCAAAGAAGGGCATTTAGAAATAGATGACTTAAAACTTTTCTTTTTTCTTTTTTTTTTTAATACAAAAGTGCTGTAATTCTAACAAAGTGCTCTTCATGCAAGAAAGTATGGCTCTCAAGTGAGAGTCCACTTTTGTGGTGGTGGTTTTTTTTGTTTGTTTGTTTTAGTACTGGGGAAAAAAAAAATCTGAAATTATTTTTAAGGCTACAGAAAGGCTTATTCCTGAACAGTAGGAGGAGATGCTTTTCTCCCAGCTGGACAGTGTGCCAATCAGTCAGTTGTGTCTCAGCCTGGGAATGAGGAGGATCCGGGGTCGAGGATCTGCAGAGTGCCTTGCAGTGTTCCATGCTGCTTTCTGCCTTGGCACAAGGAGCTGGTCAATATTCCTACAATGGTGATTCACTTTGGGTTACCCATTTGGTAAAGCTTCAGTTGCTCTATAAATTAAGCCAGACATTATAATTTTTGAGAAATCTAACAGTAACAGCCTACTAGATTCCCGAGAATAATAGCGGTGACCAACTGTGTGGGTCAGAGGAGCTGTGAGTGTGCATTCGTGAGGACTTCGGCTCTCCTTTGAGAATTTCAGACAGAAGCTTCTATTAAAGTGCAAAATATTGTTATTATCTTTGTCCTTTATACATATTTAAATAGTACATGATAATCATCTCTGTGAACTCTTAACTATTCATAAAGGTGGCTGTCAGTTAGAGGCCTGAACCAGTACTCCAGATCCAAATACTTAAAATGATAGATCATGTTGTAACCTTCTGAGAATTATTCATAACCTTTGTGTAGGAGGAGTTTCCTTTTAAAAGATAGGCTTTGTAGATGAGTAGTAAGTGGGGGATTTAATTGTTCTGTTGGGATAATGATATCCAAGAATGGTGGAGAAACTTTGCCAGTTGAAAGTCCTCTGTGGAAATTTACCTGAGGGAAGAGTGGGAGGCAGGGAAGGTGAAAGGCGGTTGAACCCTTTACCTTCATCCTGCCTGGTGTAGCATCATCTGATCGTATGGCACAGGGAGTCCCTACAGCTACCTTCAGGTTAGTTTCAGGTACCTCTGTGCCGCCCCCACCCTTTCCCTGAAAAGAAGGTCAAGGAAGTATATGAAATTAAAGTTGGGTAGCGACATGGTTTCCCTGAACCATGAAAGTTTTGAGAACTTCATACCCATATAGTGTGTAGCTTGGTAGTCAGAGCAACTACCTAGTTAGCACAAAAATTCAGGTTGGACTCTCCAGATTGAATGTAATGGAACAGACATTTTAAAACACAAATTTCCTAGTCTCCAGGGACTTCGCAAACGCCTTCCTCTCGGGCCGTTGGATGTTCTTTGCCCACTTTTTCTTCTCTTTGACTTTAACCGGAATTTACTGGATCTAAAAAAACCAACCAAACACACCTTTCCGACTAAAAATTTAATTAAAAGTAGCATGCACTGACAGTCTGTGCAAGAGGTGTCTAGTCTTGCCCTGCTGCTTATCAGCTGGGAGCTCAAAGCCACATGCTTCCTGGTGCGCAGCAATCAGACATAGGCAATCACAAACACCAACAGCCTCATGTGGAAGGGGCAGAGCGGAGGCCAGAAACATGGGCAGCGCCTTTCCTTCTGTAAGTACATCATGCAGGACTGTGGGGTCTCTGCACGTTTTCCCAAGGGTTTGCCAGAGTGAGAGCATTGCCTGCTTTCACACACAGCTGCATCCCCTTTGGTGCTCAGCAGGCCTTGCCAGTACAGGAAAGAGCAGTCTGTGCTTCCATGCACCAAAGGGCTTGCATCCTTCCCGGAGAATTTCATTCATGCTGATTGAGTGAGATACTGTACTCTTTCCTTTAGTTTATTTTACCTTCTTGGTATGCAGAGTATTCTTTGTTAATCTTCCTTATTTATTTAAATGTTAATTGGTCCTTGTTAATTTGGTTTTCTGTGCTGAAAGCCAAGGTCAACAATGAGTCCCTCCATGTTAGCTCTTAGTGTGATTACAAGGTAGTGTAACGCGTCTTGGAAAAAAGTAGCAAGAAGCCTTCCTCCTGTTTTTAATGTAACCTTTGTGTTAGGTAGAGGTTTGGAGGTTGAAAGAGAGAGAGAAAATGTATGTTCAACGCAGACTGAAGGGTCTTATTGATTGAAAGGGACTGTTAAATTAAAAGATAGTTGTTTTGAAAACAAAATATCACTTGACCCCGAAGAGACAAGCAATTGTGGCCCTGGGGTTAGGTATAACAACACCACTGGGTTTGGTATGGGAATGCTAACAGTAGACCTGAAAAACAGATTTCCGCCCCCCCTTTCGCTCCACTGTTTGTGTACGCAACTTCCAAATGGCTGCTTTTGTTACTCTAAGAGCAATCTCTTCTGAGAACACCCTTCTTTTTGGCTGGAATGGCCATTTTATGAGATAAAAGTAAGATTTTTTTTCTAAAACAGATTCTGTTCCATGGGGCAAAACAAACAGAGCTATCATAACACTTTAAATAGTAATCAAATATGTTTTTCTGTTTGCATTCAAAAGGGTGGAAAGGTAACTTGACAAGATGAAAGAAGGAACCAGATTTGTGTATCCCCCCCTTCCCCAGTAACAGGTATAGAGTTTTAGAAAAGACTTCAAGGCAAAAAGAAAAAAAGCATAGAATATACTGTTATGGTGTTATTTTTGTCTTTCATTTTTATGACAACTTATTTGTACTTAAAGGAATCTTTCCAAAGAGTTAAGAAGCATCATTAAATAAAGACTGTGAAATGTGCAATATGGCTTATTTATTTAAATGTTAATTGGTCCAACGAACACTTCTAATTAGCTCTATATTTGCTTAGCAAAAAGTTTTACAAATTCCAATTGTGAAAAGCAGCTATTTTGAGCTGGTAAGCATGTTGCAGAATCAGCTATGATTTTTCTATAGTTCTCAGCCCTTGAAGGCACAATTTAATTTTTCATGTATGCATACTAGCAACGGTAAACACTTGCGAGTGTAAAGAACCTTCTTTAATTAGCTGCACAACAATTAAAGGATTCACAAACTAAATTGAACCCTGTCTCTGTGCTTACTAGCTGAATTCTACCACCTGTCACAACAGCACTTTGTTCAATCTGTTATGCAAAATCATTATAGCAATATAGCTGAGGAAAAAAAAAGAGAAAACAGCAATTATTTCTTACTTTTCTCTTGAATGGGTTATTTTGGGTTATACTGATGTCAGGTTCATTGAAGCTAACCTTTTGAAATCTGTAACAGCATAATACTTATATGGCAGGCTTAGAATAGCTAGAAGAATATTTTATTTTACCCTTTTAAGAGCAAGTGAGGCACATCCTTAAAGTACGGTACTTTCTCTAATCATTTGGAGGAAAAAACCCCACCAAAACTGTGCTAAATCCTGTAGCAGCCTGTTATTTCTCTTCGTCAGACCAAAAAAAATGACCAACATTTAATAGTACAACATACTCTTTTATTATTAAAGCTTGTAAACCGGTATGAAAACTAGTTTTAAAAACCACTGGTTTCCTAGAATGGGGAGAGATGCACTTTTAGCTTACCTGTTCTGGCTTCTGACACTTGTGATTATTCTTCAGCTCTTGAAAATGTAATAGCAGGTAAATATAAAACTTGAAAATACTGGACTTATTTACGTGCTAAATTTATTTTTCCTTCAAGCAGAAGTGGTTGAAAATGAAGCAGCTTTGTATCTTTACAGAAGAGCCTCCTCTCTCATTTTGATTGCACCCATTCCCTCAAGTGAGCACAAAGGGCCAGATGCACAAATGCATTGGAAGTCCTGATTTTCACCGGAGTTGCTAGGAGTTGGGCTCCTAACTGCTTCTGGAGACCTGGCTCAAGGTGTACCAAACCTTAGGCATCGTTTAGCCCACTCTGTTTCTTGGCAGGGCGGTGGCCCAGTTAGCCTCCCAGTTCAGTAGTCTTCCTATTGATTTTGTGTTGAATGTAATTGGAGGGAATAGGTGGGAGCCTGGCACTTGAGTTGGCAGCAGTGTGAAAGGCCAACTGTTGGAGGAGAGCTTAGTGCTGGGGAGGAGGTGGGCATGGGGCAAGAAGGATGAGGGTGCACAGCAGTGCCTTTGGTTACCTGCCCAGCTGCTCCTTACTCCAGCTTCTTGCAGGGAGTGATCAGCTGCACCTCAGTGCTCTGACACGTGTTTCTGGTGCCGGTTAAAATTCCCAGTGAAACCAGTGGTGGGTTTTCGCTGTGTAAGGAGCATGAGGCTGCGTTTAGTGAGGAAGACCTGTTTACATTTCTCTTTATTCTGCCGTGACAGCTGACAGGAATGTGTGCATCGCTGCCAGCTTTCATGCAGGAGAGGTACAGGTACGTTTTGTGCATACGCTCACCATAGCTGAGGAGCTGAAAGTTAAGCTGCCTGCTGACAGTTTCCTGAAATCATATCAATAACATACTGTTAGCTCTTGTGATTGAAGCTAAAAGAGTCTGCTGTTGGATAAAGGATACATGATACGGGCATTTCATAAGCTGGAGATATAAATGAATAACTCTGCTCATTCACAGTACTTACGTTTTTTGACAGTATAATTTTTATACCATTGTCATTTTACAGTATTTTTGGAAAATCCAGAAAGAGAACAAAGAAGTTTTTTAGAAACATACCATTTTTGGTTTTGTTTTTGTTTGTTTTTTGTAAAAAAGTCACTAGGAAAATAAGTCAACAACCAAAAATTGAGAAAGGACTTCTTTTTTGTGACTTAAAAAAAAAAAGGGGGAAACTACAAGGAAGCCTGATATTTTGATTAAATATGACTTAAATTCTTAGATAATTTTGCACTGAAGTATGAGAAGCCACAATTTGCTATATACATCCCCTTCTTGCTTTCTCACATCAAATAAGAATCACTGGTCTATTCAGAAGTAGAAAGTGAAGGAGATGAAAATCGTTTTAATTAGAAGGAGAGACATAACAATCTCTATATTTATAAGTGTAGGTGCAAGGCGCTGGAAATCAGTACAACAGAAAAATGAGTTTCTGCTTGGGCAACTGCAGCAATACAGAGGTTTCGAGTGGGAACTCCTGAATGCTCTCAGCTTTGGGGCTTTTGGTGTTCAGCCCTGTACAATGAGGAGCACTTTGGTGTCCTATTGCAAGTAGTGGGAGCCCACTCACCGCCTCCCGTGGCCAGGTCCTTGAAACTGAACCGCCAGGTCTTTTCCCCCTCCTTTTGTCTGGCTTTGTATTTTGCTGAAATTACCTAGATTCACACAGGTTTGCAGCAATGTAAATTAACATTGAGTGAAGTTTTACATGAGCTGGAGAAAGTGAACACAAACTGCTGATTTGCACAGACTATTCAAGAGACTTGAAATGGTTTCACTGAGAGTTGGTTATGTTTATTTGCATGTTGTATCCAAAACTCTTGCAGTAAAGCACTCCCTGTTTGTCCCTGGTCCTTCTGATAACAACTCCTAACTGCTCTCAGCCTGCCACAGGACTGAAGCTTCCAGGGATCCTGTCAGTCACTCGAAGGAGTTTGGTCAGAGCTGTATGTGGCCAGAGCTGGTTGTTAAGGATATATTACAGTTAGCAGAGTCCATCTCCCAACTGACGTTGCAACCGTAATTGAACTTGCCAGGGTCTGTCATCCTGTGATTGCATTTATCAGACTTTCTTTGTCAGCTTTGTTGCCACTCACCTATCAACCACGATAGGTTGTCTTTTCAGCCAAGGGCCCAGAATGTTGCAATTAACATCAAAATTATTTAAAGGATTTTTATCCCGCAGATAGCTTTGAAATATGTTATTGTATTTTCATAGCGTTCCTCCTCCCCTGTATTCATCTATCTGCTATGTGTCTGCCAAGTCTTCAGTGCTCTTTTTATTAATGATCAAAGCTATTGTGCCCAGATAAAATAGGGGTGCCCAAACAGCAATTGGTGCTCAGCTTGTTGGGATCCTGAAGGTCATGCTGCCATTGTATTTAAACGTATGTACTGTTTTACCATAATCAGTGCTTGCATCTATGCTTCCTTTGATATATGCACTATGTAGCCATTCCCTTTCCTGCACTTGATCTTGCAGCGCAATGGTAGGAGGAGATACTCTGTTCGCTTCAGGGGTTGTACCTCACTGCATTCAAGAGTACTGCGAAGATGTGACCCTTTTTTATGGTCACTTGTGTGATATCCTTGTTATTTCCTTGGCTTAACTGCAGAACTGTTATGACAGTTTTGCACCATCGTTCAGAGGAAAAGGCAGGGTTATTGTGAGGCAGAATGATCTCACTCCGACAGGTAGAGATAATTTAAAAAGCAGCTGGGGAAATACAGGGAAATACTCCCAAGTCAGTTATTTTTAGTATAGCCATTCCTGTTTGGGGTTGTCTTCCTGCTCAAGAAGCCATCCGAAAGAACAGTGTGATTAGCAGTACTGCAGATAGATGTATTTTTTGCTTCTCTAAAATGACAGTCTGAAAAAGAGCATGTTTTGTGAATATTTTCTGACCTTGGGGTAGATACGATTACAGCAGTTGCAAAATCAAGCTGTCGGTGTCTTAGCTGTGCACACTGACTGCTAACCACACCCTTTTAAGTCTCAACCACTTATCTCAGTGTGAAAGCATCAGAGGAGGTACGAGGTGGCTTCTAGAGTTACCAGCTCTGCTCTTGTGTTCATGACAGTGATCAATTAATAAAGTTAAATGACAACAGCAGTAATATATCATATCAGTAAAAGTGTGCATAGGCCAGAACACCAAAGGATAAAGGAGATTTGTGGTTTTTAGTGTTTCATTTTTCTTGAGTGATAATTAAGTATATTGTTTTTTTCCTATCCTTAGTCTAAGTTTGTGTTGTGTTTCCTCATCTATCTTTTTCCACTTAATTCTTCAAGGAGTTTACTGTTTCTACTTTTTTGGAGACCACAAACACAAGGAGCATTCTGATCAATGTTTGCTCTATTTTTCCCTCATCCACCTGCCTCCCAGCATCCCTGCCTCTTTCAGCTGCGTCTTTTACTCCATCTAATTCCACTGAAGCTGAAGCTTTCTCAACATTATCCTTTTCCTGGAAATTAGTATTAAAAATAACTTATTGAAGCCACTTGTATCTAAGAATCACTATGACCCTCTAAATTATGTCTTTTCTTTTTTCCACCAAGTCCATGTGTTACAGGGACAGGAAAAATAAATCAGTTGGGTTGAGGGAAGAAAGGAGAGCAGACAGAAATTGGAGGTAGAAGGGATTAACAGCCAAGAATCTCAGTGATTAAAAACCAAAATAACTCTCCGTAATATTTTAACCAAAAAATGTTATGCTGACAGGTCTGTCATGAGTTAAAAAACCCAGTCGTTTCAGTAGTCAATTATGTTTGATAAAAGAAAGCTATCTGGCATACTGGACTAAGCAATGGGAGTCAAGAGTTCTGGACTCTGTCCCTGGCTTCTTTACAGAGGATGAGCCATCTATTTAAGTCAAGATACATGGTGAGCTTTTTCCTAAATGAGATGTGGAAATGATCAGTTAGGGATACTCGTTTCTACAGTGCTGAAATGCTGAAAAATTCGGTCCCTTTCCGGCCTTGGAAGCTGTTTGGGTGCACTGAAATTGGGCAAGTTACTTCTGAGTTTCTAACTGTTTGCATTTACATTATATTAAGATGTTGGCTATTTCTGTGCTCAGCAAAGAAACACGTAGAAAATGTCTTCCCCTCCTCTCTCATTGTATTGATCACAGTATGCTTTGATGACCCACAGTGCTGGGGAGCTTTACAGAATACCGGGGTATGAGCTGGTGGGAATTACTGCTGGGGACGTTTCAGCAGCGTGCTGGGGGGAAAAGGAGGAGCTTAACTCTTCCCACATATGCAGTATGGCCCTTTGTTTTTCATGTGTGTGGGGACTTTTTTAATGTTGGTTTCTCTTAAATATACTGACCTTGAAGGATGGAGTAATTTATCCTAATTATTTCTATACTCTTTTCTCTCCTCTGTTCCCAGTTCAATGTCATTAGAAGTAAAATAAATGCAGTTATATTATATATGTACTTTACTCACTATATGTGAGTGGGACATATTGTCGCATATGCTCTCTTTCATGTGCAACAGGTTATGCAAGGTTTAATGTATTAATCTTTCTTTTTCCTTTGGACCAACATTAAAACATTTACTTAGGCACGTAGTTTCTGTGTTGATGTCATCACAGGTAGTCCGTATGTTTAGTGATGCATTGTTTTGTCTACTGTCTAACTCAATGGTATACAATTTGGAGCATCCTTAATTATCCTACAAACCGTTTTGTGCTAATGAAACCAAATATGGTGTAGACTTGGCTGACATCTCTGTGGTATTATTTGGCATACCACATATTTCTGTTTCAAATATAAATTGGTTACTGCTTTTTCAAAATATGCACTCTATTAATTAAATCTATACTTGAGACATCTTGTTTTCCCTCCTAAAGCTGTTATAAGTATTCTCTTTTTCCTTGTTCTGTATGCAGATAGGGTTGGGTATGGGCTCTCTAATTTGACAGAAAATAGGCTAACTTTGTGGTCTTTGTTAAGTCCTAAAACTACAGTTGAGTGTGCAGTGTCTTTCCATATAACTAGGTCTTTTGTTCCACTAGAGAAAATTACTTAATTTGTTAGAGAGCTTTTTTTTTTAAAAGGTTTAACTGTAACAGTCTTTACCTAATAGACCTGGGATTGCAGGGAGGTGATTAATGTGAATTAAAGGATCTCTGTGACATAGGACTAAAGGACAGAATTACTTTGTTGTTGACAATCACACTTGTGCAATTTCATTTCTCCCCAAACCAGATTTCCAGCATTTTGCATAAAGAAAAAGTCTAATTGGACCATATACTTCTTTTTGAAACTCTCTTTATTCAGGGATGTTCTGTTTATGCATTTTAATTGGGAATCTGTGTCTTTGTCCCTTGAAATCCATCTATTTATTGCAGTGACACCTACTGCTGAGAGAGCTGATCCGCAACAGGATCGGTTACTGTTAAACTTGGCCAACAAGCAGTTCGTGACTCAACCAGCAGATGTTTCTGTGGCTCAGGTCAAAGGGAACTTATGGACTCGGGGTTTTTTTCTTTACTCCTAGCATTAAGTGCCAGGAAAGTCAATGCTAGGTACAGACAGTTGACCTGACCAGTAGCAGGAGGAACTGAACTAGGGCCCTGAGGATCTGCAAAGACCAAAGCATTAGTCTGTTGAGCCACTGTGCTGGCTACGGTCCAACAAGTTTCAGACAACTGACTATCTGATTGCATGCCTGGATTTTAGTAATGATTTTACATACTTATTTGATGATTTGTATCCAAGCTTGTGCTTCTGACAGGTGCCCTTGTGAACAAAATCTCGCTGGGCTATCGCATATGAATATTTCACAATCAGTCATATGTTGATCTTTGGGACATGTGCATTTGACATTATATTTAGTTGTGCACAGAACCTAAGTCTAAGCCTTTGTGAAATGAAAAGAAAATCATCAACCCAGCATTACAGTTTTGGGTTTAAATTGTTTCAAACTGTGATTTGAGTTCTGTGGTCTTAACTCTTCTTGCTTGATCCCTTTGTAATTGGTATAGAGGTCCTGATCCTGTTCTCACCCAGCTGAAATGCACTGCCTTTTATTTGGAACTTGCCTGTGTGAGGAATGCAGGATTAATAGGGTCAACATTATACTTATTTTAATATTATATAATGAGTTAGAGTATTACAGACTTCCAGTGTGGTACAGTGTTGTCCTCAGATGAGAACAGAAGATTCCGAGCCTGTTTCATGCTGTAAAAATGACAAAAAATGAAATCATAAATACGCTTTGCAAAGTCTTCCAGGCATTTTATTATTTTATTTGTACTGTGTGATACTAAAGTGGATCATTAAAAGCTTAATTTTAAGGTTTCTTCAATCTGACGTGGATGCCAGTTAGATTAATTAAAGTGAATGATCAGATAGGAGCTACAGGAGATTGATCAAATTGGGTTGAGTTTAATCAGTTGTATACATTCCAAATTACATGAAAATAACAAATTTACTTTTAAAAATGCTTTTTCTAAAGTAACAGAAGCTTTAGTTTAATGAAGCATTCCACAAATCAGGCTCTCATTTGAATTTTGGTATCACTCTTATCTTTACTTTTGTCATCAGGAGAACACTAGGGAAGAAAAAAGTAAAATGAGAATCAATGCTTATAAGCTAAAAAATAATGATCCCAGATGCAACCAGTGCCTGGAAAAAAAGCAGGATTTTTTTTTTTTTTTTTAATCTACTGAACTTTCAGTACCAATTATTTATCTTTCTCTACTTTGGATCTGACTTCTTAAGTATATGCAAGTGAAATAGAATAAATAAGAAGGAAAACAGATTTTGCTAAGTCACATGCAAAGTAGCAATAAATCAAACAGCTTGTCTGCATTCTTCTAATCTTTCTATTCTAATCTGTGAGTGAGACTTATAAATGACCTCTCCTCTCCTCTCTGCTCGTCTTCCTAGATTGTGATCACAAACAGTTCACAGTCCTCCACTCCATGGGTGCTACCAACCAAAGACTGTTCTGGTGATTTATCTTCTACTCATCAGTTATCAGTCCAAAATGCTGTGCTAGCTAGAAAGTACCCTACAGATGTAACAGGTATTTTAGAAAGCAACTGTCTTCTCAGTCCAGAGTGAAAGCAGTACAGCCTCAGCAAACAATTTTCTGTCTGCTAATGACTTTTGAAACTTCAAAATCCCTCTGCTAACCCTTCTTTAAGACATAAAAACTGTTGTGGAATGAGTTGGCTCTGTTGTTACTAAAGGAGTACTTTGTTTTGGAATCAATAAGCAGCTTGTTTAAATATCAGCACTACAAAGCAGCTATAGTTTTGTCAAATGCCTTCCCTGCTCCCCCCTGCGTGGTCTTGCAGCGGTTGGATGCTGGAAGATGGGTGTTCGCGTGAGGCTCCAGCCCCGACCTTGGGTGCTTGGCTGGGACTGCGGGAGCTGGTCAGGACAGGATCACCCAGTACTTTGTACATACTGTGTTCGAGTGGTGCTTCCGCCCAGTTTTTAATTCTTAGAAGCTACACATGCCTTGCAATGACTACAAAACTTAAATGTGGTAAAGTGACTAATAGTAATAACAAATTACCAAGTTGGCCTTAATAATATTTAAATAAACACAAATAGCTAGGACACATTACCTGTAGGCCAACATTGTTTTGTTTTTTTTTTTAAGACATTCTGTTACACTCCAGAAACCATATATTTCCCTAATATAATTCTATTATACCCCAAGGAGCAGGACACCTACTTAACCAACAGAAAGAAAGGGAAGAGGGGGGGAAAAAAAAAAAAAAGGAGGAAAAGTCCAATGAACTCAATGCAGTTACTCTATTTTACATAAGTAAAATGAGAATAGAATCTGGACTAACGTTTATTTCATTTTATCAGATTGGATAATGCTGTCCTGGTGGCATTAAATGCAGCTGATCTTTCCTCTCCCCTTCTGTGCACACATGTTTTTGTTAAAATTTAACTATTTACATCTATGTCTCTCAGTATTGCCTACAAATCAGTCAAAGAAGAGTAGGTCATCTATCCTGCCCTACTGTTTATATATTAATCATCTGGCAAATAAACTGCTCAGTATCCTACCCACCTCAGTAATATTTGTGATGTAATTTGTTTGGATGCCCAAATGTCACCAGCGTTGATTGTAAGAGATGAAAAAAATGTACTTGCTCAGCACACCAAGCTCTGGGCTAAAATGTAAGCATGAAATCTCTGGTTTATTTTTGTAATAATGTTTACAGCTGTTTAATGACCCTGAAAGGGTTCAGTAGTCTGGTGTTCTGTATTTCTTAACAGGAGTGTATTATGCTTATAACAGCCTTAGTTAAACTGTTTCAGCTACAACAATAAGAACAATATTTAATAAAAATTCAATATATATTCTGAAGTTTCTCAGCGATACCTGTTTATGAGTTGCTAAGAACTGAAGCAGTCTGTATTGGAGTATTTAGAATTTGTCAATGGACCGCAAGATAATGTAGATATATGTGAATTTTTGTAGCTGGAAAGATAAATACCAGGTCTATATTCTGAAAGCATAAGTAACAGTGTGTGTAACTGTAACTGCTCAGAGGATCAGGGCCAGAGCAAGCTTGTCGTTTAAACACGTGAGCTTGTAAAGCATTACTTTGCTTACTGAACTGTAAATCTTTTAACTAACCTAATCTAAGCTATAATAACAGCACAACAGTGTTTTTAAAATGACCGTTTTCTCTACAGCAGTGAAGAGGGAAATGCTTTAGTGTGTGTGTCCAGTAGGAATGAACAGGTGTAAATGAGAGCTGAATTTGGTCCATCTGTTTACAAAGATAACAGGTGTGTGTATGCATACGTGTGTGTATACAGATATATGTGTGTGTGCATATGTTTACATGTGTGTGTAGGCATATATTTATATTTAAACTATTTTTTATTCTAGTTGCCATCTTTTTTTTTTCTGTTTCCAGCAAAAGGAAGCCGAGCTTCTCGTATTACATTAATGTAGTTGTGATGACAGGCATTTCTGGTGTCATAATTGGTTTTAAATTCCAGTAATCCATTTCAAATAGTTAAATAAAATCTGTGTGTTCAATTGAAATGGCTAAAGTCAGAACTTTCGTTATTGATATCACAGGAAATAGTCTTGAGGGCAAAAATGTGAGTGAAATCAAAATAACTATTAGTATCATCAAAGGGACTTGAATGTCTCACTGTACCTTCATGTGGGAGATGAGAGAGTATTTTTATAATATATGTATCCAGTTGTGAATTTCATACGCTGAGTACCCTCCTCACAGAAATAGGAAACTGCACACCCGACACGGTAAATGGCTGTCCTCTGATGGTTTGTTTGCTTCTTACTGAGGGGCTGCTCCTGCCCTGCTCTGTGCAGTATAAACCAAGTCAATTTGTAGCCTGTGTGTCTGTAGCAGGGTGAGGATTGGGCTTTCTGGCTGGAGCGGCTCGCCTGGGCAAGAGCTGAGGGTTTGTTTAGGTTAGGAAGGGCAGCCCGTGAACAACAACTGATACCAACATGCTCTGTACAGTGCCATGTCTTGGGGGACAGTGTCTTTACAAAACATTTGAGATAATTAAAGGTCAAAAATTTACTATGTAAATTTCAACAAACATATTTTAAATTTCTTAACAATCTCAAATTTGATTTGCAGTTGATTTTGTAAACATATGTTAACTGCAGAGAACATTGTGCTTCTGTTCACGGTGCGTGTGGTGGCAAAACGTTCTGTGTTTTCCTTACAAGAGGGATCAGAATAATGAAAACAATGTAAGAGACTATATATTTAAAAATTGAAAGCTAGAAATTTTCCCTCCCGTGAAGAATCACATCAGCACTTATAAATTGGCATTTCCAGATTTTTTAGTTTTGAATACCTAGTGTTTTGGTTTGGGGAGGCGAGAAGGGCAGGACATAATGAAGAAAGATGTTGAGAAAACTATTTGTCAAAACACTTGGAATTACAAACTGGTTATCTGTTAAAAGGTAAATTTCAATGAGTTCCGTTCACATGAGGTTTTTTTAGTGTGTTTAGCATTTGGTTTTTGGGGCAGAATGGATACGGTAAAATTGCACATCAGGCCAGTTTGAGGAGGACGGTTGCCTCTATAGAGAGATTCATGTGGAGGCAGGACAACTGCATGGCTGTGAGCATGTCTGTGATACAGAAGCACCCCTGCACCTCTTGGGTGTGGTGGAGAGAAGCCGGACCCTGAGAAAGGGTCCTAGCTGATGGGAAGAGGCTGTGCAATGACCACCGTGACACCAAGCTGGGGACCTTGACCTGCCAGGCCTAAAGCAAGAGGCTCACAGGGGAATGAAAGCCCCTTACCCCACCGGTGTAACCCTATCTGGTCATAGATCTAGACCGGGATGATAGATAAAGAGGGAGAGAATGACATTGCTAATTTTTTTTAGAGAAATTAGGTAAATTAGATTGGGTTATCTAATTCATAGTGGAATGATGGATGAGGAGGAGTTTTATTTCTGTCTTGCATGTGGATACAAGATGAGATTTTGGTAGGTTTTTCTGTGAATGGGCTGAAGAATACTGAGAGTCTGATTTACATGAGAGCATGGTCCCTGTGTTCCTAAATGCACTAACCGGGAATTGCAGGAGAGATAATTTCACATGGCAGTACTTTGAATGCCAGGATTATACTTTGCAATGAAACCACATAGGAGTGAGGAAAAGAAGAGACAATTCGGAGCCAGAGGCAGGAGACAGGACTCCAAGAAGCTGGGGCAGGTGAGGGAGGGAATACAGTTTAAGTGAAGAACTGTAGCATCTTGAGATTGTGGTAGCTGGATCCTAGAAACTGAACAGCTGATCATAATATGCGGCATTTACAGGTGGTTATTTCTCACTAAGCAGAGGCTTTGCTGACCTTTCTGCATATTTCATCAAAAATGTATAACATTTCCAATGCCAAAAGATCAATGTGCGTGGGTCAGGCTCCCCAGACTTGATCCAAAATTATTAGTTTTTAAATGAAAAATTATGGGTTTGGTCTTCCTCTTGATTTTTTTTTTCCAGCTCATCCTATCTATATTCTACATTATATGTGTCTGTATGTTTGTGGGAGACAGAAAATAGCAAAAAAACAAAATTAGAAAAAATTACGTTCCAACTATAACTGCTGTTGTTACTTTATTAAAGTTATCTTTGAAAAAGAGCCACAGAATAACTTAAAATCTGAACCACAACTCCCTCTCCCCTCCCCAATCCAAATAACCATACATTTGAACTGATGCTTAGGGTTAAACATCAGAATTAATAAACTCCACTGGGATCTGTCAGCATTTCCAAACTTCAATAGAGCATAAAATGCTAAAATTAACTACCCAAACCTTCCTGAGCATGTAAAGGCACCAGTTCCCATTGAGGTCAACTGAATAAATGAAATTTAGACTGCATTTTAAGCTGTTACAGAATAATGACAATTCACAAAGACTTTTTTAAACCCTCTTCAATATATGTATGTGTCTGTACATGCAATGCATTTCTTGAATTTTTATGTTCTTGTTTGCCAACATGCCTTGTTTAAACATGGTAAGGAGAAATAATACCTGTGGTATGTGGAATCCAGACAGAAAGTGGATTCTGGTTTTTGTTTGGTTTTTTTTGTTTGTTTTGTTTTGTTTTTGTTTTTTTTTAATTTATTTTTAGGAAGTGGGTAGGCAGATATTCAAAATCTCAGTCAACTTCAGGTAGTGGCAGGCCTAAGCACGACAACCCTCAGATGTTAAGCTAATCCTTTTGAACATGAAATTTGGTTTGTTTCAAAAGTTAAGCAAACTTTCAAAAATGTTAAAAAAATGTGTTTGTATGTACCCACATTTTGAATGATTGTGGTCTGCTGCACAGAAAACTTTCATGAAACCCAAAAATTTTGTTTGCTACATGGCCTTGGGTGTACATCTCGCTTGACTATGTTCCCCTACCTTCGCAAATTAGACACTGCAAGCTAAACTTAAGTGCAGTCCTATAGCTTATAGGTATAAAAGCCTTTTCCTTTTATATACTTGATCTCATCAATATTTTTATAAATAACAACATTGACAGGATGTAAGTAATGGGTCCCCAAAATGAAACCTGAATCTGAGCACTGTTAAACTTTGAAAAATCTTCATTACATCTAAGCAAAATTTTGTAGCTCACGTTCATCATTAATACACATGAGTATGCACTTCCCCCTTTAGCTTCTTACAAGATCTGTGTTGTATCACAACCTCAGTCATCCTGTTGAGAACCAAATAGGTCTCCTCTTGGAGACACCCATGCTTTCTTTTTTAGGCCCTGATCCTGCAAATACTTAAGCATGTGTGGAACTTTGCTTTCACGAGTCACCCTCTGAAGCCTACTGGACTACTCCCATGAGCACGATTACATGCATTTTAAGTACATACTAGATTTGGGCCTCAAATTGTCTAGCACGTGGCCACTATGAAGCTGTGTGAGGAATAGTGTCCACCTGGAGTGTGCCTGCAGCCTTTGTAGAAGGCATAGCGAGTAAAGGCTTTTGGCTAAAGCCAAACAGAAAGTTGACCAAATGAATTATTCAATAATGTATAGAATTCAGTAATTTTATTAGTGAATAAAGTGTCAAATCACTCCACTGAACAACACAGATCTTAATTATGTTCTAATATAACCTTATAGCATCATATAGTTTGAGGTTATTAATGCAAAACTTTATATTTTAAATAGAATTTTATAGATACATTATTTCTGCATAGAGTAGAGAAGTGGCAAGGATAGAAGATTATTGTGGACAATTATGCAGACCAGAACAGAGCACTTGTGTTTAACAAACAGCTTTGAATTCTAATTTTCTGCAATATACATAGTGTAGGTACAATTTGTAGTCATTAACGTGTATTAGGAAAGTTATTAAAATTCTTAAATTTGTTGAGGCTTTCCACAACACCTTCCCCAGATTTTAATTGGTTTTATCTAGTTCCATAAGAGAGCTCTTTAAAACAAATCAAAGTGCCTTAAATCACGTCTTACCCATCGAAGGACAGAGATATTCCTTCTATAATCTGGCAAGTTTTCCTAAGAACTGAAATCTGAAGGTTCTCAACGATGAATTAAGACTTTGCAGAAGATAATTTATGTGCCTTTTGATGGGCTCAGTTTCAAAATGACAAAATAACAATGTTTTGTAGCAGAAGGGTTAAATCTTAAATCTTAATCTCAGAGGTTTACATAGCTGCTAGTCGCAGTCTCCTTAAAATTTAATATACCTCGTTAATGCTTACTTGCAAACACTGAAGGATTTTTATGATTATAATCATGTGTTACAGCACCTAGTACTGTTTCTAAGCAGCATACTAATCAGCTTAATGAGATATTACTGCACTTTTTGTTGACTAAAGCAAAATCCCTTTTATTGTTCTAAAGCTTGTCCTTTACTTTATTTTTTCCCAAAACATTATCTTGTTTTATTGTACACCAGTAAATATCATACCATCGTTTTTTCGTCAAATCATAAAACCATCTTTCTCATTGTAGAATGTGTAATATATTGAATATGGTTAATGGAACTGAAAGTTACAAATGGATTTCTATTTTTTTTTTTTTTTTTTGCTGGCTTTTGTAATGGAAATGGGAGAGATGCATAACATTTCTTTTTCTATAGATTTAGAAATGTAAACAGGTGCAATTTCACAAGAAGAGAAACAAGGGAGGTAGTAAAAGCCTTTGCCCCTTCTGTAATAATTAGATTTTGAAATTGTAGCATATTTTAAAATAGTAATTAATGGTTATTGGTAAACATGCAGAATGATGAAAGCTCACGTATGGTCAAAATTGTGTAGCACAGTTGGCATTTAATACACTTTTTATTGTTTTTACACTAATTCCTTTGCATTGTTATGAGTAGGTAAAACATAAAATGCAAATTGTACGTCAGTGATTCGATGCTTGTAACTCTTTCACAGTCTGAATCTAAAATATCTTCTGATTTTCAGAGATGGAGGAAGCTAGTTTGTGCCTTGGTGTTTCTTCAGCTGTGCCAGAAGCTGACACCCATCTCAATAGCACCATACTCAATGGGCAGTATTCAATGAGCCAGAAGCTGCACCAGATCACTTCCCAGCTCAGCCATGCCTTCCCAGAGCTCCAGAACAGGCAGAATCCAGAGGAGAAGGCGTCGGCACCGCTAGAAGACAAAAGCCACATGTCCATAGCAAACCAGCCCATCAGCAGTCAGATGGCACTGTTGGCAAACCAGCTCAACAGAGAGGTTGACACCAGTTTGAATGGGCGCGTGGATCTGCAGCAGTTCTTAAATGGACAAAACCTAGGGATTATGTCTCAGATGAGTGATATAGAGGATGATGCCAGGAAAAACAGAAAGTACCCATGTCCCCTCTGTGGGAAACGCTTTCGATTTAACAGCATCCTGTCGCTACACATGCGAACTCATACTGGAGAGAAACCATTTAAGTGTCCATACTGTGACCACAGAGCAGCTCAGAAAGGCAACCTGAAGATACACCTGCGTACTCATAAGCTTGGAAACCTTGGCAAAGGTCGTGGGAGAGTCCGAGAAGAAAACAGACTTTTACATGAGCTGGAGGAGAGAGCAATTCTTCGGGACAAACAGATGAAGAGCAGCCTCTTGCAGCCACGACCTGATGTGAAAGCACAGCAGCACACCCAGCCAATGCCTCTCGCAAACTGTAACTTGTCTGTGCCGGCTAATCACAGCACACCTGATATTTCAAACCCCGTTCCCTCTCCAAAGCCAGTCAGTGTCCAGGAAGAAGTTGTCGCTCAGACAGCTGGGTTCAGGTGCACGTTTTGCAAAGGCAAGTTTAAGAAGCGAGAAGAGCTGGACAGGCACATAAGGATCCTGCACAAGCCTTACAAGTGCACTCTGTGTGACTTTGCCGCCTCGCAGGAGGAGGAGCTGATTAGCCACGTGGAGAAGGCTCACATAACTGCAGAGTCAGCACAGGGCCAGGGCTCCAATGGGAATGGGGAGCAATCCACCAACGAGTTTCGTTGTGAAGTGTGCGGCCAAGTGTTTAGCCAAGCCTGGTTCCTAAAAGGCCACATGAGAAAGCACAAGGATTCCTTTGAACACTGCTGTCAGATCTGCGGGAGGCGATTCAAAGAGCCTTGGTTTCTTAAAAATCACATGAAAGTTCACCTGAATAAGTTATCTGTAAAGAACAAATCTCCTAATGATCCTGAAGTACCTGTCTCCATCAGCAGCATGTCCCAGGAAGCTCATGCAAACTTATATTCGAGATACCTGTCATGTTTGCAGAGTGGGTTTCTTCCTCCCGACAAAGCGAGTTTAAGTGAACAAAATCAAATCTATAACAAAGGAGATATGCCTATGAAAGAGAAAGAAGTCTTGGGGAAGCTCCTTTCACCCATTTCTGGCATTGGCCACAGTATTGCTGAAGGGGATAAACATTCTTTATTGGGCTGTCTCAATCTGGTGCCTCCTCTGAAATCCAGCTGTATAGAAAGGTTACAAGCTGCCGCCAAAGCAGCAGAGATGGATCCAGTAAACAGCTATCAGGCCTGGCAGCTTATGGCAAGGGGAATGGCCATGGAACATGGCTTTTTGT
The DNA here is from genome assembly GCF_000699145.1 of Aptenodytes forsteri. Classification (NCBI taxonomy): domain Eukaryota; kingdom Metazoa; phylum Chordata; class Aves; order Sphenisciformes; family Spheniscidae; genus Aptenodytes; species Aptenodytes forsteri. Next base: position 436,369 of record NW_008795436.1, read on the forward strand.
CTAAAGAGCAGCAGATACAGCGCAGCCATGAAGACACTTTGGCAAATGCTGGAGTTATGTTTGATAAGGAGAAGCGGGAGTATGTGTTAGTAGGAGCAGATGGCTCTAAGCAGAAAATGCCTGCTGATTTGGTTCACAGCACTAAAATGGGCAATCAGAGAGACTTGCCAAACAAACTAGACCCTTTAGAAGGCAGTAGAGATTTTTTGTCGCATGGTATGAACCAGGGACTTGAGTACAACTTACAAAGTCATGGAAATGTAAAAGAAAAGCCAACTGAATGTCCAGACTGCGGAAGGGTTTTTAGAACATACCACCAAGTGGTCGTTCACTCCAGGGTCCACAAAAGAGACAGGAAAGGAGAAGATGAAATAATTCAAGGTAGTCTTGATGAGCGACGTGGGTCTGGAAGTGATCAAGAGTCACAGTCTGTCAGCAGGTCGACAACACCAGGGTCCTCTAACATTACTGAAGAAAGCGGAGTAGGTGGGGGTCTCTCACAGACGGGGAGTGCCCAGGAGGACAGCCCACATCCTTCCTCACCCTCCTCTTCAGGTATGATAACTTCTCCTTCCCTCTCTGCACTGAAAGCTTCATAGCTATATTTGAAATCACAGCAGCAAAGTAGTTTATGCACTCTTGTTAGGTCGTTTCCTAGCAGTCCACAGGGAGGTGGTGTTATATGCCAGAACATCTGTGTTTGGGTTCCCGCAATGCCTTGGAGGAAAATTCTCGGCTCACCCTTTTCTCCCCTCCAAGGGCAGGTTTCCTAGCCTTTTGGCTGTCACCTCCACCACACCACCGGCAGCAGTGTGCAGGGTCTGTACAGTCACCAATGGCAATGTCGCTTCCAGGGCCTCTCCCTCCAGGTTTTGGAAGGTGCTTTTTTTTCTTACTCTTCTGTTCATGGTGTCTCTCTTGCAGATCTTTCCATGTCCTCCATTTAAAAGGGTGAGGAAAGATGCCTTCTTTGAGCTATAGTTCAAAGAAATAGGATTAATAAACAGTGTGTTGGCTAACCTCTCTGATTGCCCTTCTTCCCACAACCATATCAATTACTTAGCTGAGATATCTACTTGTACCTGGCCGCTGGACTGATTAAAAAGAGATTAAAAAATACAAATTACTAACTTTTTGACAATCTTTTAACTTATGTGCATATTTTAACATGTATGAAGCCTTCTGCTTAATTCACATCTATTTGAAAGTACAAGAAAAATAGAAATTGGACTGAAACATTTTAATTGCATTGTATGTCATGTTAACTTGCTGTGTACAAAATAGCAAAGCAGATAATATTTCATTGGAGATGTCTATAAAATATTGAGCTTCCTGGTACAATTTTTAAAGTTACTAGCCTATGACTGCTGAAATAAAATCTCCAAGTAATAACAGGTAAGATTTCTGGCCTCATCTATATTTCCAAAGTCACTTACTAATGGATAGTAAATTGAAAGTTATATCTTCAGCCCTTTATAAAGAAAGCACCTCGCTAATACTGTAATCATTCTGCAAGCCTAACAACAGAGGAAATCATGCCATAACAAATACTCTGTTACTAATGGCAACATTGATTTCTGCAATCAGCCATTAAGTCTAGAAAATGAAAGACAGTTTGAGGTACCTTAAGGCATTACATTGCCCACTGTTAAAGAGCTGGTAGCAGGCTGTTGAGGGTAATTCTTTTTAGGTTTTTTTTCCCCCAGTTTCGATAAATATTTTAGTATTGGAGGCAATTCACTGTTACAGTTATTAAGTATATGCCAGTTTATTTTTGTTGTTCTTGTCATGCTCCAGTATACTCTACTTCTGAGGCCAAATTAATATAAAAATAAAGTGTTAGTTTGCTGGCTTATTACAAACCAGTAAAGAAATTGTTAAGACACATAAATCTGCACTCCACATTCCACAGATTCCTATAGTACTTAATGCTGTTGTTTAAATACCCATGAAACACACTGTCTACTCTTAGAGTCATAGCCTCGTTTACAATTTATTACTGGTGAGACACATTAGAAAATCCTATGTAGGAACAAGGGTAATAGGCGAGAGCTAATTTCATACTATATATAGTTGTTGAGATTGTTTTAAGAGGATTGAAAATATGTCAGGATGAAGAAGAATATTTTTCTAACTTTCACTTTTAAAAATCCTACACATTTGGGGGGGGCAGAATGCTCCTCTTTGATATAGAAAGCGTCACTTTTGTTTTGCAGTGCCATAGAGCAATCGGAAATAAAAGATCCTGAAATTGTTTAAATTCTGCCCGAAGCCCTCCAGGGCTGTCTGGAAAAGTTTGGTAAAAAAGAGCCCCAGAGTCTTCTGAGTGAGGTTGAACTGATAGAGACTGAAGAGGATTGAAAACAATGCATGTGAAAGTTGGTGTGTTTTGAGTGCCCTGAAAACTTTAATTCCAAGTGTTCTGGTTCGTTAAATGTATTGTTGTGGGAAGTTTTTCCTATCTTCAGAGGCAAAAGATAACACCGCAGTGATGTTCTCTCTCTGGCCACTAATTTAAAATTATTTTTAACTTAAACTACAATTTATTTAAAATATTTATTTTCACACCTGATGCATTTATATCGAAGCATATAAAAATGAAAGCAAAATATGTGCAGTAACAGTTGCGAGAAGCATGTTCTTTTTTACTGAAGAAGACCAGACGTTTTATATTAATATCTGATTGTCTCCTTTAGTCTGTTTCTAGTAAATCTAGGAAGGCTCTTGGTGTCATACATCCTATCATGGA
>NW_008795436.1:444117-455243 GCF_000699145.1 Aptenodytes forsteri
GTTTAGATGGTCTCAAAATTTATTAGACAGTTACTTTGGGGTCCAAATAAAACCCAGAAGCTTGGCTGCAGTTTCACAGGCTAGCATATAAGTGAGTATTATTAAAAGTGAGGGGGAAGAAGAGTGGGGAGGAAACATTAGGCAGAGGTCCAAGAATAGGCTGAAATACCAGTGTGGTATTTTCAGTTTGTGCACAGCGATCACGCAGTGTGGAGTGTGACATTCCTAGGAGCTCAGTCATGGACAGCCTAAGTCCCTGAAGAACCAAATCGCCTCAAATACCGCAGGTCCACCTGAGGCACGCGGCCAGGGTTGGGCATTTGCAGGTATGGGCCCTGGCAGGGTCCCAGACCCTCCAGGGACAGGTCCCAGATACCCTCCCCACCCGCCTCCTGCACCCCAGGGAAGGTGGGAAGGAAGGCCTGGCATACTTGCTGGATGGAAAGAAGCCGTGGTGGGATCTGACCAGGCCCCCAGCTGGGGTGAGCACAGCTGTCCCACCGTGCCAGCATGGCCTCTGCAGACTTCTCCTCCTTCCCTCCCTCCTTTCTTCCTTCCTTCCATGGTGGCAGTATTCATCACTAAGTGACACTCCTTTTTGTCCCACTATAAAACACACTCAGTATTTCTAGACTATTTTCCACTTCTTCCCAGCTTTTTTGTACCTCTAAACTTTCATTGTCATCTAGCATGAACCGAGACTTTGAGAGGGCACGATGGAGTAGCCATACTTTGGACCTTGTTTAAATGCTAAACTAAAGAGTAGGAGGCAGAAGTAAGGACAGGACTTCTGGGCCACGTCTGAGTTTTTGAGCTCATTTCTGATCTTCCTGGAGCAACAGAGATACTGCAGTGTTAATGTTATCTCCCTAGTTAGGAAATTTACAAAATGGGCAGTAGAGTTACCGCTACTTATTTTTCAAATATGCTTTGTAAGGATGGCTGTAAGTGGGATTTATATAATAGCACTTCTGTCAGCTGTGATTCCTGCTCATTCGTGTCTTGAGTTCTAGCTATGTTTTCCTCATGTGTCTCTTTTTAGGTGTCCCATTCATTAGGTTTTTAGGAATACCTTACCACATATATCGTAGGCTAATGTAATTGAAAACTGATCTACTCACATCGTATCTTACACCGAGGTAGGGGAGTAGTCTATTTATCAAAGACTGCATAATTTTCCCTTTTAATGATCTAACAAAACTATTCAGAGAGGGACAGAAGCAAATCTGAAAAGACTTTCTGAAATGTCTTAAGCATCCCTCTTAAATACTTCACACTTTCCTGGGAGATTTATGGAATACCAGGTATGATCTGACTGAGACCAAAAGGTGATTCAAAGATGTCTGTGAACAAAAGAAACGCAAACAGCCGTTTTTCATCATTTGGAGAGAATTTAAGGAAAGAACAGAACATCTTTGATTTTGATTATTAACTGGAAATGTATGGGCACATAAGAATGCCATATATGTAAAGAGGAAAAATTACAGAAGTGGAAGTTGACTGTTACTGTTCTTTTATATATTCTAGTGCCTTTATTTTAATTTTACAGACATAGGTAGTTTTATTTTTCTGCATATATCTTTGATCAAGCAGATATCTACTATCATGAATATTTTCCATGTTATTCTGCCACTGAAAAAGTAGGCAGTGAGTTCTGGTGGGGAGGAGTTTGTCTATCAAGTATTCTATTATTCTATAATTTTATTTGTTTTCTTAAAATAATTATTATGCCAGTACAGTGAAGAACATTAAGTCAACATGCAACCACATTTACCACCCAATGGTATCAGGGTCACCACAGTTATTTCCTATTCTGTGTAGAAATAATACTGTGGTTGCTCAGATGCTACTATCTAGTAACTATATGTAAATGTTGACTTTGTGATGGTGACCACTATAGTACAATTATAATGAACTCTCTCTGTAAGAGGGGTAAGGAATGAAACTGGACATGACTGAAAAGGACAAGCAGTAGTAGAGGACAAATACAGAACACTTCATATTACTATTTCTTTGGCTATTTCTTTTAAGTCTTATCCTTGAACATACTGGTACTTTTCAATGAAAACCAAACTCACTTTCACTGACACTGGAAGGACAAGGGGATATGACTCGGGCAGTGGAATAGTGCAGTGTTAGCTGTGAATTGCAGCCAAAAGAAAGGTATGAAAATTAACTATTGTAAAGGGAATCCATGTTTGTTACTGATCTACCAAAACATTGTATGTACTACCTTTTATGTTAAAGCTCAACACAGTGAATTTGTCTATATGAAGAGAGCGTCTGGCAGTAGGATTGCACCACCTTTCTTGCTCTACACCTGTCTTCATATGGGTGACGGGTTCGGTAGCTGTCTGAGCATGGGGAGAGAAATTGAAGTCAATGAGACTGCTGAAATAACACCAAGGAATAGTCGTCATTTCTTTTGCGCTGAAAGAACTGTGAAAAGACCTGAAACTACGTTTGCGGCAGCCAGAACTGAAGAACTCACAGCTGTGGGTACAATTGATGCCCATCAATTCCCAGGCATTCTCCTCCCAGCTCCCCTGTGGTGAATAGCAATTTTTTGCAGACATATCTTAGGGCAAGAAAAGATGCACAGTACTGACCCTGGTGCAGGTTCTCAGTCTATTGAGGAGAGTGATTAATATCAGCATTAGGCATGCTGCAGATACCTTGTTTTTTATGTGCAGCAACACTGAAGTGATCTCATCAACTCTCTGAACATTCAGCAAGTCCAAAATCAAACGCTTGTGTGTCAGATATACACAGCTGTATTTGTACTGTTGCTCTATCTAAAGAACATGCCAATTGCTTTACTTAGAGTGAGTTGAGAGAGAGAGACTCATTACTAAGAACATGTATAGCATTATCAATGAAAAACTTTATTGTTCTTTTCCTCAGTGGTTTTAGTGTCCTTGCTTTTCCTTTCATAGGAGCCTGTGCTAATATATCTTCAGACAATGTGGGGCCTGATTCACTACTCCCATGCACAGTGTGTCATCATTTATACCTCTGCACAGTGGGTGGGAAATAAAGACACATTAGAATAGTAGCACTTTGTGCTAGTTTACATGTGTTTTGCAAAAATATAAATGGTTGTGCAAGGCAATGGAGAATCTGAGTGTGTAGGGCACTGGTTTTATTTTACTTCTCCCCAAAAGTATATGAAATTAACTTTTATCAGCCAAACTTGAGCAGAACTGAATACAGCAAAGTGTAATTTTTTGCAGCGAAAGAAGGATGTCCAGCTGTATGTTCGGGTACCACAGTTAGAAGGTAGGTGAGTGTGTCCTTATCCAGTGATGTTGTCTTACTGGGCTTTTAGGTTTTTTCTGCCCTTGACTGGCGTTAAGCTCCTACACCTTCCGTTGAAAGAATTCTGATCGATTAAACGTTTTTGTATTTTTTACTTCCTGACATGTATTTAAAAAGCACTGCTGACTTGAATTTAGCTTGATGAGGCTAGCGAGCCTAGAAAACATGGTAAGTTTTTTGAAGTTAAACCTTCAACAGACTGCAGTACTGTGCTTGTTCATCATCTGGGTTTTCACAGCTCTAGTCAGACTTTCAAAAGATTCCTTGGCCAAAGAAAATACCAGACGTTAAGTAGCAGAGGGCTTTCTTAAATTGTAGAGTAAATTTTGGCAAGCATAGAAGGCAGTGTTTCAAAACTGTCTGTTTTCATTGTTGCTGTGTCGCAGAAAGGTCCGTAGGAGACAAACCAAAAAGAAAATGAAGATTACTGTATTGAGAATAAATATACAGAAGGTCAGGTTTAAAAAAATTAAGTAGGGTAGACTCTTTAATAGTGAAAATTTCAGACACTGGGTTTCATTCAGTAATTTTCAAAACAGTTACTGATGAGTAGGTAGTATAATAGAAACAATGTGAAAGTCATGAGATCAATTTAAAATAATTCTATAAATTCTTGAATGAAAATGAAAAAAAAACAAACCGCATTTGAGCTGGTTGTTTTATGTCATTTCCTTATATTATGTACAGAAAGCAGCTTCTTTAGTTGTATCTTTAACTATATTTAATCAAATGCCTAAAGCTGGTTCTCAGCTGCACATGTGGAACCATACTGAAGATCAAGGATTAAAGGAAATAGGTTGTAACTGTACTCAAAACCTTGAAGGCATAATGTTTTTTACTTTTAAAATACCACCAGAAAATGAGTATCCTTCTAACCTGACTCCTGCGTGAGAAAACTGTGGGACAGGTGGACTCTTTCTCTAAGGGATAATACGAACATCAGTTGACATTTATACTGTGGAAGGATGAGTGAGCTGTTGAGCCTGTAATACTTATTATGTAGGTGTTTCTTTTATATGTTTTATTTTGCTATCTAGCTTTATAGTTCATTTTTTATTTTATTTTTCTAATGGTTAAGGATATGGTAATAGAATAGTTGTGAAGTAAGAGTAGAGTCACTAATACCAGTTAATATCTTTGGAAGTATAAATTAGAAGGGCAGGAGTGTGAACTAGGAGTCTTCCAGGTTCGTGGTTGGTATTTTGTTAGCGCGACCCCGTCTCACACCAATGATCAAACTCAGTAGGCAGTTAACACTGAGCTAACCAGGTTTGCCTGCCTATGACAGTGCCAACAACAGTAATGTCACTTCTCTTAAAAACTTGCAAGATTGTTCACCAGGAAAGAGGCACTGTGCTTCAGACCGATAGGAAACCACAAAAGCTGTCCATCTACTCCATTGCATCCTGAAACAGTGTGCACAGAAGTAGCATTAGAAATAGTTTTTGCTGACATAAAAATTGCATCTACTATTTTCTTAGACTTACCATTTATAGTACGTTCTGCTGGTAAGCTGAATGCAGCCTGTATGTGGGGAGAGAGATGTAGAAAGAGATGACCTACCCTGAAGTACTTGGCTTATAAGGTCTTTTGATTTTCTGTGTCTGGGTGGGTGAACAAAAATTCAGAACTTCCCTTGAGACCCTTTTGATTTTCTGTGTCTGGGTGGATGAACAAAAATTCAGAACTTCCCTTGAGACAGGTAACATGCAATGTTTGCTGGCACGTTTGCTTCCCTTTCAAATATTCCACAGATTGTACAGACAAAAGACAGATTAGGCTTTGCATCAGATTTACTGGAGCTCTACCTCCTTGCCTTTGGACTCCAGCTTGCATTTTACACTTCTGCCTGAAGTTGCTGAAGAATTAAGCTTGTGTGTGCACTGTTTGTACATAACAGGCTTTCCCAAGTGACTATTTAGCACTATTAAAAAACAAAACCAAGACTGGCAATAAGATTCTGGTAAATGTAAATGGATTCTATTTAAAAATGGCCCATGGCATCTTTCTGTAATGACCATCTTTTCTCTGCATGCAGAGTGCTGGTGTCATTAGTGAATGAAAAAATACACAGATTTTCAGGGATTTGGGCCTGATTTGCATTTACAGTACAGATGTTTAGCACTGTTCAGCAGTGTAGTGGACTTAAAGTATAGGAAGAAATATAATGCAAGTACACTTCAAGCCTTCCTGACACTGCCTGACTGCTGTGCATTGTGTAAGTTTAAGGTACACTCTTGTAGCATTCTCAGTTTGAAACTTCTAATGCTTCAGGATTCATAAAACCAAATTCTGATATACCAGTGCCGTCTACTATGTTTTAATCAGTTACATCAGGTGTGAGTTTAGTACAGTGATTTGGAGCCAAACATGAGCGTGGTGATAATTTTTACTGCTCTTCTGTAAATGTTGTGTTTTGAGAGATATTCCTTTCTTCAGTGTCTGTCATGGGATAATGTTTTTTTAAATCCTCATCTGAATTTTTATGTGTTTATTTTTTAATTTCCTGTCAATAGAAATGGAATCAGTGGCTCTGTCATTAATATTTAAACTGCGGGTGTTTGGGGTTCTTTAACACCCTAGTTGCTATGCCTCTTTAAGTTTCCTTCAGTTGTTCTTTACCTCTAAGCAATCTTTCATTACCAAGTTGTTTATCTGAGAAGAAAGTGAGACTGTCTCTTTGTATTGCTGAATAACATCACTCTCTTTCTCAAGAAGTCATTACACACTGACATCATATTGTTCTTCATTAGATGATCTGTTGCCTGAAAGTATCTTGGTGACACTGAACTTGAAAGCAACAAGAGTACAAGTGCTAGGATGCCTAGAGAGCAGAGACTGGCAATACCTTGCTCAAGCAAATATTCGAGATAAACTTAAAAAGGCATTAACAAATACAAACCACCCCCACAGAGGTAATTTTCACCTCTGAATCTTTGCTTGTTTCTTAGTCCAGCCCAGACTTCAGCCATCACTGCTACAATGCTGGAAGCCAAGTCTACCTAGCAACGATAGCTATGTATAATAATTTAAACTTAAAGAAAAATAACACAGCTGCTGGTAGAGTAGTGTCCAGAGATTTCTAGGTGCTTTCCAACAATGAAAGGGTGGTTTCTGTCTTGAAAATGTATGTGTGTGCATAGAAAAAGACCTTCGATATTCACAAAGACCACAATTAGTGCTGCACTGTAATTGCCATTCCCTGATTAGTTGGAAACCTTAGATACCCAATAGATTTTATTTTTCATGTTAATGAGTTACATGAGAAAAGCTCACAATATAGCTGTTTGTGAAATTTGTGCAAGTATTCCTTTGATTTCTGCTGTTTCACAAGTCTTTTATTATGAACTTTCAAAATTCTTATTCCTGTGACTGGGTGCATAGCTCTGGTGGCAAGTTTTAGTATGATGACTGGATGAGAATAATCTTAAAGTCTTTGTAAATGTTTGACCATGCAAACTAAAATTTAACTTTTCTTAAAGATATTGTATTGTTCTCTTTAATTGTACTGTTCTGTGAAATATTCCTCCCGTGCCTTATTTAATGTAGAAGGAAGAACACAGACATCCAAAGAAGCTGAGAAAATTCTCCCGATAATCTCCAAACCCAAAACCCTGTAGGAGAAAACTGAAAAAAGTGTGTTTGCCTTACTTCAATCCACAGGTGGGGTCGCTTACCTCACAGGAAAAGGAGCTAACATGGCTGCAGTTGTCTCATAAACAACTTAATGATCACAGTAGCTTGTGAGTTTTTTTTTTTTTACTTATAATAAAGCAGCAATGGAAGACTTAAAATACATTCCCCTTCAGATGGGATGGTGGAAGTGAGGCAAGTGCAAGAGCTGTGTGGCCCAGAGGGGCGTCCATAGTCTTCCTCGCATATGCAGCATGTTCTAACTGTTGCTGCAAGTTCCCTCTTCCCTCTTAGCCCCAGCTGCAGTTGATACTCTTCCACATCAGGCATTCCTGCGGCCACTAAAACACTGGTTGCATAGAAGGTAATATTAGGTGAAGTTCCTACAGCTGTTACCCTTTCCAAATACCTTTTGACTTATAACAAACCAGAGCCATGTGGCTCGTTAATTCTCCTCCATTTACCAACAAGGGCTCTGCCAGCCGTGGTGGTGCAGTGAAATTCCAGCTTGGGAATCCCTGGTACACAGTAATCAAACACAGAGCTTGAACGGTTAATGCTCTGTTTGCAGATCCTCTTGGATAACTACTAAAGTTGCATGGGTGAAATAGATAAAGTTGGGAAGTCTGCAGTAGAAGTGTTTGCCTTTATACTTATTTACTCACTGTTGTTGCCTTTGTATAATAATATCTTTTCCCTGAAGGCCTTTGAAAAATTCGATCACAAAATAGAAAAAGAGTATGTTTGTTCTGGGTAAAATTTGGAAGCATTGTTCTGATGACACCTGTAAAACATAATTATAACTCCCATAGCTGTTTCCTCTCATATTTAGAGAGGAAAATTCTTTGCCTCTAATCTCAGGTGCATACCTGTGGAAGGCTTAGATTCCTTCAAGCAGTATCAAAGTAATGATAACAGTGTGCAGCTGCTGACTGTCTTTTCCTTGTTGTTACTCACCCAGCTGTTTAGAGGAGAAGAAAAAGAGAGAGAATATCTCTAATCAGCCATATGGCACAAAGTTTTATTTGCCACAGTAAGTTAAAACGTACATTATTGGTCAGCATCTTGAATGCAAATTTTGACATAGCTTTTCAGGAGTACCAGATATAAGGGAAAAGAAGATCAGATATATTTAATTCACGTTATTTTATATAAAGTACAGAAATACTTGATTCTGTCTCAGTGAAGTTTCCATGACTGGAGTCTGCCATACCCAAAAGATGGTGTGAGCGCAGGGTGCAGATCTAAGCCCCTGCTTTGGGTCCTAAAAAGTAAATTAAGAACTGTTGAGATGGCATCTCAGATTTCTACAACGCAGTTTGTTTGCTTACATTGTACATCATACAATTTAGTGTTCTGGATCAGACCACTGGGCCATGAAATCTAGTAGATGTCTTTAGTAGCTGTTGATGTTTGTAGTGCATATAGACAGTTTTTTCATTAAGAAAAAGTTTAATTTTGCTGTTTTTTTAAATTGAACAAGAAACACAGAGTTAAGTATGGGAAAAATACTTTTGTCTTAAAAAAAACCCCACCTTTTTGAGTGCAGGTGAGTGTTAAAGGAGAAGTGAGGGACTAATGTGTGTGTGAGTCTCCATTCTAGAAATTGCAGTGGAAAGTGAATTTATGGGGGTTTGACTTTGAAAGTTTAGTGGGTCCACTTTTTAAACTTTTTCCTGCCATTTCATGTGTGCGTATGACTAGAACTCCTTTGGTTATTGACATACTGGCTTCAAACATACCGTTTGGGAGACGCAAGGTTATAATGAAATGTAGAAGGTAGGCGCACACCTGTGTATCTAGGATTGGGGGCATGACTTTAAAAGGTTTAAACTGAGGGGGATTGTAACCCTATTCATGTTGCTTATTGCAATACTACGCGAATGCTTTTTTTTTCCTCTGAAACCTATTGTATTTCCAAAGGATTTAAGAATATAATTCATTTTCTTCTCCTTGTAATATACTTAAAAACACATTCCAGAAAGAATCATACCCAGTTCTTCTAAGTGTCTTTAATGCATAGATCTGAAAGAACTCTCTTATCCCTGATTTCCTGCTTAATTGATCACAGTACTATTTATGTTCTGTGTATTTGTTTACACTAAACACTGGTAAGCTAGAGATACTAAGATACCATCCATTTAAGACATTTTTGCACAAGTTCTGATCAGTTGGATTAGTGTTTCTGATGACACTGTGTTGGGGTACCAGTTTGCAGAGATACTAAGTTGGGATAGAAAGTGTTGTGATTGGTAAGCCAGGACAGTTTTTCTGGTTGATGCCATAAAAAATCACTATGTACTAATGTTATTTAAAAAATAGACATGCTTCTTCCATTTGGTTAATGATTCTGGATAGTACAATCCAGATGGGTGGTTAGGTCTCCTGTTTTTTAAACAGTCTCTCTTCTGTGATTCTTAATGTCCTTTGACTTGTACTTCATGAGGTGCCAAGAAATGTTTGATCAGATAAGAATCTTGTTTTCTAAGAATGGCCACCTAAGTGGTTCTGCACTGTCTTACAAATTTGTAATATCATACGGTGAGGTGTTATCTCTTAAAAACAAATCTTGACCCATATAATCAGTACAATTGTTATTTGTTTCGTTATAGAAGCACTATAATTAAAGCTATCATGAGAGGATTCAAAAAAAAGTGTGCAAATATTTTTCCACAGAATATGATTCTTTCTTCATCTGATGGCCCATGTTGCTATTCTCCTCACTGTTTCCATTGCTGTTACTTAAAAGGCTTTGACAAATATAATAGACTTTGCCTAATGATTCCATTGTAAGTCACTTCCAGCATACTATAGTGTGCGGTTAAAATGACTCTTGCGATTACCACTCTCCAGTGCTTGTACTTTATCATGGTACCAAAGGAAATTAAGAATAGGAATATTCATTCATTTACTCACCAATATTTTAAAAAATATTAATGTAAAAATAACATTATTTATTCACTTAAAATTCTTTTTAGATCTTTTTCTTCCACAGTTCATTAGGAATTATTTTGCTTTAGAAAGAGATTAAAAAAATTTGGAATATATACATTTTCTGAGAAAATTACTGTGCAGTTGGGAGCATTTTCTAAATACATTTTCTCAGGGGACAAGATGATGCCATACATAGAAGGACTGTTTTGTAGTAATAGATATAGAATGGAAAAAGCCATACTTCATTTCAGCATCATCTTTTCACTACTCATCTAAAGTGTATGGTTATGTATCTGCAGGTTCTAGATCTGTGCATACCCCCATGGCAGAATCTGCCTTTCTGTCTTTTAACCCAAGATGAGAGCTTTGTTAGTTTTGATGCGGTTATTTTTTTCCCCTTAGTGAGTAAGCAAGGGAATAAAGAGCTGGAAAAATTAAGAAAGCTTTTTTCCCCCCTATTTCATATTTTCCCAGGAATAACAGCTCTAGGGGATGAGTGTTCTGTTGCAAATGACTACCATGCATATGATGAGAATACCTTAAATAAAATGATATTATTACAGGATTTAATACTGAAAATACTCAAAAAGCAATGAGGTGAGTGAATGAGTCTGAAATTAAATTATGTAACTTAACCAAAGTCGAATATTGTAAGTATAGCTCACATACAGTAATATTAGTCAAGAATGTAAAAGACCATACCTTGGTTTTTGTGTGGAAAATACTTGCTTTTCCTATGAAACTAGCTGCATTGTATAAAAATGGAAGTCTCAGCTGTGGAAGTCCAGCGCAACATCAGTGCATTGTTGAAGCTGATACCCAGGATTTCTGACATTTCTGAGTTTTGTTACGCTACCTGGAATGGTGAGCAACAGTCTCCTGGATGGGTGTCCTGGTTTCAGTTGGGATAGAGTTAATTTTATTCCTAGTAGCTGGTACGGTGCTGTGTTTTGGGCTTAGGATGAGAATAATGTGATAACACACCGATGTTTTAGTTGTGGTACGTAGTGCTTACACTAGTCAAGGACTTTTCAGCTTCCCGTGCTCTAGCGACTGAGAAGGCTGGGGGTGCACAAGGAGCTGGGAGGGGGCACAGCCAGGACAGCTGACCCCAACTGGCCAAAGGGACATTCCATACCATGGGACGTCATGCTCAGTACATAAACTGGGGAAAGCTGGCCGGGGGGGCCGCTGCTGGAGGACTGGCTGGGCATCGGTCGGTGGGTGGTGAGCAATTGCAT
>NW_008795436.1:455278-468950 GCF_000699145.1 Aptenodytes forsteri
TTTACTCTCCATGTCCTCCCCCCCACCCCGCGGGGGTGGGGGGAGTGAGCGAGCGGCTGTGGGGGCTTAGTTGCTGGCTGAGGTTAAACCACGACAACGGGTCTTCCCTGTAAATGGATATAATTGAGGGACTACCTTTATGTATTGTTGGGTCAGGAATACAGTAACTCTAAACTTAAGCTACAAGAGGAAAACAGACAACCAAAATGACAATGTGGTATAGTCATCTCCAACTGGATGAAAAGCTACCAAATCATTGATCTGGTGCGTCCCATTTATAGTATATGAAATGTTCAGGAGACATCTATGTGCATAACGGTGCTTCACTGCTATCTGCCCAAAATCACAGTCTAAGAAGCCTCAATCCTTGAAGACTCAGCTCTGATACACCACCTCTCTCATTTTTCACCAGAATGCGTTTACATTTAAGGATACTGAAGTTTATGATTGCTTTAGCAAGCTAAGCTTGCTCCAACTTAGTCTGGAGTAGAGGAGACAAGCAGTTCTAAGCATACTGTACTACAGCTTCTACTTAAGTACCCTGCACTGTGACTCCTGTTAGAAATAGTGATGTCTACCAAAAATCTGTATTAGTACTTATTTGTAAAATGTGCTAGTAGAATTGTCTCAAGGAAGTAAGAAGGCAGACAGGCCAACAGCTTTTGTTTCTCTTGCCCTAGCACCTCATGACAAGGGTTTTTAATGAATTTCTTCTGCCTCACAACTCTTCTTTAAGGTTATGGAGATCTTTTGGACATCTGTGCCAACAGCAATCTCAAACTACTGGCTTAGGAAATTGGATTAAAAAGTATTCCTCTACATGTTTTAACTTTCAAACAAATCTTTATATCCTTCCTTTTCTTTTGGGCCTCAGATATTGAATAGCTCAAACTTTGCTCTGATCTATAGTGACCTTGTCTCGCAAGCCCTTAACCAGGGTTAACAGAGTTTACCTGGTTAACAGAGGTTACCACGGTTTACGGAGTTTAAGCTTTGGTCAGCATTAACCTCCTAAATCTATTTATTTCTGAGATGTTGAGAGTCTTTGATCATGCACTCCACATTTAATACCGTTTCATTGATGACTTCTATTGCCAGAGTTAACTGAAAACTGTTAAAAACATTAAGGGTTTTTAATTGTGTGTTGTCACAAGTGAAACTGCATTCTGCCTGGTGTCTGTCTTGCTGTCACTCATTGCTTGCAGTCTCAGAAGGAAGCACTGTTTATGCTTCTCCTGTCTTCCGTGTTTTCAGTTTCAAAACTGGGAAGGTTTTTAACTTTCCCTTAGGAGATTTTCTTAGTTCTTGTACTATTTACTTGTAGTACGATGTGATATTCAGCAATCATCCGATGCCTTCCAATGGTTGAAGAAATCTGTTCGGTATCTGTTTCCAGTTGACTCTGCATCATGACAAGAACTTCCTAATGTCCTGATCAGATGTTTTGTCTGGAATGCTTAGTCCTTCTCAGGCATGCTTTCCAGTACCATACTGGATCCAAGGAAGGCTTCACTGGGAGCTCCCAAGTTCCAGTGAGAAACTTCATTTTCAATGATGTAAAATTTTCCAATACCCCCAACCCACAGTTGAAAAATTCCTGATTCAGTTAGGATCTGAGGGTGTTCCAGGGCTAGGATGTAGAGTGCCAGTGGGTTGTGGATAGGTTATCCTGTAGTCTCATGATCCTGCTGGTAGTCCCCAGCTGTCGTCTTCGTTTGGGATGGGGGGTGAATAACTAGAGTCTAAAACTGTCGGTACTTTTCTCTCTTGCTTGTTTGTTTTGCTTATTTATTTATTTTAGTACTGAAGAGAGATTTTGGATTGAAAGCCATTGAGTTTGTAGACTTCTATTTGTTGCCACAGCAGAGGCAGTGCACAGTTTCCACATACCATCAAGCCATTCTTACACCTGCCAAGCAACTCTCAGCTGGTAATGGCTGTCGTCTTCTACCGCATATAATCAGCCTCTAGCCATGAATCTTTAGGTAGAATATTCGGTATGATATCAGTGGTTCCTGCAGTCTCATTTGGTTGGGAGTGGGCCTTGGAAAGATCTTCTTTGGGAAGATCTTTGTTCTTACTTTCATTTTATAGTACATTACTGTTGTTTACCTTTGCACATCTGTGTACTGCTTATGCTACATATTGCTATCTGTGTAAATGTCTTGTCTCCTGACTGAGATCTCCTGCTGTGTTGATTCATAACTCTTTCTGATTTTCTTTTAAATATATTTTTGTCCCTAATATACTGACAAAAGCCACATCTACTGTGAAGTTAATCACATGTCCTGTTGCTGAGAGAGCCCTTGGGTAGGAAGTATTTCCCAGTAGTTACTCTTGGAGAAGTATTAGCTAATGCTCTGATCAAGTCTTAGGCTTCATGAATAAGGACTGTATACGATACGTACAGTAAGTACAACAAGTCTTGACAAATGTAGTTAATTGCTCAAATGCCAGAATACCTGTATAAAGTCAGCCATTAGAAATGGATGCATCTTTATTCTACTAACAGCGTGTGTCAAGTACTTTGCTGTCTCTGCTTTTAGAAGACAATGTCTGGGGAAAGTCTGTTTGACTCTCTAGGGTAGTATGGGTTCATAAGCTTTAAAGATTCCTCTGCATGCATGCTTCTTTGTAGATGATGCCCACTTCTTATCACAGGGTGCTATATGCTCCTTTATTTTTGATGGTATCTATTTTTGCCTTCTCTTTTGATGTTTTCTATAGAGATCTGTGTTTTATTCCAGGATGGACAGATCTGTTTATATAAACACATTGTTCTAATTATTCTTAAAATAAAAATATTTAACCAGCATCATTTGGTCAGCTTCTTTCATGTCTAATACATAAACAGCTAGCTTTTACACAGTATTTTTTGTTGATAAATCTCAAAACAATTGAGAAGAGCTAAAATATTGCTAATTCCATTCCATATGTTGCAAAACTGAGGCAAGAAAGGCAAAAGAATTTGCCTGAGGTCATTCAGTATTCCAGTGGAAGAGTCTCAGTGGAGCATCTTCAGAGTTTCAGTCTAGTGATTTATACGCTAGCCTATATTGAGTTTCTGTAGTTGGATTCTGTAGTTCTTTTTTTAGAAAATTGCAGATCTCTCTGCAGCCAGTATTCATCATGAGTAGGTCCAAAGTAAAAGTATTATTGTATCAGCTATCAAGTAGGTTGATAACTCTATATTTGCATTATTCCTCTTGGGCTGGCTGAGACCATTTTTTTTCTGTCACGCAATGGCAAATGTCCAGTACATTGAAATAGATGCAATTACAATAGAAATTAGTGTGAGTTTTTAACCAGGCAGCTTTAATAAGTAGTGGCTGCTAAGCTATGATGACTAAAGCAGTACTAGTTGTTCAACTCAGACAATTGATGGAATATCCTAGAACTGTTTTAATTTGATACGTTGACTGATGTATAACCATAAACAATCTCCCAAATAGCTAGGACACTCGTCAGGTTTCCATTAATTAAAGGGTAGATATGTCTCATAGTTGTTGGTGATAACATATCCGTTTAGGATATGTTTCAGAGAGGCCTTTAACAATCGTAACAACCAAATGGGCAGTTGAAGTGCTATTCACCTCCAGATCACTTGCTCTTCTAGCCATCTGAGGGATCATAAAATACTCTTTCACCTTGTATAGGATCACTGCCAGCTGGCTGACTGGTTGCAGAGGCACGTGCATCAATTTGACCAACTTGTGCTAACATCCAGGAGAAACTGTATCACAGAGATAAAAATCAGTTGTTAATTGGCAGAATAGATTCATTCAATCTCTGAGGAAAAAGAACATCAGTAAAAAAATGTATTATATCTGATGCTGAGGCTGCATGGGTGGCCTACCAGTCATAAGCATGACAGAATTTAATATTTATTCCAATGTACTTTTTCATGTCAGTTATTTTCTGGGAACTTTTTAGATTTCCGTTATGGAAACTTAGGGAATTTGCTTCTCTGCATGCATTCTTCTTTTCATAGCCTGAAAGGAACTTTACTGTAATCAAAGCTGTAATTTCCTATTAAAATATATATAAGATTTTCTCCATAATTAGGGCATATTTTGTCAAATGAAAATAGTGAGTAACATCAAACTAAGTCTCATCCCATAGCACTGTTTTAATCAGGCTTTAAAAAGTCCAAGAAATTGTTCTATTTGAGAATTTTGACTTGGAAAATGAAACATAATACTAAGTAGTAATGAAGGCCCAACCCAATCAACCTCACTGAAGTCATCAACCCAGTGACTAATGATGCTCATGAATTCACAGAGCCTGATTAAAGTTACAAAGTGTTGTTTTAATGACCTTATGCAAGCAATTGGCAATTCTACACAGTTGAGGTGAATACTGCGTGCATATTTCAGGAAGTAGATACATGCTGATATTTTAATAAAGCATAGTCAAATCTGTTAAATAATAGTGTGTATAAGCCCAAATACAGATGGCAGTTCTCAAGAGCTCATATATTATTTCTGGGGGATACTGGGTGTACAAGTACCAGAATTTACTCTGAAGAAGAAGGAACATCCTCTAAACGCAAAGGACATCCACTGATATTATCAGATTTATTTACTTATTTGGGTATCCATAGCTCATATTGCATTTTGTGAGCCATAAAATGATTCTTATTGTGAACAAACCTTTAATTTGGAAGATATCACTTACGTGGGTTTAAAACACTGGGGTCCTAATTTCTGGCATTACTCTCTTTCCTTGGAGCCTGCTGTTGGATTGAAATCTGTTGTTTGGTGCCACACAGTTACTGCTGGGTTATCAAGTTGTAAGCTGGTGATTCATATCTAAAATTATGTTCCTTTCTTTTTCTTTGTTTTAAATCGCACTTAAAATTATGAATAAAGTTACTTCAGGCTTTCTTATATGTTCAACTCCAGTTGAAGTGAAACGTCTCCTTTGGTGCCAGGACATTGTAGAGATTTAAATTGGCATAGTTCCTCTGAAATCATCAGTCATTCCAGTGTACCAGAGCTCTGGATTGGGTCCTAGGTTTCACAAATTTTACAGATTTTTTTAAAATAAGGAGAAAAGAAAAGGATGACAGACATAAAAGATTTAAGAGAAATAAAATAGCAGCTTATCTAATGGAAAGCTTATATGCCAATAAAGCCAACTACAACTGTCAAAGGAAAGAAAACAAAGCAAGAATTCTGTAATTTGACATGTTTGCTTGACAGATAGTACTTTTTGGACCAGCTTTTGTGCTGGTGTAAAGTGGCATAAGAATATGAATACCAGTGGAGATTTGCTGATTTTACCCACTGAGAGTCTGGTCCCTGTTATTTAAAATAAAGGTTGTATCGGATGTTCCTCTGTTTATTTCAATAAGCAATCCACTTCTGAATTAAAAGGCTCTCAGGCTGTTTTCATAAAATCATGCCGGCCATAGCACAAGGTTACTGTTGAATCGAGGCATCTTTGAATTGTGAAACTTTTCCTACTTGCATTTCTACCATAATTTTCTATGGTTATGTTCTAAGTGCCAGCCAGAAAAAATTTTCTGTTTGTTCTCTCTTTTGGGTCAGTCACCACTTGGGTGTTTATGAAAGGATCGATGTATATACTGTCCAAAAGGATTTGGTAGGGGGTAGATTTGAATCACAAAAGTGATTATGTTATTTTACTTAGGAAAAAGTCTTTTTTGTACCCTTTTCCATATAAAAAAAAGATAAAATCCTGTGTAAATAGTAAGTGTTTTTCCTGTAATGAATGTTCCTTTCATTCGCCATTTCTGTATAATATTGGAAATTGTGTTTTTATTAGAAGAGGGCATTGGATGGAAGCCAACAATTTTTTCTTTAAACTTGATATTTTGGGCTCTGATCTTTGTTAAAACTACAATGGCATGTATCTGGTACAGTCAGAGGTCATTTCTATAGCTACTACCATTTCCTATCATTTCTGGGGAATGTTTGTTTTCAAAACAAAGAATTGGGTTAAAGCTTAAGTATCGTATTTCAGAACATATTTCAAACTGAAATTAAGAATGCTAAAACCTTTCCTTTAAAGGTCAGATGATATTTATTATTATTATAAAAATGATCTGTGATTTATGAATTTAACTTCTCATAAACCTCCTTTGTAACAGAATATGCAGTCAGAAGCTTAACATTACATTGTTTTCCTTTGACAACGTATCCACGAGACCACTGCAGCTGTTCCTTTACTCACAATAGCAGATTAATTAACACAATCATATGCTGTTGGCTCCTACTCAATGAGTAGGTCTGCAGTGGGATAGATAGGTAAATCCTTTAAATGTGTATGAGATAAAGGATATACTATAGTAGTTTCATAACTAGCCAGTTTTGCTTCTGACTAGTCAGCCCTATCAGCAATGGTTCACTGACTACAGAAGCTGTGAGCTTACATTTCAAAGGCAGCCACACCTATTACAGAGCAATAATGCCTGAATCATTGCAAAACTCAAATATGTAAAAGCACAGGAACGCTCAGAAATCACCATATTTTGCTAAAATAACAGGCAATCTGCTTCAAGCATTTTGAGTTTATAGAGTAATCAGGGAAAAAAAAGGGGCATTTTTGTTGGTTGCTTCATTTTTTTAAAAAAAGTTCAATCATTGCTTTCCTTAAATATCTTAATCTGGTCGTTATTCACTTTTTACCCACTGTGTATTAGAAATACTTGTAAGCAGCGGCCATGGCATCAGTTTTAAGCACCAAAAGAATTTTTCATCCATTTCTCTGTGTGTGCTAATGAACATGTGAGCAGCTAAATCTCCTTTTCCTAAACAAACAGTCATCAGCAGCATGTAAGTATTTATTTGGCAACTTTAGCTGACATTTTAGTGGATGCTAAAGCCTTTGTTATCAGTAATATAACTCCTTTTTTTTTTTTTCTTTTTTTCTTTCTTTGGGGATCATCACACTGGTGGGTAAGTAATGGAAAGGTTAGGTACAAATAACTCCTTTTTTTTTTTTTTCTTTTTTTCTTTCTTTTTTTGACTTTAAAGAGAAACATACCCTTTTGGGGAAAGAGGTAAGCAGCAAGTTTAAGAAAATTTCCTTCAGGCTTTCCACTAAAATCCATGAGGAAAAAATAATTGTATGCTTTGTTACATTGTTTACACAAAAACTGAGAGCGTAGCGAACTGCTACATTAAAATTGTCTCATTTAAGGGACAAAGAAGACTCATTGTGAGACCTCTTTTCTGAAAAAAATGCTAGCTTAGTATCATTGAGGTCCTGTCTTGTCCATGTTTTACTGCAGTTGAAGTCGTGCTTTACGTATTCTATGAGTTTTATGTAATGGTATAAATATGTATTTTGATCATAATAAAACATAAAAAGTAGAGAACATGACTGATTTTGATGGAGGGCTTTGCTTGCATAGGAGCAGCAGCATCAGACCTACAGATGGGAGAAAACCAAGTTCGGAATCTTTTTGTGCAACACAGTTGTTGAAAAATAAACAACATGTTAATGGCACCCAGCTTTATATCTGAGAGTTCTTCTGAGTACCCAAAAGCCACTATTTTTGGAGAGGAAGAAACAGAGCTGTCGAGCTGGCTCCAGTTCAGTCAAAGATGATAGCAGGGAGATTTTTGTAGAGGGGAGTTGGATAGAAAATTCCCTTAACTTCTCCAGCGTGCTTCTGCTCCTTTCTCCCTAATGCTGAAAGCAGAACATGCTCTCAGGTCTTTCACTGTTAGTTTCCCTGTCAAAAATAACTGTAAGAAAAGCTTCTGCTGCCTTCAGCCTTCTCATTTCCCAGAATTGAAATATTTGCACCAGACAGCAGATTCATGCCCTGCAGAGTAGATGGCTGCAGCATATTCTCCCTCAGGCTGACTGAGAAGACCCTTGAGAAGATGGAGGTACTGCAAATGGATGAGGAGGCTCCCAGATCAGTGTAAGAGATCACATTGAGTGAGACTGACTGACAGATGATAAAATTAGTTTATGCACTACAAAAACTTGATACTAGTGATACTGAACTTCATTCATCAAGGTATCTAGATGATGTAAAACTTCAAGATGTAATAGGTACTACCCTACAAAATCCAGGGGGTTTATCACATTATTTAAATAGGAAGGGGAGGTCCAAGAATTTTAGTGGGGTATTAAATACTCAACAGGTGATATACTTTCAAAGCCGTATTAATCGTAGATTTATAATACATTTCCCACTATATATATGTGTTATTAGATTCATTGTACAGCTGAGCAGCTGAAAGCAAAGGAACTAAGAATCTTATTGTCAGTTGAAAAAGCAGTAGCTGCCAGAAGTGAGCTCTTCTGAAAATCAGTCGCTTTTAACCATCCTGCCTAAAGTCACAGGCTTATCTCACTACACTGTTGAATCTAGAATAAATGTCTTGACTCTTGATCAAAGAAACAAAAGGCATCATCTTATATAGTGTCAGTGCTGGGAACTGCGCTCAGATGTGTTGTGATTTGCAGACTGGATTCCAGTTCCCTGTGGATTGCTCCAGTGCTATGAGACACAGGTGCTACAGGAGTTTTTTGAGCAGGCTAAGGAACATGTTTGGCCACTTGTCAGGCTAAAGACCATGCCCTGCCTTTCTCAGAAGGAGAATTTTCCTTAATTTAGTTTGTGTAATTACATTCTTTAAGCCTAAATTGTCCATGCAGTTTCAATTTGATACCATTTTCCTTACTCTGTTTTCAAACTGTCTGTTTTTTCAGGTCCTTTTAAATAATTGTTGCTTTCTGTCCCTATGACAGGTGAAGAGGTGCCTGTGTAAATATACCTGCTACAACCTCTGTTGGACTTTGCATTCTATTAAGATAAAAGTGTTTGAATTTATATGATAAATATTAAGCCCTTTGTGAAATTTATCTGAAGATAGACTCAAAAGCTCTCCATCTTCTGTCATCCCAACTAAAATTTAGGATCTGAAAAACTTTCCTCTTTTGGTAGATTGTACTTGTCCCACCTACTGGTTTCTACGTTTTAAGGGTCTCTGAATTTATGTTATGGATTCCTGTTTTCCGGGACTTGCAGTGAAATAGTTGTAAAAGTCTTTTCCTGTTCTGTGATGCAACAGCAATGTTTTGTGGGGATCTTATCGAACAATGCAGAAGACCATTGGCAATGGATGGAGCTTCCAAGCACTGGGAATTGCTGCAATAAAGGTTCCTTGAGAAGTGTTTGAGAACAAAGAGGTACTTGATAAAAGCAAGCAAATGGTCAGCTTAGAAAACAAGGTCATACAGAAGTCCATCAGTTTGTGCCTGCACAACAATCTGTGAATAAGGACTGTATTTTTTATTTTAAAATAAGATGTTTATTTGTGTCAAGTCCACCCTGCAATTATAAATATTTCATTCGGTGTAACTTTGCAAGTGTCTTGCAATGTGCATTTCTTATAACAATCTATATATGGAGTGACACAGTAATATTGATTTGTGTGATAGCTTCTACCTGTGATGTTTGTCTTTTAGTCTGTCAGGTCATCTGTGCTGAAATGAGTTGAACATATGGCTTTAAATATTTAGGTTTACTGTAGACTACTTCAAGGTTGTTGATGTCATGGGGATGGGATAGGATTGGGAGTAAAGTGAAATGAGCTGCTTCTTCCACAAACTTTTCTGTAAGCCTAGGCAAGTAATTTTGTCTTTATATGTTCCAGTTTCTGCTGTTCTAAAATACAGATGAGCTTTCTTTGTTGACTACATTGAGATCTCTGGATAAACATTTGTGCACAAAAGCTAAATGGTGGTGTTGCAGTGGTTTGTGGTATGCGGAGCTTAGAGAAACTGAGCCGAGCCCCACCCCTCTGGTTTTTAATATTTAAATGGGATAGTTGATGATTTCCTTTTCAAACTGCATCCAAATAGTATTCTCCGAGTTTGTGGCAGATTAAGTAGTTCACACTTTTTATCATCAGTTATCAAAACTTCAATTAACAGTAAGTTCATACTGGGGATAATAGAAGTTTTGTACAATTTTTTTTTTTTCTCGTGAACAGTTAGAAGACTTGTGTATGCAAACCTTTCAGGATTCTTTTTGGCCTTTGGATAAGGAAAGTTAAGCTTTTTAATTTTACTGACCTAAACCAATTCTAATGTACTCTCCTTTTAAATTAAGGAGATTTTTATTCAGTTATGAATTAGAGGATTTGGTCAAAAATATCTTCGCACCCAACTGTCCAGAAATCCCCAGAAATACCACTAAAGTAAACATGGTAGTACCCGTACTTAGCAAAATTCTCCATCTTCTTCAGATACTAACTGTAACGTCCAGCACTGGAAGGTGTGTCACACAAAAACATATTTCTTCAGAAATGTATGGTTAGGAGTTTTAAAAAGATGACTGTCGGGGGTTGAGTCATCAGTGGCAAATGGTTAGATTCCCATAAAAAATGATTAGCCTCTGATAGTGACCTTTATAATAAACTTGCATTTTATCACATTTGTAAGGTGCAGGACAGACTTGTGTTGGTTTACAGGTCTGTCCTGCACCACAATAGAATAGTGCTGTCCATGGCAGAACTACTTTACAGGTACATTGAGTTCAGTGCTTCTGTGTTTGCTATAATGGATATCTTGAAAAGTAAACAATTTATTTCCTTAGCATTATTTTTTCCCTAAAAATAAATATTAAAGTTGTTTCTTAAAAAGAAAAAAAAAAAAACAAACCAAACAGCACTATTAAATATGAGATAAGTGTAGCCTGGGAACAACTGCTTTGAGTTTAACTTCAGTAATTGAGCTTGAGGTTTGTTGCTTACTCTGCTCCTGAAAAAGAATTTGTGCCTGAAAAGCATTCCTGCTTTTTCAGGTTATTAGCTGTTTTAATATTAGTTAGGTTTTAATATAAGCTGTTACTTCTTGCAAATTCTGCTGTGCTTATGTCCTTAGATCATCATAGCTGTAACAGTATTATTACTATAAAATATAGTAGAGAATTGCAGTAAAAATTACTGAAACATATTCTACTTTTAAAATTGGATGGGGCTACTATTGACATCAGCATTAAAAGGCCAAACTGAGAAGACATCATTACTGACACAGAGGAACATTTTGCCTTTCTTCATAGTGTGTTATTAGTGAGGCATGCCTTGTACATGTTTCCCCAAAGAGTCCAAAAATTCCACGTTACTTCCATTCCCAGCTTCTGTGTTCTGAAAACCCCACTGCGTTTAACCCAGGGACTCTTTCACAACTCATGAAGCACATAAGTTTCCCAAAACCAAATCCTGGTTTCACTGAGCTCTAAGCAAAAATGCAGCTTAAACACCGTGCTGGGTTGTGACTGGACCATGAAAAGCACCATCCAGTTCTCAGTGTTAGAGATGGAAAACTTCCCATTCTGGTACTATGCTGGTGTTGAGTTTCTGAGCTTAGACAGCTTTGAAATGAGGAGCTGGTGGAGATGAGATAGTAACTTTGAAGTACTAGAAGGATTTTCTGTGTTCGGTGGCCCAGGTTGCAAATGAGCTATGCCTGGTGCTCTTCCTGAATGTGTCTGCAAGAAGTTACACTCCCAACAGCCCTGCAAGAGAAAGAACTGATTTGGCTATTAATCTCAGGCTTGTTCTTTATTGCTGGAGGTCAGGGCTGCAGGGCTTCACCATCAGCTTCAATATCAGTGCATACTGACAAATACGCACTTCTTCACTGGAAGTAAACGTTTTTGTGGTGTGAGATAGATGAGTGATAAGATAAATGCCAATTTTTTCCCCATACAGGGTATATTCCTAAGTTTGTAGGGACTGTAAAACTCATAAGGGATACATAATGAAAATTAGCAAGATTGCCATTAGCTTGGTGGATGCAGAAGAATCGTTTTTGGCTAGATGTTTTGGCATTCTTAGGTTAGTATTTCCGTCTTGGTATGTGAACAGGAAACTGTGTTTGATGTAGGCCATTGAAAAAGTGTTTGCATCCAACAGTCTTGCAGAATGCCACAGAGAAGAGCAGTGTACATCTGAGGCTTGATGTGCTATACTGCATAGTGGTGTTCAGTATATACTCCAGAAGAGTTTTGTTCAGGTTTCTTAATGGGCTTTGACAGGTTGTTTGTAGCTTAATTTACAAATGAATTTGATTAAAGACCTCAATGAAAGAGTCTATATTCAAGTTTGGATTTGAAGTTGTGGTCTACTGAAATGAAATGGAGGCTCCCAAATTAACACCTCTGGAAATATTTTATCTTCGTAGTTTGGGATTGTTTTCCACGCAGATACTCTGTGAAGTAAAAATGAATAAGCTACTCCTTTTGCCACCATTATCAATGACAAGGTATTTATTTGACTGTAATATTACAGGTGTTATCATAAGCTGAAGCATCTTGTGCTGAGTGGTACACAGGTCTAGTTCAGTTATAGTTGGATGATGAAAGACTGTCTTTGTTCTTTCAGTTCCAATTTCTAACCCCCCAAAAGGCCGCAGGCTACGAAGGAGCCATGGAGGGAGCAACAAGTGCACAGATGTGTGAAGACAGTGCCACGAGATGTTTCTTTATACTCAGAAATAAATGAGTAAGATAGTGTGGACTTAACTAGGATGACTGTACTTGTTTTATGGTGGTCGAGCAGATCCCTGGACCTTTTACAGCTGCAGCAGGTAGGACGTTCAATGAAGATTAAACTAAGGGCCAGGAGCATATTTCAAGATGTATATAGGTTTCACGGTTTTGAATCTTTCCTTGATTCCTGGGCTAAACTCTGTCCTTAAATAATAAAAAGGAAAACTGGTGAGTAACATGCCAGGAAATAAGAAGAGTTCACCTCCAGGATTAATTTGTCCACACTGAGGCAGGTAATGCAGGTTTTGATTGGAGCTGTGAACGCTATGAAAAGATATTTGGGAAGTGCTCCTTAGCTGAAATGGTTAAATATTCAGTTCCATCTTCTTCATTACTTGTGGATTTTCATTTTGTTATAGTAGTGGTCGGCAACAGCTCAGAACTTGATTTGTCAAGACAAGTACGCTCTGCAAACAAATGATTACATTCTATATGAAGGCATTATCACTAAATCTGAAAAGAAAATATTACAGGCAGAAATTATAAGGAGAAGTTTATAAAACAAAGATATCCTTTGGCAGAATATGCTCTTACAATCAAGCTTTTAGCATACCATAGTTTAAAAAAAATAGAAATTTTGCCCACATATACACTAATAAAAATAAATCTGTTTCCGATTACTAACTATGCAGCACAGGTGCTTGTTTGTTACGAGAGAGGCATGTTCATTAATTTTCAGCTATGAAAAGTGCACTGTGCCATAAATATACAATTCAAAATGTACTGCTGATAAATGAATACACAGATTGTTAATGTGCCAGAGTAGGGTATTGGGCATAAAACACATGCCAAACAGGAGCACATTGGTGATGTGCTAATGCTTTTAAATCTGGGTTTAATGTAGGCACATAACCAGCTTTTTACATTATTGCACTAACTTTTACCAGAATTTAGGGCAATATCTATTTTATGGGACGTTTTACTTTCTAGTATAATAATACTTTATACCTATATAGCACTATCATCCAGGGATCTCAAAGCACTTTACAAACATTAATTAACTAAGGCTGTCAAATAGGTAAACTGAGTTTTACAGCAGCTCGGTGGTTGTACTGGAAATAGAGCCCCGGAGTTCAGATTCCCTGCCTCTTTTTTTTCTTCTTCTTTTTTTTTTTTTTTTTTTTTTTT
>NW_008795436.1:474414-477928 GCF_000699145.1 Aptenodytes forsteri
CATTATCAGAATAAAGATAAATGTGTAGAGAATCACTATGTTTGGTTTCATTTATTGTAATAGCTGTGGTTAAAATGTAGATCACACTGCTGTTTTGGATCACGGTCTTAATTCCAAAAATTGCAATCATCATAGGTGGACTATATTTGCGTCTTTTCAAATAGATGACAGAATATATTTCTGTGCTGTTTTTCCCTAAAGAAAAATTGAAAGATAAGAGGCAGGAGTTTCAAATAACATCGCAACATTTAGTTGTCAAACTATGAATGGAAATTGCCATCATAGGGACTGTGTGGTTACTCTCATACTTCAAAAAAAAAACTGTGGTGAAAGTGTATCCAAGAAGAAAGGAATTTCTTAGTCAAATAGTATCTTAGTAGATGAGCAGTGATTCAATGTAACTAAAACAAATATTAATTAAAAAGAACCATGGAATACAGAGAAGGAAGTACGTTCTTGTTTGGTGAACAGCACTCACTGGAGCAGTACTGCAGGTGATGGTCTATCCAGCAATTCTTTTCTGGAACGCCATTCCACTGATCTACAACGCTCATCAGCGTCCTGTATGATATCTGAGGTGCCTTTCCTAAGTTGCATCTTCCCATCATTGTTTATTTTAAATACACAATGCTACTCTCCTGCACTTTTATGATAAAACTTGGTATGATAGCAGTGTAGAGTTACTGACTGTTAAGCAGTGACAGGTTTTGGTTGTCCACCCTTTATTAAAATGTTTCAGCATGTATCAGCAAGCTCCACTGCCCAGTAGTCAACAGAATCCTTTTTTTGAAACAAATACATATGACCCTCGTGACTGGGCACGTATCTGTAGTGAGATATTACAGAATCTGTAGCCAGAAAAGAACCAGTACTAGTAAAATTGTTGAAATTATTTCAGTTTCATTTGACCAGTTTATACTGCCGTTCACCTTTTCTCAACCCCATACATTACTTCGTTAGGTTGGCCAGTCCCACTGTAGACAGCTTTCAAATGTAATCGGTTGCAAGCCAGTTTGTCATGTACCAAATTCCGCGTGGGCTTGCCAGGCTATTGGAGTGGCTCCCACTAGTACCATCCTGAAAAGGCATGGAAACATGTGTCTCCACAAATGCAGTAGCCTGCATTCTCAGAGTTTAAATTAGTCTGTTCACTGAGATGGTACTTACTGCATAGTGTCTCAGTGTAAGCTAGTAATCGGCCAAAATTAGAATCTTAAGACTGTCTGACTTGCAGGGTAGGAGTTTGGGTCTAAACAATCTCTATAGTTATCCTGATGCATTTGTTCAGATTTTGTCAGATTCAGAGATTTATTTTGTACGTATAATTCATAGGCTGTTTTGTCATGACAGAGCAAGGTGTTGCAAGTTTCCTATCTGTTCAAAGTGTTTATCTGGTCTGCTTAGTGTTTTCATCCTATATACTGCAGGTAATTTTACTGCTGTTCAGAATAGTGAAAATTTGGTGAAAAGCCGGTCTTCCTCCATATGCTGTGGAATTATTCAAGATGTACTTGTGAAACTTCTGTCTCTTCCAAATGTGACTCATGTCTGTCATCCTGTGGCTCTAAGAAGATGCATTTTAAATAAGTATGTCCACTTCGAAAGATATGTTACTGCTGACTCATTTTCTTTAAAGTCAGTATTACTTTGTAAGGGTTAGGTTTCCCCTATTTTCCTTCCCTGTAAAGATCTTCTTTCCTGCATGTCTTACTTTTCTGAGATAAGATTTCCTTCCATCAGCATTTAATGTCACGTGAGCATCATCAAGCTGGTAATTTCACGTTGGTGGATGTTGCGTGATGGTTGCAGAGTGGTCATTGGTTCAGAAGACGCTGATCAGAAAGGGTACAAAACATTGTAAAGCCATTCACAGTGATCGGAATCAAACACTCTGCTGAGTGGAGACTAAAAGGTTGTGCTTTGTTAGGAAGGCATTAAGTACCTGCTGCTGCTGCTTTGGGATGTGTGGGGGAACGGGTAGATCTCCAGGAATCTGAAATAAGGACGTTTCGCCACAGCATTACTTTTTCCTTGCTGTCTGCTCTAAGGTTCAAGAAATTCTTTTAAACATTGTGGTGTAGAAGGCTAAGTGTAAGAATTGACTCTATTCACTTTTTTCCTTCTTATCCTCAGCTGCTTACTGCTAAGAATTTTGTTTTACAGAAACTGAGCCTGTGAATTCGTACTTAAGATAGTGCTATATGCTTTTGACTGTCTTCAAGAGGATTAGTCAGTACCAAATGCACTCGACTGATTCCAAGTATTTGTATGCATTTGCAATAGCATGTTACAAATTCAGTCCCGGGATGGATTTCATTACATCATTATCTGCAGATTTTTGCAGCCAGATGTGTTTCCTGTACCTTACCATACACTTATTAATATATGGGACCATCATTCAGATGATGGTCTGAATATTTCCAGAATGTTTTACAGTATTTCTGTTTTCCAAGATGGTCGATAGTTAAGTCTGGCCCTCAGTCGTGGCAGAGGAGCTCATGAGAACATTTTGGCTGAATTTCTGATGACGTTCATGAGGTAGAGGAGCAGTGGCTGCTGTGCTGGTAACAGAAAGAGAGACAGACTAATTCCAGGGCAAGGCAGCTTTCAAAATCAAGTGAGCATCATGTGACTGTATGTGTATAATTTAAAGGAAAAAGAAAAAAGCTAGAACTTCAGCACAGCCTGTCTGTCCAGTATGAGAGAAGTGAAGCAAATGACTACGGCCTTGAATACACTTTTTAATTTTTCAACACGCTATTTTGCCAACTTTAGTTCACTCTGTTGACTGTTCAGTCAAACCATTTTTAAATTAAAAAGGAATACATGGTTGAATTATTTATTAAGCAAAAGGTGCTTCCGCGCATGCAGACTACCTGGGTTTTGAATTTCTTTTACCATTGGAGTTTGAAGAAAGTGCATTGCTAATAAGTTAAGAAATGGAACAACCCTCCTTCTTCTAAAATAAATCTTCCTCTTTCTCTGAGGCAGACAGTAAGCTAACTTGTGTCTGTCCAGTCACAGAAGAATGCCCGATCTTCATTCGAATGCCTAACTTTGACCTTAGTGTGAAGTTGTTTCCTCAGTTTGATAGGCTCCATAGAGGCAAAATGTTACTAATTTCTGGTAGAGAAATGTGCTTGCAAATAATTTAGTCCAGATCATCTCCTAATTTTATAGATGCTCCTGATGGGTTAAAATATGTATTTGCCGGTGAATTAATGTGGAAGAACTGTAAACAAGTGGAAGAAGGCTTGCAAAAACTTTGCACCATGTTACCATCAGCCTGTACGTCTCTCGAGGTTACCAGTTCATCTTAGGGGGGTGATAAGTATTTTGTACAACTACCTTTGCTTTGCTCAGTCCCCATTACTGCCTCTGTATTGGTGTTGCAGATTTGTGCACAGCCAGCATTTCTTGTGTTTTTGGAGGAATGTGGCTTCCGAGTGCCTGATCTCCCCTCCCCTCCCCTCCCCTCCCTTCCCTTCCCTTCCCTTCCCTTCCCTTCCCTTCC
>NW_008795436.1:477987-490697 GCF_000699145.1 Aptenodytes forsteri
CCCCCCGAAGAAAACAACTTTCTTTGTTGTTCTGACTAGGCCATCGACTTCAAATCCCTTTGGCCAATGGTTGCAGGGAAAGCACTGCCAGGCTGGGAAACTCAGAGGGGACTTCCATCAGTCTGGGAGCTGTGGTCTCCATAGCTTGCTTAAAAATTATTGGGCTGGTTTACCTGGTATTGCAAGAAGAATTAACTCACTGAATCTGAGGGAACATCCGTCCGAGAGGTTGATATTTCTCATCACTGTTGTGGGACTTGATAACTATCTAGGATTGTAGTGATATAAGAAGCGTGATGCGCTGCGAAAGGCTGGCCATGGTAGCAAAGAGGCTTTAGAGGAAGGTTGATGAGACCTGCCAGGACTCTGAAGAGCTCCCAGCCACCCCAATGTGTGGGAGGGTGGTTGCGAGCCTGTAGCTTTCCTGTGGAAGGAAAGCAGTGAGCAGTAGCGAGTAGCTGGGCACACCCTGGCTTTGATAGCTACAGATGGAGACCTAAAAGATTGCAGGGCCACAGTCCAATACCAGCACATGTAAAATAAGGCTCAGGATTTAGATAACTCTGTTCCAGCATACTGACGTGCATGGCCACAGTCCAACTCCAACACATGCAAAATTAGTTTCAGGATCATTCCAGCATACTGAAGCCTATGCCTAAACCAGTTATTGCCACAAGCTCAGCTAAATCAGAGGAGAGTGTTCAAAATAGTATTTTTTCTCTTTTTTTACCAGGATAGTTCAGACGACAAATTTTATATTTTTGTAGTAGAAAAGGGAAACTGGATTATTGATGCATGAGCTCCATAGGCAGCATTTCATATTTTTATTGCCGCAAATAGCATGTTATCAGTGTACTTTAAGGCTATTTTACAAAACACGGATACAGGTTGACCTAGTAGTGTACTTTTTGAGATACGTCATTAGTATAAAGAAATTAATGAGCCCATTCATATAATATCATGTTTAAAGTCATCGTGATCTCAGTATGCCCACAATACACTGTTAAACCAATGAGGAAAAAAAAAAACCTGAACAGTTAAAGGATCCCTTCTTAAGACTAGAAGTAATGAATTTAATCAATATTTTTCCGTTATAGCAAAACTCATGTCATTAACATTTTATTTATAGAAAAAGGGTGCTGGTAAAATAGATTCAGCAGTTCAGAGTTGCTCATAAGTATTTCTTCAAGTACAGCTCATTTTTTGTGAAATGGGGAAAGAAGTTGGAAATTATGCTGAAGTGGCGTGTACCAAAGAAGTTAAATGGGAGAAAAATTATTTACAGAGGTATTTGTATTAGCTCAAAGCAGTCATTTAGTTTGAAGGCAGCAGTGGAAAGTAAAAAGTAAGAAAATACAGATACTGGAAAAGTCTATGCTGTCATAGTCTGTCCAAATGTTGTAACACACACCGTGAAATTATTCAGTTTTTGGAGACACTGTCAGCACCTCTGTAATCAGTAATCTGTAAATGGAATGACAGTCTTTAATTCTTTCTCATTTTGTTGAGGGGGAAATTACTAATTTAGCTACCTGTACAGTTGTTTTTATGTGACTGATTCTATTGTTGGTTTCTTTCTCACTGGTGTCTACGGAAAGATGTTCCTGTGACATTTTAAATAATTTACATTTTTCTTTATTAGAATGAATTTTTATAAAATCTGATGACCTGCTACTGGCACTTCTATGCTGATTTTGCCACCCTGTGATAAGATGATAATAATAATGAAAACGGGTTTTTCTTAATCAATAGTATGCAAAAACTTCTCCAATGGTACCTGATGCTCCAAGAGCTACTTACAATGTAGGCAAGTCTGTGGTTCTGACTTGAAGAAATGATTTGTTTGTTTTTTGGATTTGTTTAAGCCCAGCAACTCAGGGTGAAACTTGGCCAGTGTAGTTATTAAATATTTCCATACAACTACTCAAAAGATTTTAAAATATATTAATGGATTTTGAAAACTATGTGGAGTTGGGTGTTAATTTGTGCCTTTTAAAATCTCACAGACTCTGTATTGTCGGGCACACGTGAAGAACCTAGAGAAAGTAGGTTCAATACCACTCTCTTCCACCCAGATTCACCATCTTTCCTACCGTTCACTGACACCGTCTTGGATTTTCTTCATAGTGTAGCCTGTACACTGTACCACATGGTTCTGTTTGTCCCACATGTAGTTTAGGAAGAAGATAGAGGTCATAATGAAGTACACCTTACCTGTTTGGTTTATAGGTATGTAGAGATGCTAACATGTGGAAGAAACAGGGTAAGTATGGAAGCAGGAAGAAGGCAATATATTCATTCACAGAAGTCCAGTTAATGGATATTTTAGTTGATTAGCTAGCAACTTCATTTTCTCCCTCATGAAATTGCCTCCACAGATCCTTACTTCTGGAGCTTAATCAGCAGTAGCAATCCATCCCAGGAGTGGGAGATCAGGAGTACTTAATTAAAGAGGGACTGTAAGGCAACTCTCCCAAATTGGATATCTGATCTAGCCTTGGCATCAGGAGAGCAATGCTGGGTAAAAGTGTTTATCAAGCTCCATGTAGCCACTCTGCAAATCTCAGAGATGGGAATATGATGCAGACAGCCTGTAGAAGCTGCTATAACCTGAGTAGTACGGGCTTCAAGGCCATCTGGTACCTGAACACCTGCCTACAAATAACACATACAAATCCAAAAGATGGTCCAGTTGGATAGCTTCTCTGCTTAGATTCCCCACTGGAATTTTCTCCAAAAGCAGTAAACAATCTGTAGGAAGTGTGGAAAGACCTTGCCCTCTCTGCTCAGTAATCAAGCGCCCATTTCAAATTTAGGTGACAGGATCAAAGCTAACACAGGTGGGACAAGGGTTTGGGTAAGAAAACTAGTGAGACAGGCTTACATGAGAATCACAGAGCACTGTTGGCATGAACATTTGGTAAAAAACCAGAATATTCTAAGCTTGTTTTAAGAAAAGGAGGAGAAAACCATGGAAAGTATGTCATATGGAAGGTTTGGGAGCTAACATTGCTATCAGAAGTATAAATGGACACCGGAGTAAATTTTGAGGATAGATGACAAAGAACATTGGCAAAATACCAAGGAAAGATCCATGAGTACATATTTAAGCCCAGCATAGCTGATCCAAAGAGTAAGTGTCTGCTTTGCTTGTGAAGATAGGTGTTCTGTACAGAGAAGTACAATAAGGTGTTCTAGCAGCTCAAATGTGCACTTCTGAAGAAAGCAAGAACAAGCAGAAGCTCATCACTGAGAGTAACTAGCGTTACATTTAAGATAGCAAACAGACCCATCCTCTGCTAAAGCATCCACTTTTCCTGTGGAAAGATTATACAAGTCTAGTGGAATTTCATGAACATCATCTGGCAAACTCGGTGTTTTGGGATCTGAAGTGCTTTGATCTATACAGTCAAATTAGGGAAGTGGGATTTCAGAGCCGTGATTTTGGAGTAGCAGAACTGAAAAGCCATTGACGGAGTTGGATGGTGGAAGAGTCTTGCATGTGAAGGTCTTAGGAAGGTAGATAGCAGGATTTTGAAACAAACCAGCAAAAATGGTGTTAGAGGGAATGATGTAGCGATCCATGGTCATTTGCTGCAAGCTCAGCTCCCATTAGGTAGCTGGAGGTTCCAGGACCTAGTGGTGATGCCTTAAAAGTGAAGACTATTTAACCAAAGACGAGCACTCTCATGGCCATGCTCTGTGTATTCCTGATGTTTGTTGACTTCATTGAAGGACTGTGCACAGGTCTGACTGCATAAATTGCAACTTACACCTTTTAATGATACCATTTGTGCAAATGCGTGTGATTTTAGAATGGCCTTAGAAGTCGTGAACATTGGAAGAGGATGAAGAAGTTTGATATGCCTGAATATCCATATATATAAAAAAAAATTCTTCAGCACTCTTTTCAGTTTCATTTTGATTCAATTTTATCAAAACTAATATTTCAATAATATGCTAAGGTCCCGATTCAAGTGTTGAAGTTTCATTGAATTCACTAGGGCTGGAGAGGTAGACAGTAGCGAGATTAAAGTTTTAAGCTTACTTTCTTCTCATGCTGAGCTAAGAATATGTGTGATGGTTTGCAGGATAATGATATTTAACTGTAATCTTCTTGGGGCATGGACCACATTCTGTTGATTTTACACAACTGAACTCAGTATCACTGATTAATAAAACAATAAATACAGAAAATTAACTATTTTGTGTTTTATTAACAATTTGCATTTCATATAGTATTTCATTTTAAATAAGTATAAAATCATACCCTCAAATGGTAAGATGTAATTGCTGATCATGTATCTCTTTGTTCCAGACACTTTTATAAAAGTGTATGTATTATGTATGATGTGACCTTCAAATGTCATGAATGCATTGTGCAATAAACTGTCAATATTTGTGGCTATAAGGTACTAGATGACTTTTACAATAATTGGAACAGCTTTATTAAAAGCTTGGATCACTCAGCTGGTTAAAGAGAAAGACACAAGCCAATGTTCATCTGGGAGTTTCCTTCTGCCAATTGTTAAATGAAAGATATTGTAAGGTGCTTAAGATGTCGTCTTTCTTCAGAAAAGAAAATACAGTTAAAAAGGTCTTATGCAAAAAATGTTCTCTCCAAAAAATAATTTTTTTCAATATGCTTAATTTTCAGTCCAAACTGAGCTCTGTAAGTTAATGGCAAGTAACCAGCCATGGTTTTTAGGTACTACATCTGATTTTCTGTGTCTTTTGGTCACACGATTCTTCAAACAAATCAGGCAGCTAAAATGATGTACTCAGAAACTGTGTTTGAACTTTGATTATCTTAAAAGGTTTTAAAGATTTAGAACAATTTGAAAAGTAAGACTGCTAAGAACTCCAAAACAAAAACTCTGTAGGGAATTTGATTAAAATGAAAAAAGAGGATAAGAAACATTTTGTGATAAACAAAAGCTTAATTTTTGGTTAAGTGTCTACTGATGTCTCTTTGTGCTGTATATACAGCCTCTTGTGTGTTTCTCAGAATGTGTACCACAGTGAAAAGCATGAAGATATAACCAGCATTTGCATACATGCAGTATTGTCCTGCAAAGTGTTTTGCACCCATGGGGTATGAAAACCACCAATCTTCAAGTGTGTCGTGCTCCAAGTATCGGCTTAAGGTGTATGTGCTGCCCCCAAGTCACCAGCCCACCAGTTACTAAAAAATTGCTTAGAATATTTTGGCTCCCTTTCTCTTGTGCTTGAAATAACACCTAGAGAGCTCCCCCGTAGCCCGAGGTACTGGCTATGACGGCCATTTGCCCACTTCTAAATGTTGCAAGTCTTACCTCATATAAATGGTTGTGGGCATTTTACTTCAGTTTAATTTAGAATGTATTTTAAATTTAAATCTGCTAACGCACTAATCAGTAGCAGAGGCAGGGCGGTTTGTGGCTTTTGTTTGCCTGTGTGGTTCAGAGGGCTAAGTGGGAAGTCTGATGTCAGCAGCGGTATCTTTTTATTTACCAGTGGAACCTTTGGTATAATCTTTATTTCTAATATTACAAACAATGTGAATGCTGCTTTCTTACTCGCAGGCCTCCTTTCCAATTCTCTTCTAAAATAGCTCTGTGTTTAAACAAATTCTCTGCCAATCCATATTAATGCCTAACAGTTTAAGATTCCCATATATGGTCATTATAAAACCTAAATCCTTGATGAAACAATAGAGACAGCAAGTTGTTCCTGACCTAAGACATTAGTAACTCTTTCCGGAGGCCTAAAATATAACTGTAATATTTAGTAATATTAGACTCTTTTATTTTAAGCCATGAACTTCACTAGCAAAAAAGTGTAGTGACATCTGCTAATAGGATTCTAATTTCAAATTATGAGCACTGGGCCAGATTCTGTTCTCGTTTACATCGAAGCATGCTAATTGAAGCTACTTCAGGTAGCTAGGAAAATATGGTTAATTATATCCCTAATTGTATTCCTATTTTCCACTATTTTCAGCATCGCTAAAGCTTTCTCTAAGGAATAGGCAAGAAAGGTAAAGCATGTTTTCCCAGAAATTTTGCGTATCCTATGCTGCTTCCCCGGGAATGAGGTGGTCGAGTCCAAGCATAGTTGCATAAAGGTGGCAGCAGTGACAGGATTAACACACTGAGTATCTTCTGACTCCCTTCTTGACGTTACATTCAGGATATAATTTTTCCTGCCACAAGATGGGCTAATCTGGGTGGTTTATAGATCATAAAAAAATAACCATGGTCACTACCACTTCTCATTGCACCATGTTTCATTAACTTTTACAGGCAGTTCTAAAGAACTACAAATATTTTGAATTTCAGAAATACATGAAAACCTGGGATTATGTGCAGCTTTAAAGGCTTCTGGCCACATTTTCAAAGGGTTCTTTAATAATGTCTGAAAAATGTGCAAGAGCAAACACATACTTGTAAGTGTGATTACCTATTTTGTGAGTTGATTACCTTTTCCATGTGATTGCCTGTTTTTGGCTAATTTGGCAATCCTTGTGTCGACAAATTCCAACTGACTTCATTGATAATTTAGTCTGCATGCGGACTGCAATTTAGCTCCTTTGAACATGAAAGTACCTCTTTGTGAATCCCTGCACTTTCACATACATGCAGCAAATAAGTACTCTGGTAAAATTTATGGGACGTGTACATAGATGCTCCTTTGAAAATTTGGCTGCTAACATGACTGAAGTCAGTGCTGCTACCTAACAAACCGAAAACAGGTTTCTTTTTACAAAAGCAATCAGTCCTTTTCTAATCATGTTTATAGACTCATCCCAGACAGGTAGACCAGTTGTACAGAACATATACGGAAATTTCAAATAATTCTTTTTCTTTTGCTCTTCATATGACTGGCTAGATAGCTTCTGCTTTGAGTACACAGATTCACTATCCACCTAAGTCTGTCTTCTCTTTTCTAGAAATATCCACTGAAGTTGGCATTGTGCCTCTGTAGCATTTCTATCTGTGTGCTGAGGGCACTGCCAGCCGTGGCAGTGGCTCATTTCTGGGTAGATCATTTCTGATACCTAGTAAGATACCTGCTGTAAAAAAGGATTCACTGGTGTGTTTCTCACTTTCTTTTAACCTGCTACTGTAAAAGTGCTCCTGGCTCAAAACTGTTTATTGGGATTATCTGGTTCTGTGGAAATTTCCTTTCTGGGTACCACGGGGATGTGAAAGCAGCCTGCAGCAATACGTGGGTCATCTCCATCCTAGGTGAGGAGTGGTGGCTTTTTGTCCCT
This sequence comes from Aptenodytes forsteri, assembly GCF_000699145.1. Taxonomy (NCBI): domain Eukaryota; kingdom Metazoa; phylum Chordata; class Aves; order Sphenisciformes; family Spheniscidae; genus Aptenodytes; species Aptenodytes forsteri. The sequence goes on from NW_008795436.1 coordinate 485,243, forward strand.
CCTCTCCTGAGAAGTGGGCATCTGTCTGAAGAAGGGCTAGTCCTTCAAATACTGATCTTACGGATTGCTTAGTTTTAATTTCAGTCTGTGTGGCAAATAGATTTGCTCACATTTTGGCCAAATTGGCTCTTCGGTTATGCAGCCAATTGCCACCTTCTGATACGGATGTTAAAGGGAACTTTCTTTCCTTTGCATTTGTCCCATGAGAACACGCACACAGTCAGTTATTAAGTGTAGCTGAGGCATGGCACGCAAGAGGTGTCCATGTCATACCACCCCAGAAGCTGCTTCATGGCTGAATTCCTCTGTGTCCTGTGCCACGGAGCAGTATCTGCCTGCCCAGCAGGTACAGCATACGTAGCAGCTGGAGGTCTCACAGCTGTTGCCTTCTCCTTATACTGACACAAAGACCGGTTTCATATATAGAACTGAATGTTGCCTTTTGCTCTTCTGTCCACGACTTCTGCTGTGAACAGATGCTTTGAAAGTGAAAGGAAAGCTCAGCGAAAGTGAGTTCAGAGGCAAGGCTCGGAAGCCTTACATCTAGCATGTACATCTATACAATATTTTATACTCTGTTCTGTTATTTCCTGCACTCCAATCAGGAAAGGTAGGGATGGGCAGGAAGACATTCAGGACGTAGACCTGCCTATAATGGAAGTAGGTAGTAGAAAAAGCAGTCTAATCACACGTGCATCGAGTGCACATCATGTAGACCACATAACTCAGTGAACCACAATGGCTGTAAGCTAAGTAACTGTTGTCTTTCCTTCCTGATCTTTTATCCTCGGAATTGAGCAGCCCAAAAACCATAGCTCAAATCCCGAGTAAATCATAAATTAAATTAATTTGCTGGGGCTAATCCTAGTTCTGCAGGTCTGTAAAACATTACTACAGTTTTGCACAATTTAACAGAACTGAGAGTTTCTACTTAGGAAGGGGGTCTCAGTAGCAGGAGAAAGGGGACATCAGAGGTGTAGAATGCACAATTATTGGTAGAGATGAAATTTTTCATTCCCCGCATACTGTTGTTGGCATGGTCTCTATTCACCAGTTTGCTTCTTAACTTCTTCCTTGCTGATCTCTTCTCCTTTTTCTGTGTCAGTTTTTCCCCCCTTCACTTTCCATAGATTGCTTTAAGAGACTCAGTATAAAAAAAAACCTTGGTAGCAGAGTCAGTGAGACTTAAATGCATTTTAAAGTTAAGCACATTTTAAACTTAAGTGCTTTGACAAATAGGTACAATTTGCCAAAATGGGGCCCTAGCAAGAAGTTGGGGTAGCATTTGATGGGGGCAGTCGGCAGCCTTGAACATATCTTTTCATTGTTTGAAATAAAAGAACTTAGATGTAAAGCTGCTCATTCAGGTAGCGATGGCCTCCAGCGCTTCGGTGGGCTTTGTAGGCAGAGGAATTCAAAAGAAAACCCCTCAGCCCAGCTTTAAAGTCTTAGGAATGCTTTCACTGTGGGAAGAAAAATTCTTCAAGGTAAGGCCCCTGTTGGAGCAAAGCCTTTGGAGCTATCTACTGTATGTCTACTTAAATCTAAAAGAAAACTCTTCAGACCACCCACATCTTTCTTTGCTTCATTGTTGTTTTCAGTTTGCTTTTTCAGAGGGATTAGTGCTAGAGTAAACTCCATCGTCTCGCTGCCTTGAAAAAATTCAATTTTGTGTAAAGTGAAAATTAGACTCTTAAATCTGCAAAGCGAGCTGTTTATCTTACAAATTTATTCTTTTTTATTGGGCCACACATATTCTAGATAGAAAGATAAAAGGCAAATGGATAATAGGCCATCATTTAGAGTGACATATAGCAAAACATAACTAGTAAACTTATTCGGTAAATTTCTCCTGAGTGGCTTGTTAGCTTTATCTATATATTTATCTATAATGCTCATATAGTATTTATTGAAAACCAAAATAAAATCCTGCAGTTTATCATCATGCATTCTGTATTTTGCACTTCAGAAAAAGCTTTTTGCACTCAGGAATTCATTTTTTCCCGAAGCAGCTTAAGACGTGATTATATACAACTTTTGAGGAGGAAAAAAGGGGAAAATCTAAACTCTTTAGGGAGATTGGAATTATAGACTAGCACCTGTATATGTTTTGCTGGACTCCTGAAGACAAAATACACTCCTGCAGTATGTTACTTTACATACTTGTGAATAATTCAAAATGACAGTTACTAGCTTTCCAACTTAAATATTGTGCTTTAACTCTGCAGTCTAAGAACAATCAGAAAATGTTAAACAAGCATGTGATGTGAAAACTATGAGATTTTGCCTTTTGAAAACTAGCAATAGCTTGATTACATACATGACTAAGATAAGCATTTTTATATATATGTATTTCTATCACTCTATCATCCCCTTCTTTCAGCTTTAAGTGAAATAGTTTAGAGGGACCATTTTATAATAAATAATGAAATGCCTGTTAGTGTTACCTTTTCCAGAAATGTGGTATTTGGGTCTCTGCTACTGTGTGAATAGTTTTTATTAGAGCCAAATTTTTAAGTCTTTCTTATGTCCCATCTCTTCCATTTAAGAGGCAATGCTGTGTAAACTGCACTATGTTTCCTGACAGCTTCAGTTACATATCAAATAGGTAAAGACAGAACATTTTTAGTCAGTAGTTTATGGTTGAAATAATCAAGACTCTGCATGCAGATTTTAACTATATGCTCCCCACCTCAATATAGCCCAGATAGCTCAGCTTTTGCATAGTGGTGTGATGGTGTGTCCATGTGTATTTCACCTCTGTGGCATGCCAGTAGCATAAATCCAGCTCAGAATTTCAACATTTGCCATGGTACTTTTTGGTGAAATCATGAATTGATACATATATGTGATATTACATGACCCTGTAAGTACAAGATGATAGATGAGTCTTGTGTGGTTTGAATAATGACTTTTTTAAAATGCCCTACATTTTTGCAATTTTTATGTCAGTCTTTTGTAATTTATTTTGTTCATAGCCTGCTTGGATAATAGCAGCTTGTTCAAGATGGCTGAGAATGACTGTCCTTTATATCAGGAGAGAGAAGAGATGTCCTGGAGTCTCACCCATTGTATTATGATGCAAAGAATAAGTGTAGCTGTGAACACTGAAGGAGAAAACTCAGGAGCTGTGGGTGAGAGGGAGAAGGAATTCCCACTCATCTGACCATTTTTTCATTGCCTTTCCCATGATATTAGGTCACTTACTAGGTTATGTGTTGTAACTCCAATGCTGAAGTGTTGCAGAAGGAAGTTGATTAGCTTTGTGTGTTGACATGCCACTGCTGTTGGAGCCTCCCACCCTCCTGCATCACCGCAATTCTGTTGTTTTGGGAGGTTTTAATACACTGATGCAAACTTTTTCCCTCTAAAAGCATACAGATTTTCACAATACTTATAAATTAAACAGATTCAACAAAACAACAATCTAAAACTTTTTGGGGAAAAATTAATAGGAACTAAGCAAAAGAAGAAATCAAACCAGCTGCTGACGCAGCTGTTTCTTTTCTTGTATAATTCAGTTCAGTAGAAAGGTACCATATGCTGCTTAAAATGATGATAGGAAAGATGAAATAATTTAAGACAAATAACAAGAAAATACATGAATTGTCAGCATTCTGTCAGATTTAAAGAATGAAATAGACAGGTGTAGTATTGACATGTTTAACTTTGTGTTGTGTTAGCAGTTTTAGTGAGAACAACTTCTGTCATGTGCTGAAGTGATGTGAGAACATTTCTGTGTTGCAGACATTGGAGAAGAAGCTGGGAGATCTGTAGGAGTCCAGCAGCCAGCTTTACTGAGAGACAGGAGCCTTGGTTCTGCCATGAAAGACTGCCCATATTGTGGAAAAACTTTCAGAACATCACATCACTTAAAGGTCCACTTGAGAATACATACAGGTGAGAGGAACAAGTGAGCGGAGCACTGTCGACACATGCCGTGTGTGGAGGGGTTAAAATAATATGTGGCTAGGAGCCCTAATTCCCAGTGTAGATTTGGACTCATTAGTTGGAGAAAGTCTTTTGAGAAAGATATATGACAGTCTTAAATAAAAGCACAAGGAATGTGTTGTTGGATAAAGACCACTTTAATAGAATCATCTTTTCCCAGTTGAGGTTATTTCTGTCTCCTTCCCTGCTTCATCACTGTTTCCTTCAATTACCCTTGTCCTTCAATAGTCATAAGCCTATTGGTTTCAGACTTAGTTATACTAACTGCTTCAAAGGCCTTCCTTAGCATCTGCTTAGGGATTCTATATGTTTTTCTCAGAGTTACTATTTTTGTTCCATTTGGCATGCTCATTTTTAACCTGTTCATATGAATACATCAGCTTCATGGATCTGCGTTTTTTTTTCACTAGAACTCACCTGACTTAGTACTTGTAAGTAGTAAAACTTAACATGTTTTGCACCATGGTAAAACTTACCATGTTTTATTTTAGTAACAGTCACAGCATTTCTACCCTACAGAGATTTACTACTGGTCTTGATTCTCACTTTATTTTGGTATGTCATTCATTGGGTGGACTGTTCTCGATACTAGTAAACTATAACGACTCCATTTAAATTATAATACCTTGTTTGCTTGAAGTTATGGATGTGCATGGTAAGGTTCGTGTAGAGACACAGTATATGTTTAATAAGACTTACTCTATCCATAATTAAAATCTGACATACAATGTTGATATCCTCAGGTCCTGTTAACTAGAAATTCTGTATATGGCCAGTGTGATACTGTTTTCTTCCAAGTCTTAGGTATCATAGTAGGCTTTGGGAGAGTATGCAAAACTGGAGATTTAGGATACTTCTCTTTGGAAACAGACGTAGTGGGCACTGTAATTGTGGAGTAATTTTCTTTTTAAACCATCTTAAATGAATTTCAGAATTTTACTGCTACTTTTCTAATTGATAGGTAAAATAAATTGCATGAAGAAATACTTTCCAGTTGTACCTCCTACTTGAAAAACTTCACTTTTAATTTTTATTTCACTGAAGTACCAGATAAGCAGTATTTTCCTCCCTTCCCAAAATCAGCAGTCATGTTTCTCCTATGTGCTTGCACAGATGTAATACTTAATGTTGGGTTTGCAAATGTGAGGCCTGATTTTGAAAAATTGAAAATGAAGGCTGAAAATTATTTAAAGAAAAAAATTTCATTATTGAGATGGGAACGTTTCTTCATTGTATTTTTATTCTTCTTTCTTTGGATTGTGGAGTAGGAGTATACCACACTGGTTGGATCGGAATTTTAAAATTTGGCACCCTAATGTGGTTTTGTCTGATTGGATTGCAAACCATTTAGGACAGGAATATTCTTTTCTGTGCATTGGACTTTGTTTAAAAAAAAAAAAAAAAGGGGGAACAGTGAAAACCCTATTTGTGTGTTCTCTAATGTAGTAAAAGTAAAAGAAATGGTAGTTATTTTATTGGAAAATAATCTTTTAACTGTGAGGTT
>NW_008795436.1:491042-553758 GCF_000699145.1 Aptenodytes forsteri
TTATTTAAAAAAAAAAAAAAAAGGGGGAACAGTGAAAACCCTATTTGTGTGCTCTCTAATGTAGTAAAAGTAAAAGAAATGGTAGTTATTTTATTGGAAAATAATCTTGTAACTATGAGGTTTAAACAGTGACATTTTTACTATTGGACATGCAAAGAAAAATTCTTTAAAATAACCTGAGGATACCCATCTCTCCCTTTTGCTTTATTATATAGTGGTCATTTTGTTCTTGTTTTAAAGATGGCAGTGATTACGCATTTGGTATTTGTGGCTTAGAATTAATGGAAAGTAAATTAATTGCAATGGAAATATTCCATAAAACTTGCATATTAAAACTGACTAAATAAAATTAAAACAAGAAAAAATAAACCATGTATAAAATAATGGAAAAAAAAAATCATACAGACTGTTGAAACAACATTTGCAATATATTTAAAAATCATTATAATTTTAAAATAGATAAAGATCAATTTCCATTAGATTGAGAACAAAGTGTTTGTAAATAATGACAAGAGTATGTTTAAATGGAGCAATGTTTTACATATTGGAAATAATCCTAATAAATATTATAAAAATGTAAATTGGCAAATTACTGGAGTTATTAAATAAAAATTAAGTTCCTTTGCAGTAAATGGAAATGATGTAATAGATACCAGTTATTAAACAAATATCAGTTAGCTCATACTTATCAGGGACAGTTTCCTGCCTTTTATGTCACACTCTGTCTTTATTATATGCCTGGATCATATAACTGACTGATAAAAAACACTTTACTGTGTTTCTCCACTACATTAACTCAATTACTGTTCTTGTTCTCACAGCACCTGTTTGTTAGAGATGAGCTCAAGCAGCTCAGCAGAAGTCAGGTTCCTTCAAACATCTGTGTGTTTGGAGGCACACGAGTAGGTTGGTTTGGTACACATGCCAAGACAAGACCCAAAGTCTGATCCAGCCAGGAGGGGCTTCTGTGGCAATTGGCCCAAAAAAGCTAGAGAAGCCGTTTAATCCTCCACAAGAGGAGGAAGCTGTGTTCTGTTTTAGAAGAATTAGCTAGTCGCTTGGGTTGCTTCTTTTTTCTGTTGGATATTTCATGGTTGCAACCTTCTCCACACCGAGTCTCAGTTTCTGTGTAGTTTGCTATCATATAATAAGCTTCTGAAGGAGAAAAAAACCCACAAGGTTTTATTTAGCACGCTCAGTTGAGTGCCAACACAGAATTGTCGAGGATTTTTCTTCGTATCTAATTCAATGATATTCAGCCAGGAAGAGCTTTAAGGGGAAGATAGTAAGATACGATTTCTGATTGTTCCCATATGATAAGAAGAAAAGGGCATAATTACGTGAAATCAGTTCCTCCTCTTTCTTGCTCTAAAAACAGTTGAAGGATGAGACAGTTCCTTAGTATGATCCCGAGAGAAGAAAGGAAGGACTCTTAGGGCAGAATGCTTCAGAGCCTCGGGGCTTAGAGAGGACAGATGGAACTCTTGTAGCCCTCCTGGATGACTTCATTACGTTGGCCAGTGAATAGAGATGGCTGTATGGTCCTGCTTCTGCAGAGCTACCTACTTCAACTCACACAAACTCACTGTGTGAAGAGATGCAGAAACAAGGGCAAAGCATATATATGTACCAGTAGTGCATAGTAGACATGCGGGTGGACTGGCTGCTTTGTGATTCAGCTTCCTGGTTATAAAATAATCTGTAATACAGCTGAGAAGGTTATAACACAGAAGGCTTAGAGATGCTCAGGCTTTGTGAAAAAGAAAACCATCTAAGTATCTCAGACCCATAATGTGCCATATGCAGATGCTTCGAGAGTTTCCATTTTTCCCCTCTGGGGGCAGCAATTTAAGGTTCCTTCATTCAGGGAGCTGAGAATCTTCTTTATGTTCCTGAGCACTCTCAATTCCCACTGAAATCAAATAAATGGGTGTGGGTTTTACTTTATATGCCTAGGCCTTTGGACTGCACGGAAACAGTTAAGTGTAAAAAAAAAAAATTTATGTTCTACCTTTGACAAGCGACACGTTATGTAGGGACCAGTTTCAGATTAGTTCTAGCACCTCTTTGCACCTTGCGTTAGCATTCAGAAGCTACTGCAGATGTAGACCAGTTTGGGTTTGCGTGGTCATTAGGTGCTCAGGTATATTCCCAGTATGACTGTCACAGTTAAATCCCTTGAGTAATGAAAAAAGAATAATGTGCATGAGCCAAGTAGAGCCCTGAAGAAAGTTTGGGTTGTGCTAAACAGAAGAAACCTAAGAAAGAGAGGGATAGGAAGAAAAAACTTGGCAGGGCTGTGTCCATTGACTGAGAGTATGTTACGAAATGTATGACACGTCTTACATGTATGAGATGTATTATGTACATTTACAGTGTTACTGCATTTTCCCTTGGAAATGTGACTAGCCAATTTTAAAACTAGCTTAGATGAACTGATGAAATACAGTAAAAATGGTGCTGTTTTAAATGAATTCAATTCACATTTTCTTCCTAAAAAAAGACTGCCTGTTGCCAATCTCTGAAGGCGCATGTAGTGGGATGAGCAATATGAATAATTAAGGAAAATGGGTATGTGTGCTCCAAGAGGAGACAATTTTGGTATTGAACATCCTTTATTCTTACATTTCTAAGATGAACTAAAAGGACTTTTCATTTCTGTAGATTTCTCCAGATTTCCCATCCTTAACATTGTACAGCATGCCTTTTCTCCTGTCTTAATGACATCCCAAACTTTTGTTGAAAATAATTGATTGAATTTAAATTTCCTTAAAAGTTTAAGAGGTAATGTTACAGTATAAATTTCCTACCAAACACTAAGTAGGGAAATATCCATTAGTGAAATTAACTACAGTTTCTAGGTAGCTAACAATGTGCAGTATACAGTAGGGCATGGCTAATGAACACTGCAGTGGGTGATATTTCATTATACAAATTAATGCTCACATTTTAATGGGAAAGTCACATAATGAATCTCAGCTTCAGTGACAGCAATTAGAGACACAGATTGTCCCCTTCTGGACAAGGCACTGTTTAGCAATAAGCAGCTGTGTAAAAAGTCTTCAGGTTTACAACATATATATATGCTTTGGGGGAATTATTTTACAGTTTATATTAATGTACTGAATCTTCCCTGCAAAGTAACAACCGTATTTATCTCTCTGCGTTTTAACTAAGTAAAGACATGTAAAAAGACTAAATAAATATTGCAGATGAGATATAAATAAAGGAAAATATTCAATTATAAAACTTTATAAAAATTAAAATATTTTATTGTAATGCCTAGTGCACAATTGAAAAATCTTTAATAAACTGAGTCAAAAGCATCAAAAATCTGTCCTTTTACAGGGTAGGGGTAGTTTCATCTTATATAATAGGGAAAAATCACTAGTAAAGGAAAGTAGTAAAGAGAAGTAGTTAACTAGTATTTCTGACAAACAGATTAATTGTGTGGTGAAACATGTGCAGGATCCAAAAATAATCCTACAGAACCTTTGATATTCCATTTGGTTTAAAAAGTGTGAAGTGAATGATTAGAATGATAAAAGAAATTACCGTGTAAGAATAGGCATAATAATGAACTAATTAAACCATACAGCAATTCATTTCTAAAATATCTACTGCACAATGGATAAAATAGGTTATCAATAACTGTTTCAATGGTAAAATAAAAAATGCTGGAAAATGTTTTCAATATTTTCATTAAGCAGTATTCTCTGGAATTATAAGATGTTTGATTTCATTTGCTTTGCATGAAAGAAAACTATAGCCTGGTTAGAAACATGTAGGATCAAATTGCAACTCACACTGTCCCTGAGTGACTGTCAAATCCCCACTACTGGCTGCCAAAGCATTAGGTGTTGGGGTTCTTGTACTGAGGCACAGCCCTCACTGTACTGAGGAGCAGCACTATGAGGAGCAGAGGGGCATACTCCACAAACAAACTCCTTAAGAAATCTTATTTAAAAAGGAGGGGGCGCATTCGGTGGGGAACGGGAGTGTAGGGTGCAGTACAGATTTTTAAGAATGGCTGCATGTTAAGTATGAAAAATGAATAAAGAGGCCCACAGCACTAAATATAAATAGATATTTTAGAAGTGCAGAGATTTGGTAAGGGAAACAAAAAGTAATAGTAAAAATATGTACATGGCTATTAGGGTTATGGAGAACAGGGTAAAATTCTGTAGATCTGGCAGGTTTAACAATTGGTATCTTGCTAATGCTGGACAAGAATGGATAAAAAATTATCTACCATGGTATAGAAGACTAAATACTCTTCTGTTTTGTTCTCAGAAAGAAGCATGATGGTTTTTATAAGTATTTTCCAATGATACAGTTCTGCCATTAAGTAATGAGGCTGTTATGCTGTAGCCTACTACATTTTAATATTTTTTAGAATGAATGAGACTAGATAACTTGTAGATAAAGTCTTAAAAACCCTGGCTGAAGAGCCCTTCAAATCATTAAAGTTCATTTAAAAAAAATAAGTCTTGGAACACAGAGCAAGTTCCAGAGCACTCGTAGTAGTAAAAAAGCTCTGTTCTAGTATTTCCAAAAAGAAAGAATATTAAGATCTTGAAATTATAAATGGAGTACCCTGACCTAAGTTTGGGTAAAACTACAGAATGAATTTGTTAACTAATTAAGAATTGGTAGCATAGTTAATTTTATTTTATTTTATGAAAGTAAGTTTTAGCAAGTTTCTCACTTTCTCTCAAGGCTTGTGAAAGTAGCTTGTTCTATGTGACAATCCCCCCGACCAAAAAACGCCAGTATACAGAGATGAAGTGGCACATAAACTGGCAGTTCCAGAAACAGCAGTGCTTTCAGCTCCATTTATTTGGTATTTCATCATTATTTGGAAGAGTATATAAAATCACCGTTGATAAAATTTACCAATGGCACAAAAATGGTAAGATGCTAAAAATCATGGGGAGGCACTGATTAGTCACTTAGTCAAGTGGGCTCTTTTCAACAATACAAATTTTAAATCAGCAAAATGTAAAGAAACAAATACTAGAGGCATTGATGAACTGGGCCTAGGATTATGGTAGAGAAACAACAGAATATGAGCTGTTAGTTGATTGCTATAGCTATGGATGTAAACGCAGTCTTGGACTATATAAGATTAATACCAAGTTGAAATTTCATCAAAGCTTTAGTGGATACCCATAATTTAAAAGGACATTGAAAAATTGGGCAGGGTGTTCCACTCAAGAGTGAGAGAAGGTGAAGAGGTGACTGGTTTGCCGTCTGCAAGTCCCTTTGTTGGGGATTAGATTTTTTTAATTAAAAAAATCTGTTTAATCTAGCAGGGAAAAATGTAGCAATATTCAGTAGTAGGAAGCAGACTCTGGACAAATTCACGCTAGAAATGAGGTACACGTTTTGAGTAGTGAAAAAACCTAACCAGTCAAACAGTTTACCTAGGGAAATGTTAGATTGTTCTTCATTGCTGTGGTTGAAACAGAATATGTTTAAACTAAAACAAGTAAGGTTTTTTTCAGACTGTAGTTATGATTTGACGCAGGAATTATCATGTGAGGGTCTTTGGCCTGTGTTGTACAGCAGATCAGACTAGATGATCATAATTATCCCTTCTGGCCTTAAAATCTGTAAATATATTTATAATCTGGCTGTGGTCTCCTTGCACAGCCTGTAGCAGATAATTCCTATGACTAGTATGATCAGATTGCATTCTGAGCAGGACTGGTGATAGCTTACATAGATTATATACATCTGTGTTGTTTATACAACCTACTATACAAATAGACCTGTTTCTACTGGGCAACATGTCTGTTTCCAGTTATCTACCAAACTTTTGTACAGATTTTACAAGCAGCATTGAATTTTTATTGTTTTACTCTATCCTGATATAAAATAGTTCTTGTGAGATGTCTTGTGTCTTGTAAACCAGAGCGGTAGATAGATCAGAACTGTGATTATGTTGCCCAGATAAGTTATTCTCTATAAGATTTTTTTTTTTTAAATTTATTGTACACACTGGAATATTCTCTCTTTCTACTCCATTGTGAAAAGGTTTGCAGGGATGCAAACAGGGCCAGAGAATTAGCAAGAGCAGGATGGTCCTTGCCTTTGTGAGCAATGAAAAATGACTCTTGGATATGAAATGCAGAAAATTATTTTGAAAAAGTCATGTTCCCTCACTCCTACATGGCAACGTTAATTTATGTGAACTGATATTAAGTGTTAAATAACTCATCCAGACTCTGCTCTTGGCAGTATTACCAGGGTAGTTATTACACTAGGATGAATTCTCTGAAACCTTTCCTCAAAGTATGAGATACAAACAGGTTGTCTTCTAACAAGAATCATAGCCTACCTCTCTCGTCCCCTGTAGTCTTCTTTGGACATATACTGTTGCAGTTGCTGATAGAGTCCTGGAAATTAGGGGTCCTTTGGGTTTTCCATTGAAACTGGCTTGGTTTTGGTTAGTTTGGTTGAGTTTAGGTTGGGCTTTTTCCCACAGCAGCTTGTAACTCGGTTTTGTCATTTGTACAGGGACTTACACAGGGCATAGCTGACTGTTAATTTGAATGGATGAAATAGCATCTAAATACCTGCACAATTACTGAATTTAGGAAATACCGACACACTTAATTTAAAAGATTCAAAGATGATTTACTCCATCCTGCTCCTTTCTCCCAATGTCTGCCCTCAAAATAGCAGCAGTTAAGATTGCTTTGAAGTAAACTAATCACTGCCAATATTTAGATCTCAAAGAGGAGAGAGACATTTTGAATAGTTCCCTTTGAACAATGTTATTTGGCCAGTCCGGTATTGTAAAGGTGGCACAGTGTGTTGCTACATGTTGAGTCCAATTTCAGACCTTCAGCTTTAGATCTCATTTCTAGCCATGCAAGAGGTGGTAGCACCACAGAGGCAGTGTACCAAGGCTAGGAGAGATTTGAACTTTTTATCACACTGTCTCAGTCAGCGTCTTCTTTCAGTCCAATGCCTACGGCGTCGGTGGTGAGCTGCGTCCAGATCTCCTCTGCTGAAAGGAAGCTCACTCAGCAGAGAGGCCTTTGAGCGGAAAATGTAATGACTTCAAGGCTTTGCAATTCAGAATAAAAGTATGTTGTTGTGCCCAATGCTTTAGACTGAAGGTACTTTAGAAGTACAAAATATTACTAGTATTTCCTCTAGTTACCATATTTTAACTCACTTATACCCATTTTTACATATACTTATTGCTTTGAACAGCTCCTGCATGTTTTTAGCAACATCAGTACAGCCTATATTGCAAACTTCTCCTCCTCCCTGCAGAAGTAGTTATCCAACGGTTGACACAGCGCCTGCAATGCCGGGACACACTTTTTAATGGTGTCACTTGATGTTCAATGCAAACACACACTGAACTATCATTAGAATAAAAGGAAGTGCTCGATATAATTGTGTTAAAGATTTCCGTAAAGGCATAGGGGATGCTGAGGAAGAGCTTTTCAATTAAGAGGAGTGAAAACTCACAAGTGAGAGCATTTAACCTTATAAAGTCTGGTACTTGTTTTTCACCAGTCTGATTACTTCTTAGGCAACACTTGAAGCACCTAAGTTGTGTCAGAGGTCACTGGTGACTGTTGACAGTAACTGGTGGGACAAACATCAGAATAACAGAAAACAACTCAAAAATGTTGCAGTATGTACATGCTGTAAAACAGCATTAATATTTGTCCACGTTCTGACTGGCAGCACAGCTGTCAGAGTTTGCACACTCCCAAACAGCCCTGAAGAAATGCAAACAAATAGACAGCTAGTGTCTTCTGTCCCCTTGTCCCTACCCTAAAACGCCTGCGATGGGGGTGTGTGTGCTCAGACTCTCACCTGAGACCAGGGAAGCCCAGACAGACGTGGTCCGTCTCTAGTGATTCTTGCATGTCAGTAGGAACTGTTTGCTTTTGCACAACTCCCACTGAAACGCAGCCCCTGCTTCTCGTTGGTGGAGCGCCAGAACTTAATTAGGTGATCGTGGAAGACTCAGAAGTTGCACTGAAATGTTTAAATCTGATTTCTTCTGTTAAGCTGTGTGGACCCAGGCCTAAAGCATGAACCATGCTAATTACTACCTCTTCCTCTGCTGAACACCTCTTGTTTGAGGTGCTGCACTTTTCTCCTCTAAAAAGGTCGATTAATGTGGTTGATGTAATGCTCTCATGTCTCACCGTTTAGCTTTAGGATTACATTATGGATTTAGAATTTCCACTGCTTGTAATTTACTTCAGCCCCGTCTGAATTGCAGCACGTACCCAGCTACTGTTCATGGTCACTAAGCCTGCTCGCGCAGTGCTGTATGGTCATTTGAGTGTTCTGGTGTTGCATCTCATTAGCAAATTCCTGCGATCAGTGCAAGGAGCAGCTTCCCAAGTATTTACCAGCCTTTCAGTTGAGCCTGTAGCTTAAATAACAAAAGTTTGAAAGCCTTTCAATTTTGTTTTAGGCAGATTTTGAGGTTATTTGAAAACAGATAACTTTCCGACTGTTTTGGTGAACTACCTAATATTATATAGCATTTTTACTGTGGAGGAAGTTTTCAAAACAATTAAGGAGCAGCTCCCAAGTATTTACCAGCCTTTCAGTTGAGCCTGTAGCTTAAATAACAAAAGTTTGAAAGCCTTTCAATTTTGTTTTAGGCAGATTTTGAGGTTATTTGAAAACAGATAACTTTCCGACTGTTTTGGTGAACTACCTAATATTATATAGCATTTTTACTGTGGAGGAAGTTTTCAAAACAATTATTTCCGTTATACCATTTGGAGAAGGCTTGCCTTTGTCTTTTGGATCACTTAGGGAAAAAAGCTACGTAGAGAAAACTGTTTCTTCTTCTTGTTGAGCTCCCCCATAGAAATAATTGCCAATATTGACAGCTTGCATGTCTTTCAGATTCCTGTCACTTTTAGTGAGGATTTCCGTAGTTTTTCCTTTAAAAGGAACTCTGCATTGCTAACAACTGCTCTGCAAAAATTTAGATGTACATTTGCTTAGATGTACATTCTTTTTGCATATGTCTTTATGATTGTATATGGATATTTATTATACATGTAATATCTTCTGCCTCTTTTAAAGTATAGGAAGAACAATAAAAGTTTAGTGTGGGATTCAAATATATATTTAATTCATGAAAATCATCGTATGTGTTTTACAACTCTCTTCAAGCTAATCCTAGAAAAGCGCTTATGGTAGGTAAATTACAAGTTTTACTACTTGAGCATTTGAAATGCCATTAGTACAAATTTAAGGACTGCAAAAACCAGTAGATAATGCTAATTTCAAATACAGAAACTAAATATATTTTGAATGATATTATTTTATAGAATCTGTATTTATAGTTCTTTATTACTCTTCTTTTTTATTTTATTGGCTACTTTTTATTATAACTATATGTTCTTACATGCTGCAATCGTAATGTAGTGTAATGATATTAATATTTTATAGAATCTGTATTTATAGTTCTTTATTTAGAAACAATGCAGTAGGTCTGCAGATCTTTGAATCCTTCTGGAATGGTGCCCTCCAAATAATGATAAATTACTTGTGCAGTATGCCATTTGCTAATTATATCCATGATTTACTGCAGAGCAAGACTTAAATCATTCATTTCAGTCTTGCGTAACAGTGCCATAAAATTTTTAGGTTTAAAAATGGTTTTCATCTGTATAATTTAAACAAATTTTAGAGCAATTGTATACACAAAATATTGCAACCATCCATTTGTTACATTCTTTGTCTCTCTTTTTTTTAAACTTGTACTTTTAATGATTACTGTGGTTGAAATTGTTATGCTTCATTTTCATAATCATAGCTTTTAATTCTACAACAGTTTTCTACATGTTAGATTAAGAAAAAGATGGCTAATTGTGTGTAGATACCATGTCATTCCTGAATAGCCCCACATTCTGCAAACCCATTTTAGAAATACTCAGTTTATGAATTAGTCTTCAATTAAAGGCATTTCTTTTTTAAAAATGAATTATTAGCTCTAAGATCTTCTTGTTTTCAAGCAGCTAATGTTGATTTTTTTTTTCACTCATCTGTACACCAAAGTACGGTTAACTCTCTTTCTTTATATTTTTCTCTTTATCCATACCTGTAGGTGAGAAGCCTTACAAGTGTCCGCATTGTGATTATGCTGGTACTCAGTCTGCATCCCTCAAATACCACTTAGAACGGCACCATCGGGAGCGACAGAATGGAGCAGGACCACTCTCTGGGCAGACGGCAAGTCAAGAACACAAAGATGAGACATCAAGTAAAAGTTCTGTGTTTATTAGACCAGATATATTGAGAGGAGCCTTCAAGGGGCTTCCTGGTATCGATTTCCGAAGTGGCATGGTCTCGCAGCAGTGGACATCAGGAATGCTGTCTTCTGGAGATCAGCAAGGACAAGCAGCTGGCATGTCATCTGAAGTATCTTCAGAAAATATGAAGGGTTCAGACATATCTTCCAAAGGAGCACACTTCTCTGAACTTGGCCGTGCTTACCAGAACATGGTTGGGAACGGTGTGAACTTTCAAGGGTCTTTGCAAGCTTTCATGGACAGCTTTGTCCTAAGTTCCTTGAAGAAAGAAAAAGAAATGAAGGATAAAGCTCTCTCAGATCCACTTTCAGCAAAAGCTCTGGGCTCAGATGGTGGCGAGGAAAAGATAAATAGTAAGTCCTCACAGCGAAAAACAGAAAAGTCACAATACGAACCTCTTGACTTATCTGTAAGGCCAGATGCAGCCTCCCTCCCAGGTTCATCTGTTACGGTGCAAGACAATATTGCTTGGCACGGCTGCTTATTTTGTTCCTTTACAACTTCATCTATGGAACTAATGGCTCTGCACCTGCAGGCCAATCACTTGGGCAAGGCTAAACGTAAAGACAACATCATAGGGAACAACAAAGACCAATCTAGAGAAGCTTCAGCCTCAGTTAATAAAGTGAGCTTGCTCCCCTCTTCTGTGCAGTCCAACAAGGAGGCAGTAGTTTCAAACATACTGAGCCAGCTGGACTCAGCTTCTGAGAAAATGACCCAAGGACAAAATAAAGAGACCCTGGGAGAGCAAAAGAGTACTGCCTGGCCCAGCCACATGGAATCCACTTTTTGTAATTTTACAACAGACTTCTATAAGCAGTTTGGTGTTTATCCTGGTGTTATTGGCACGGGAACACAAAATTCTTGCACCAGTAATGAATCCGAAATAAAAACACAATCCGAAGATGACCCAAATATTCTGCTCTCTGACTCTGTAAATAAAAGTGCTACTGATGACCTTTCTGACATAGCTTCATCTGAGGATATGGAATCTTCCAAGGAAGAAAACATTGAAGATGAGGACATTGATACAGAACCAGATATTATGAATAAGCAGTTGTCTGCCCTAAATAAAGAAAGTAGTGAAGGAGGCGACAATATACAAAGTGCAGTCACCTCACAACCAACACAAGGGCTCACATCACCACTGCCGCAAGCATCAGAAAAGCAGTGGCACAGTCAGAATCTTCTATCCTCCCATGAAACTGCACAAGGAGTGATGAAACCCGAACAAGTTCAGGGTCCACAGGTCCTGGAGAAGCAGATGAACATGTTGTCAGTCCTAAGAGCTTACAGCTCTGATGGCTTAGCAGCCTTTAATGGACTTGCAAGTAGCACAGCAACTAGTGGATGTATCAAGAGACCTGACTTGTGTGGTAAGTTTTAGACCTTCTTTTAGACCATTTCAGAAAACACTTCTGCAGAATCATGAAGCTGCTCTTTAAATATACTTAGTCATGTTTGTTAGTAATACATTTTTTAAATGTTAAACCCTGTGGGCCAAATTCTAGTCTTATATGTGGTCTACTCCATTGAAATCGGCAGTGCTGCATGCATGTACTTATACAGGATTTTAGAAAGAACTTGCTTTTTAAACTAGAGTAGCAGCAATATAGACTATCTGTGCTAGTGGCATCTGAAGGGGATACTTACTGCTTTAGCATACTCAAAGGAGGAAAAAGTTTTAAAAAATTTACATGGTAACTTGCAAACTTTTCAGTATTTTGACATAAGTAAGAACCCAAGAAAAACACTGGATGCTTTGCCAAGCAAACCTTGCTTTCTCTCTCTCTCTTTTTTTTTTTTCTCTCTTTGAATTGGGGTGTGTTCAATTACCACATTAATGAAATCAAAGGCCAAGTGCATGGAATGCGTCTACCTGTGGTGAAGACCCTTTTTTTTAATTATATTTTTCTGGTTTGTTTCAATGGCACCCATACAGTAGTTGCCCTTGGTCATTTTCACTATTCTAACTAGCAGTTGTACAAATTGTGATTTGCCTAATTAAGAATATGCCACCAGGTAATTAAAAAAACAACAACACACCAAACAAACAAAACTACCTTTTACCATTATTAGTCTCTGATTTACAAAACTGCAGTTTTACTTCCTCGTGTCACGCACATCATATTTGACAAAAATGAAAGTTAAATCTATTTGGAACAAATGAGAATGAGGATTTTTTCAATTTATCTCCTATTTTGTCAGCATCATTCTTGTTTGAAAGAGACTTTAGAGTGTAAATCCTTTGAAAAACAGTATCACTTTAAAAAGCAGAGTCAGCAAAGGGCACAAAAACTTCAGTAATGCTTGTTTCACTTAACCTTCAAACTAATCAGAAAACTCATTGTCAGAGCTGAACATGCATAATAAAATGTATTCAAGTTAAAAAAAGAAAAGAAAATGTGATCAACAGTTATAAAACCTAACAATTTAAAATGGAACCCTAAATCTGCAAACACTTAAGAGTGGTTACCCTGGTTAACTTAAGGTTAGTGGGAGCTTTGTTTGACTTTACTAGGATAGTATATGTGCTTAAGCCATAACCCCTTCTTCAGGCCCCTCTCTGCTTTTCCAAGTGTATTAGTTGGTCTGATAAAAAAGTCTGACTTCTCCTCACAAAGTTTATCTCAATTGTATCTTAGAGCATTTTGGCTTCACAATATTGTCATTACTTAAACTGAATCATGAGCCCAAGTATCTGCATGGCCTTACTTGTAAACTTCTGTGTCTCAATGCACTAAGAACCAATTCAGATAGTTGGAAATATTTCCAGATCTTCAAAATCAGCAGTTACATTACTGATATTTTGAAAATAGTTGATAGTTGATTTAATTTGCAGCTGGTAAAATCCTACTTGGATTTTTTTCTCTCTCTATTTGTGGAGTACAATCAGTTACAAAAAAAAAATACAGCAGAGAAATGACTCTCTAAACAGACAAGTAAAAAAATTGGAAAACTAAGAGTAGTTGCTTTGTACAAAGTATCTTTATATTTCTTCCCAGACATAAGATTTTTAAAACAACAACAACAAAACCCCTCTAACATTATTATTGAAATGAGGTCATGTTACTTCCATTAGTTTTTTGTTTCATCTTCCAATCAATTCAACAGACATTTTATGATGGCTTGAGTTTATATGATTTTAAAGACCATATCCCTTTCACAAGCTCTGCCCAGTGATAATGGATTTGACTTGAAGTATGAAGGAAAAAAAAAACACAACAGAAGCTTGTCTGTTCTACTTTTTAAGCCTTTTTTTTAACGGAAAATGCAGTGCGAGTCCTCCTTTCTTCCCCCCCCCCTCCAAAAATAGCTTTTTAAAATTCTTTACTGACATTCTATTGAGTGTTTGCAGAATATATTAAGGTTGACTATTTAAATATATTATTTCATTTTTCTCAATATCTCACAGCAAAAGTGGATGAGTATGAACAAGCCCTGTGTCAGTAGTTCTTTTTTTATTTGGTTGGCTTGGACATCGCCCACTTGAAAGTAGTGTTTTTGGGAAGTTTTAATTTTCTCAGTGACATTTTATACTGTGAAATCACACTCCATCTGTGCATGCTAGCGCGGGAAATCTCACCTGATGTTTCTGCGCTTGCAGATTAGCCATCAGGAGGACCCTGTTCATTTATTAGCCTTCCTTCCCTCTTGCACAAAGCCCATGACCTTAGTCATGGTTCCCTTTGTCTCTCCTACTGCCTGAGAGATCAGAAAACTTAAGACCCACCTCCAGCACCTGATTCCAGGGCATGATTCTTGTGTTCCTTTGTATTTTGGGACACTCTGTGCATTTGCCTTTCTTTTTACAGCCAGTGATGTGTGGGTTGTTGACATCTCGAGAGAACAGTGATACACTTGATAGAGTCCTTGCACAATCAGGACAGCAAGGCGTGGTGCTCTTTCCGCAGTCAGAATACAGTGGAAATAAAATCGAAATAAATTATCTTAGCTTCAGTTAGCTGAGATTGCATCTTTGATTGGCCATGCTGATTGAGTTAAATTTCTGGCTGCATAAAAACAAGCTGGGATTTTCAGTGATCCATGTGGATCATTTTTAGTTGGCAGATTTTACCTTAAAATAATGGGTAAATTTTAAGCACAAATCTTGGCACGAGAAGGGTTTAATTTCTAGAGGAGAATGCCATCAACTCACACTGTTGTTTCGGAAAGTCACCACACATGGGGGAAGCAGTCCTCAGTTTCCCTATATGTAGAATGAGAGAGACTGATGATGTACACATAATTCATTTATGCTCCTATCATGCTTCAGGCTGTAGGGATGAAAGACACAATTAGGAAAGAACCATAATTACTGCATAATACAGAAAATTCCATGTCAAAATGCTGCTGAGAAAAATCACAAATTTTTGTAGTATTTCTCCTTTACATATATAGCAGAATAGGAAAGAACAGAAAGAAAGAAAAAAATACCATTGATGAATTTAGAGTTACTCCTGACCTGTACTTGGTTTTGGAGTCTCAAGTGACTATACCTAGGAGCTGATCTTGTTAATCTTTGCTACCACGCAGTTTCTAAGAAGACGACATGCCTTTCCATGCTGCTTGGCAGCCAGTAGCCCAGCGTGGAGGGGAAGCCCAGGGCGATGGCTCCATGGCTTGGTAGCTGTCTTGAGCATCCGTGTACTCTGCTTTTACAGCCCTTGCTCATTCGAGAAGTTATGCTCGGAGGTTCTAGACCTACTTTGTATTTAAGTTTTGGAAGATCTGTTTTCCTTTCCATTCACGTTCTCTTTCTCTGCTTGTCTTCCCATATACATGTAGTTGTATCGCAATAATGTTCTACCTCCTGTTCCAAGTCATTAATTTACATGATTTGCACAGCATCTATTTATGACAAGACCCTTTCTTTTCTCTCTCTCCTCCCCTTTAAATTTTTCTGCTTTGTGTCAAAGATGGTAAAATTTCCCTACTTTCAAAGAGCTGGGGGGCTACAGAACTATTGGCCAGAAATAGTCCTGAGCGTTAGCTGGTCGCTTAATGGGTTGGTGCTATTGAACCCACACTTAATGATGTCCAAAAGTATTAGTTCCATGTTGTCTCTATAAATCTAATTTGCTTCCATTCATGCTTGCTTTCCTCTGCAATTAGTGCTGTTTTCTCCTGCGTAGGCTCCACCCCATTATCACTTCTTTCACTGTATGAAAACAGGGCAGGGCCCTTCTAACGTATGGTAGCTGCTTTGGAGTTGTGATCCTGCAAAGGGCTGAGCACTTTCAGTTTCCTTTGGAGCAGAAAGTATTCAACATTGCACAGAATTATTAAAATGTTCAGCGCTGTAACTTTCTGAAATACCTTCCAAATATGGAACTGCAGCACAGACAAGAGGGCTGGGCAAGGGGAAGATCGATTGTGGCAGATTATTACAGCTTTATTGTCACATAATTATAGTACTCTACCCCAATGTTTAAATAGTGAATTTAGTTGTTGTAAATTGCTTATTGCCACAGGTGTCAAAACCAAAAAGATTATAATGCTAACCTCTTCAGAACTACCAGCAACATAGAAAATACAGAAAAAGATTTTTAATTGTTTGTGGTGGCTTCACTTGAAACCTTATTGCAGCTTTTTAAAATGATAAAATCCGTATTAAACAGAAGCAAAAGGCCTGATATATCCAAGATCTAGAACAGCTATGAGGCAATGGAAGGTCATGCTACTGCAGCAAATTGTAGTACTCCTGCCCGTTTAAAGTATCTTGTAATGCACTTAAGCAACTCAACATTTTGTCCTGATCTGCAGTTGAAGTCTTTTCCTTCAAGGCAAAATGAAATGACATGGCAGTTTTACTGCAGACTTTTCTTTACCCCAGTACGGTGATTTTGAAGAGGTTTCTTTAGTTTCAGTTAGGAGGTCCAAGGCCTGCTTTTAGTGTGCGAACTGTACTGCTGAACGGGAGATCAGCACCTCGGCCCCACGCCTGGGTTTCAGCCGCACTTCTGGATGTCACAGTGCCATTTACATGGCAATATCAAACCAAACTCATATGACTTGCTTCCTTTTTTTAATTAACTGGGAATGCCAGTGATCCAGTGAAGTTTGTGTTACTGGATAAAAGGGCCGGTCTGTGAATAGCATTGTATTTGCCAAATGGTTCACTAGTCATTTCAGTACAAACAAATGGATGGTGTCTGTAAGTCTGCAAACACTGTTGACATTTAGCCTTGTTTATGTTACTTTCCTTTTGCTGCATATTTTTGGCTAGAAAAGATACTGTCTGAATCAACATTGACTTCCTAAGCAGAAGCTAAGGACCCAATCTTGCATCCCTCATTCTCAATGAGTGGGACTACTTACATGACTAAGGATTGCAGAATCAGGTCCTATGTTTATTTGACTTTAAATTTCATTGCTATATTCATGTAATTTAATTTGATTGTATTTTGTTGTATCAGAAATCAGTCAGGTGGTAAGTTCGGTATCACCGTTTTGTTTACTGTTGAAAACTTTTATTTCTTACCATTTTTCATTGCGGTGTAACATTCCCATTCCATTTATGTTTCTGGAAATTAACCCCTAAAATATCTGATACAGCTAAGTGCTGAGTACCTTCTATTCCCAGTGAAACTGGAGGCATTCAGTCCCTCCTAGCACCAGATCTGAAAGGGGGATTGTGTTTGCAAACAGCGGCCTTGGTATGTGCCTTGATTTCAGACATCAGTGGCCAGCCGCACCAAGGCAAATCCCTAGCACAGAAAGGCTTTTCTTTTCTTTGCAGAGACAAAATAATGATGTAAGCTTAGAGCTGTATGATTTTACTCTAAGTTTCATCTCCCAAACAATATATTCTTACTGTTTTTGTCATACCCAGGTCAAATTGAAATTACAGTTTAGGATTAGGCAGAGGCATAGAGATGTTTCCAGGTCTTTCCAAAGTGAGACAATGCTCTGGTTTGTGTTTTGGTTCAGGAATATATATTCTTGTGTCTGAGGTATAGTATTTCCTATAACTACTCATAAACACGAACAATTTAGACATCCCTGTAAGTCAAAACTAAGCGTACGATTAATACCTATTATGAGGCCAATTTTAAACAATTAATTTGACAGCAATTATAATTTTATGTTACAGGCTTTCAGAAATAAATAACCAAGTTCATCTTTGTAATATAAGGAACTTAGGATATCTTTATGCAGAGATGATCTTGTTATGCACAGTATTGCATATCTGGAATTTCTGAGGTTTGCTCCCACCTATCTAGATACCTGTAGTACCAGGAATAAATCATTACCTGAGGCTTATTAATTGTTTCAGCAAAGAGAAAAATATATAGCTTAGGTGTAAGCATTAATATATGTATACACAATACATCCACAATATATAACAAACCATCATAATAGTACAAAAATAGAGGTCCTGAATATGTTCTGTAAGTTATGTGTTTGGCAAGCTTAGGGAAAGGTCCTGAAATGTTCTGTTATTTATGTGTTTGGCAAGCTTAGGGAATGGACTTCAGTATGAGTGAAAATTCTCTTAACATTTTTAAGGTTATTTATTGTCATTTCTATTTGAGTTTTTAATGGTCCTGTATTTTGTAATGCTTTAGCAGGAAAAAATACTGTAGTTATCTTTTTTCATATTCTTTAAGCAATATTTCTAGCTTAATATATTGTGCCAGGTTTTCCAATATTAACCAAGAAAGACAGTAAAATTCAATGAACAGCACTCTGACATCCACAATTTAAAACCTGTGATTGAAGTGAAATGTGTAAACTTCTAGTGGGTTATCATGTGCTTCGGAATAGAGTATTGTTGGAAGTAATTAGAAAATATATTAAGGTTTCCTGGTAATGAAGGTATGTAAGTTTTAATAATTGTTGCTTTCTGAATAAGTGTCAAACTATATCTTTAAATGTATATGGAGTTACAAGTTAGGTCACTTCTGAATGGAATGTAAAACAATACTAAAATGCTTCAATAACTTATCTCAGTGTTGCTAATAAAAAAAAAGCTGTTAACCATTAGTGCAGTTTTGAGTCATTTTGTTAATTCATTCAAGAAAACTCTCTGAGAAACGGTTGTACCTTTTGGTAGACCAAAGACCACTCATGCAATCCACAGTTGTTTGATGCTTTGAGAGGCAAACTCTGCAAAGCTACTTGTTGGCCTTGTAAAGGATATTTATTAAAAATGCAGTCTTCTAAGGAAGGAGTGGTTTATCGTTAGAACGATGCCATGTATGGTTAGGCAGCTATATAAAGGGGGGCATCAGACTTGTTTCCTCTGTCACAGAAAATATCTTGGGAATGTGGGACCTGTTTCTCCTCTGTCACTATTAAAATCCAGCAGAAATTTTTGTGGAGGCCACTGGGTTAAAAATTAGTAACGTGGGGTGGACTAAGTGTGTAAGTATTAGTGCTTGGGTGCTTGGCCAGGGTGAGCTACATATTTGGGTCCAGTCCTGCAGCTGGAAATACAGCCTTAGTGAGTAATGAGTATACAACGTCTATCTCAGTGGAGAAATACCAGGAGCATACAGCCCGCGAGTGATCTTTCTTGGTTAATCTTGCTTAGCCTTACATTAAGTCACAGTCTTCAATACTGCAGATAGCACTGAACTCTCCTTTTTGTTTCCCATGGAAAGAATGTGCGATAAGCGTCCTGAGACTAGCCTCCCTCCTCAGACCCGCGTACGATTCACCCAAGACAAAGCATAGGATAACAAGCAAGCAGTTGCATCCGTCCCAGTAGTATCACTCAGGTCTATGGTAAGTGTTTCCAGGATGGGACCCATAAGAGGTGGCCTGTTGTTCGGTGCACTGCTGAGTACGCAATGGAAGCTAAAGGAAAACATGACTAGGGCTCCCAGTGTCACATCTTCATTAATGCTGTCAGTTTTGAATAGCATATTGGTACTTTTTATTTTTGCCACCAAAACACCGTGAGTCAGGACCTGACATTTTAGTGTTCTGTGTCATACTGAGAAAAATCTGTACTTCAGCAGTAGGACAATTATATTATTTTGGAAGGGCTAGAAATAATACAGCATTTGTGAGACAACTGTAACATTTATCCAGACTCAGTGTGAGATTGTTCTTCCTTTTATTTGGAGAGCACTTCCAAAAAAGTATTGACTAGGAGCAAAGAAAAAAAAAAAGACAAGAAAAAGTGGCAATTATGAATCCATTTAACCCCCATAGGGTATAATCTCATCTTGTGTAACACCGCTGGCTGTTACATGCCTAAACTTCTATGCAGTGAGCTGTGAATATAGTCCTTATTGTCCTGTGGGCAATATGACTAAGGAAAAAATATCTCTGTAATACAATGGAGCATTTGTCTGAACAGCGTAACCTAAGGTCCATAACATCAAATCTAAAGTTGTAATTATACAGCTGCAGTCACACCATTCAAGTGAAGGCTGTGTCAGCACTTGTATTATATAAGAAATCCTGTTTTCAAGGGTTGATGAGTCATATGCAAAAAACATTTCTCACTAAACAATTGTTCTGGTTGTTCCGAAGCAACGTCTAGGTACGGGCCTTTCCCCAGTAGAACGTGGTCATGTCTTCTGCAATATGCCATGGCTTAACCTGGCAGTTTATTTTGCTAATGAATGTATCTTTTCCGAGCTAGGAAATTACCTAGAAGGTTTGGGGGTTTGTGCATTTTTATTATTGTCAAAATATAAATTAGTGGGAAAAAACCCAGGGTGGGGTTATAATCCCTCACAAGGATTATAACAGGTGAAATGTGTCTTTCTCAGAAATTATAAAATTAGGATTTTTTTCCCAGTTTGTCATCCCCAGTGTTGATTTAAGTTCTCTGATCTGAACACTTCCTTAGAAGACCCGGTCACAATTTATTTTCTGAGATGCCTTGAAACTGAGCCTTTCAAGCTCACAGTAACTGTTACTGCCATTTGAAGCAGCCACACATTTGCTGGCAAGGAACAGACAGGAAAGAGGTTTATTTACAGCAGCACCGCAGAGGTGAACTAGGAGCACTACTCATCCCTCCCGCACAAATGTAAAAGGAATACTTAGGATTGAGACTAAATACTGGAAACCACAACAATTTTCCTGCTACATGAAATTTCTAGATAGGTATGCTGGATGCGAGTGACTTCAGCTAACAGATGCCCTTGCCCAGAGCATTGCCATTTACAAACAGGTGTTCCTGAAGCCGCCCCCACGTCAGGCATTTGCACCCAAGCCGCCTAGCCCGCCCCATTGTCCATGGAGCGAGACGCAGGCCAGCAAGTTTCTTTAAGCCGATCTCCTCTGATCCGGGGCGTCTGTAGTGCCGTTCCCTGCATAGAACAGCCATTGTTCAGCTTGCAGAGCAACAGTGGGGTAGAAAATAGCATGCCATGCTGGGGATCAGAGAGGGAATTGTTCCTTAATTATCTCTTACTGAAGGAAAAACCCAAGGCATATCCCGATATGTGCCATGACTCTGGCAGAACACAAGTCTTTTAAATAAGATTTGGGGAGGGGGGCTCACGTTCTGAAGCTGGCAGCCCTCTCCCCTCCTGCAGGTCTACCTGTGATTCGCTCACAGACCATGGAAAAAAATAAGTTTTCCGCTTTGGATTCTCCATTATGAAATGGAAAATAATAGTACTTATCTCCCTGGTAGGAGTGCTGTGAGGATAAATGAATTAATTAATGTTTGTAAAGCACTTTGAAGATGAAGAACATTATATAAGTCCTCAGTGTATAAATGCTTCCTTCTCTAACTACAGTAAGCTATAAAAATTTATTTATGAAAATAAACACACATTTAAAATATGTGTTGGGTCTGTATACCCTTCTATATCCCAGCAGCGTTGGTGAGCCTGACTTCCTGAGCAGCACAGTGCGGTGAACCCGGTGCTGAAACCTGCCTTCAGCCTCAGCCCCTACCTGCGCCAAGCGGCCGGCGCTCAGGGGCTTTCTGCACCTGCAGGAGCTTTGCCATATTTTGGCCATAATGTCTTTCCACCAAATCCATGAATTTTGACCTCAGGGCTCTTCAGAGTGCCAGCTGGGTTGAGCCACTGGTTTTTGACCATCGCTGCAGCATGCCAGCCCTAGCTGTGTTGGGGAGCCATGCGGCACTGGCGCCCGAGGCAAAGGCTCAGCAATGTGTCTGGTGGGTTGCTCGGCCCCCAGCCCACCGCCAGCCTGCGGGTCCTCCTGTCCTGTGCGAGCAGGCCCTTGTCAGGACTGAGGACCTGCCACGCTGTCTGCCACCGTTTGTCCCCTCCTTTTCAGTATCAGTGTGATGCTCAGTGTTTGGTCCCTGCAATGCTCGGCAGGTCCCAGCATTCCTGCTCACGCTCACTGATCTGGTGGCTGAACTGGCTGTTGCGTGTCTTTTAACTGAATGGCAGTGACTTCAATTCGCTCCTTGTAAGTTAAAATTTTTATTGCCTGCTTTTCAACGTTGCCATCCTAGATTAGTCCTTGCTGCTTTACTTTTTTTTTTTTTTTTTAAATTCAAGCCAGGAAGTGCATTTGATCCCGAACAGCTCACATGTATAACAAGGCAAGTTAAGAGGATGCAGGGAAGGAAAACCAACAGTTCAGACATACAGAGATGTGATATTTATCAAGAGAGACATATAAGAAAAGGTTTGTGCATTGAAATGAACAGGTTAAAGGCGAAATTCAGGATTTCTCGGGGGCTCGCCTCAGTTCACAGCTGCCACATAGATCAGCTTGTGGACCTTAGGAGAAAGGACCATGTTAGCCCTAATTGTGTCTTGTTTCACTTGACCCTTCACACAGCTAACCCTGTTCCAATCTGTGCGCTTGGTTGTCTTTTAAATCCTTTCAAATGTTTCTGGTAAACCTGTTGCTGGTTCAGCCTGCCAGTTGGAGTGCGGAGGAGTGCAGTGTGCTGCTCCTGCTGGTGCAGGTACCCCGCCGGCGCGGGCTGGTGAGCCCCCAGCCCCACTCCCTGAGTGGGCAGCTGAGGGCTCTGCTCTCTCTGCTGAGAGTTTGAAGAGGGCAACAGCTTTTGCCCAGCAAAGTCTGCTCCCATTCCATGTTCACCCAGATGCCAAACGCATGAAGACGCATCAGCAGCACAATCAGACATCCCCAAACTCTGACTGGCACCAACACACACTCAGCAGTGCGGCCGATTTTTCCATCCCCTAACACGAGAACTATTTAATTACAGGAGGGTTTATGGGTGTATTCACTAATCATTATATAACTGTATGTTGGGGTGAAAAAGAAAAAAAAAAACCAAACCAGAAAATCTTTCCCAAAGGACAGAGGTGGGAATCCCATTAACATGATGGCTCCCTCTTTAGTTGCCAACATGATTGACAGCTGGATAAGGTCAGAAGATGAAAACCAAGCCATGGGGGACAGAGCGGGGAGGGGAGGGGGCCAATCAGTTGAATAAAAAACTGAGGGGAAGGAGAAAACTGGCACTCCCACTAGAAAAATCCTCGCCCTCTGCTCCCCTACTGTTTGTTTGGGGAAAATGCTGCAGCTTAATCAGAATTATTTACAAGATAATGGTCCATTGTTTGTAGTAAGACAGATGCTGTCTGTGGGAATTTGGTGTTTTATGCTCTATGCATTACAGTGCCATTGCTGTGTACAGATGGGATCACAGTGGTATTGTTGTTATCCACTTTTTGGAAATTTGGAGGATCCTTACCGTGAAAGGCGGATCCTTAAATAGAAAAAGAAAGAGTTTTCTCAGACCCAGAACTGGGATTTCTCTTAAGGTAGAATTGTGTTCGTACGTGTATGGGAGAAGAAGAGGACAAGGTGGAAGCACTTTGCTTGAGTCCTATAACATGAAGGGTCCCTAGGCTGACTTTACTTGGTGGCGGTGGACGTGAATTCAACAGATGGATGGATCCTGTGTGTCTTTCCAAAGGCAAGGAGATACATTCTGGTGGGGTACGTCGGTGCTTCCTCCTCTGCTGGTGGCTGGCAGTCACTTGCTTAGAAGGTGGTGTGAGAGGTACACAAACATGTCTGTGCAAGAGTAGGGCTTGCCTGCTGAGTTATGGTCCTCTGGCTGTGCAATTGCAACGCATGGTGTTCCCTGGCATTCCCCCACATGCTGCAAGTTAAACACTGAGCACTTCCGTTTCATCAGGAAACTTCGTCCTGATGATTTTATGGGTAAAGCTGTGGGAAAGGAAAACTAGATTTTCACTGGATTCATACTGAAAAAAAAAAAACCCAAAAACCCAAAGAGAAACATCTTTATTTATTTAGAAGATCAAATGCAGGATTTTTTTTTTAAATTTGTTTAGTTCCAGCAGAAATTCTATTTCCATAAGCAACCCCTTCTGGCTCAAGTAGAAAGTTCAATGTGGAGGCCTAGACCCTGGCAAAGGGGACAAGCCCGTGACATGCAGGTGGGTGACCCTGTGCCACGTGAGAATTGCGTCATCCAGGAAGAATAGGGAGCTCTGGTGAGGCCAGTGGAGACAGCTGCCTCCATCGGCATGTCTGTCCCGCTGGCTGCCTGCGTCTGTTTCAGCAAAGCACGGGGAACAGCAGCACCCACAGGTCTTTCCCATGACCCTGGGATGAGAGGCCAAGGACCGTGCCATGCAGAGCTCTGCAGTGCTGTGCCTCTGTCAGGAGCAAATCCTGCCTTGCCTTTTCTACCCAAACCACCGAAGCCTGTGAGATGAGAATTTTTTCCTGAGGTCACTGCACTTTGGAGCAGGACCTGCAAGCAAGGTGCAGGACAAGGGGGTGGAGGGTGTCTGGGTGGGTATGGGGGTGTGTGTGTGTGTGCACACTTCCTCTCTCAAAAATCTGCTTTTAGTGTGCAGTAGCTCACATATTACCTCGGCAGAGACCCATGTGCACTAAAGGCAACCAAGAGACGACAAATCACCAGAAAGGCTCCGGAGGGGATTTTGAGCATCCACGTCTGGTATCCCAAGCTCCATTAGCTTTCAGGTAAAATGGAAAACAATGACCGTCTTTTTTGTATGCAAGATATTTAAGCTGTCTTTCCATCACTGCAAAATACCTGAGTTTCCCCGGAGAAAGCAGAGGGCCTGGGGACGGGGGGTGAGACAGGAAAGGGCAGGGAATGGCTCATTCACAGTCTTCAGGGCATCGCATCCCTCATCCCCTTGAGGTTCCCTGTGTGAGATACCGCTCACATGCTCATTCCAGAAGCAAGGCTGTGCAGCTGGAAATGGGTTTCCGACATCAGCATGTCCTCCTCTGGGTGGGCTCCCCCCGAAACAGGTGGTGGGAGGAGGCAGCTCCTGAGTCCTCCCTTCCCTCTGGGCTCAGTGTGCTGCCAGGGATGGAGCCCATAGCATCAGATCACGAGTGGAAACCACTTTGCCCAAGAAAAGGGATCTCCTCTGACTTTTGTGAAATGGAGTTTTCCAAGAACATCCTTGGAGGGTTAGATT
Organism: Aptenodytes forsteri; assembly: GCF_000699145.1. Taxonomy (NCBI): domain Eukaryota; kingdom Metazoa; phylum Chordata; class Aves; order Sphenisciformes; family Spheniscidae; genus Aptenodytes; species Aptenodytes forsteri. Next base: position 515,728 of record NW_008795436.1, read on the forward strand.
GACGGGGGGGTTGCCATTCCTGAGTGATTTCATTTTTCCTAAGTCTTTCCAGTAGGGTCTGTACAGGGAGCTCTAAGTTTTTTCCTCCAAGTCAGCATTTATTTGCAAAATCTTAATTTTGTATTTCCTGACATTTAAACTTTTCAGCCTAATGTTCTAATAAGGATTCTGTCCGTCCATCTAAATAAAGCTTCGTTCTAATGAGGACACCATCCATCTCCCAAGATGGAGCCGTAACGACTTCCAGCCTCAGTGTAATTTTAACTAGGCTCCCTTCACCACCCTCTTCTCCCCACAGCTCTTTGTTTGGGGTGTAAATTATCTGTTTTGGGACGAAGTTGTGCAGAATTTCATTTTGGGTCAAGTGACTGAGCTATTGTGTGAGCCTTTGCTTTCTCTCCGCAAAGGGGGATTTTGCTCGCTCCCAGTTGTATGTTCAGTGCCTGCTTATTTGCAATTTCTGTTCATAAGGCTGTGGGTTTTCATGCCAACGATTTTCTGTTTGAGTTATTGGAGTAGGGAGGTTGTGGGAGCATGCCAGTGTCAAAGGTTGTCGCTTGAATGATAATTAATAACATTATCAGACTGATTATGTGTTTAGATGTCCAGAATCAGGAGTGAATTGAACTTGTTAACTTTAATTCCTACCTCCGAATATCTGACTGTTTCCCGTGGCTGGGAGACTGGCGTGCTCACCAGTCTCGCATTTGCATAAAGGACAAAACCAGGAATTTGAAAGGGCAACAACTAATGAGAATTGCTGAAATTCTGGGCTTCTGGCGTTCATAGGGCTTCTCCTATGGCACCACCGCTCTGCGAGCTTTTGCCAGGGAGAAGAAAGCGTGGATCGGGTGCGCAATAATGTTTATAGACCCCGGCTTCATTGTGTCAGCCGCTGACTGAAACGTTGAGTCATTTGAGATTGGAGATTATGTCTTTTAAGGTCCCGAAGAGCCGTTTCACATGTGACCGATTACCTCTGCCAGAGGCGGGAGAGCCGGGTCCCACATCGGTGGGTGGGATCTGAACTCATGCTTTCAGAGGTCAATAAGAGGGTTTTTAGACCTTTGTGCCTCTCGGTCCCTTATAGCCAGACCTTTTCTGTTAAAACTGTTTAAATTACAAACCAGTAATAAAAGGATCATATGTGTTTCCCACTGAACAGGTTCTTTAAGGCTATTATGATAATTAAAAACATATGGTGCATACCCAAGTCAGAGGGAAACCACAGATGTACAAATTAGGTATTATATAAGGTTTTTCTTTTTTGCCCTTTCAAAAACAACAAGCCAAAGAAGTACAAAGAGATAAAGATGGTAATTTTTTGGAGACGGTAGGTAGCATTTTGGATTTTTAATCATGAAATATGTAAACCTCCTTTCTTATACATAATCAGAGCAAACTCTTTCTAATACACAGGAAGAAAAAAACAGTAGCATAAAAGTGCAGTATTTATGGAAGGAATAAGGAAACACTTTGTTTCATGCAAGTTATTGGAGACCAGGAAACCTTTTGCATTTTTTATGATGTTTCCCTGCACAGACACAGAGGATTATATTTATTAAATATTGAATTATATTGAAATTGGATTGATGCAGCCAAAGAAGGACATTTCTTTGTATTCCATTTTTTCTCCTTTTAAAAAAGGGAAATGTACTAATATTGATTGCAGCACAAGTAGTCATTTGTTTTAATTTAAAAATATAGGATTGATTTTGAAAAGGTGATAAATACTGCTAATAAAAAAATTCAAAATGGGGATTTATAATGATTCCCTGTTAAGTCAATGGTTTAGTGAGGCTAACTTATAATAAAAGTAGAGACGTGCTGAACTATCCATAGCTAATGGGTTATTTGCCATTTGCTAGCGCTGCAAACTTTCCTTGGTTTGCTGGGTCCTGCTACAAAATTTATCTCATCTAATGCTCCTCAGTCCTTGTTTTGTCTTTCTTTTGCTAAAAACGGGCAGCTGAGGGTCTGCTGGCTGGCTAAGGGGCCCCTTCCATACGCAGACCTGTAGGGCTATTTCACAGAGAGGGGCCGGATCCAGGTGTGGCTGCGCTGGGTCTGAAATTGGAAATCGTGGTTGGTCTCAGCTTCCCTGGTCGTACAGTGCAGCTCCACAGGTTTCGGGGTCTCTCAGCCTCTGCACAGGTCTCTCCTTGTGGCACGTAAGACAGGCAGGTCTCAGCAGCATCTGAAGTAGCCCCGAAGCCCTGTAACTCGTAGCCGTTGCTTTGAGCTGCACGGCTCATGCAGCACCAGCATCTGCCTGGCACCTTGGCCTGCCTTGAGTGGCGGGAGACCCTCCTCTTCCCGCCTGGGGCTGCTCAGGGATTGATGCCTCCTATGTCCCCGTAAGGAGTGGGACTGCAGCAAGTCCTGCTGTTGTGTGCCGTGCCCGGGGTGGGCAGACAGCATCCCACCAGCACGGAGCACTGCAGCCTCAGGGGTGATGAAGGACTCTCCTTGTCACTCCTGCGGCAGTGTGGCACGGAGAGCATCCCGGCACTGTACTCGTGGTTGGGCTTGCCTCTCTCCTACCCCTACAAAGGAGATGCTGTCGGCCCACCAGCCCCAAGCACCGCTCCCTGCCTGAGCCAGCCCCTGCTGCAGTCCAGCTGCTGGGACTCAGCCCAGAGGACACTGTGTCCTGCCCTCGACAATGCCACCCCTGGGCGGGTGGCCTGTATCTACAGCGGGGATCTCACCCCAAGATGCAGCTGAGCATTCAGAGGCCTTTTGCTGTGTTCACTGACGTTTTAGCCTGCCTTTTAGCATAAAACAGACAACATTTTTTTCTTTTTTACCCCCAAAGAAACTTTTAGAAGAGAAAAAAAAAAGCTGGGGAAAGAGGAGAGGGAGAAGTCTGATGCTAATATTTCAGGTTTGCAGGGGTGGTGGCTGAGCAGGCATTTCGGAAGAGAGGCTTTTCTTTTATTGAGTGAGTGATAGCAAACTCAGTGTTATTCTGCATGTAGGTATTACCATTTTAACTTTTACTGAGGTAAAATAACACCTTGTCACTCAGTGCAAATACCAATCACAAAATGAATTAATTGTAATAACTGTTGTCAACAGAACAAAAGACTTGTTGCTTTCCTAAGCAGATTTCAGTGCCACTGATAACTATATACAGAGGTTCCCATTGGGCTTATTCAGTGTATGTAGTCAGAACATAATTTCGTCTGTCTTTCTCTGCACTTTGTTGGAAAAGTCTCAGAAATTGAGTTAAAAACCAGTATTTTTTACATATCGCGAAGTATACACTTTTCCAGTGCTTATGATTTTTTTTCTCAAAGAATCCCTAAACATTTTTACTAGTTAATTAACACTTTTTCATGGCTAATTTATTAAAGAATTAACAAGCTTGTAACAGTCTGCAGAATCTATTTATTCACCTTATGCCGTGATGGACAGTTACTTTCAGAGAAAGTATGGGCAGGATTTTTGCTACACAAAATATATTTGTGTTAATGTTTCTTCTTTAGCCAGTCATCTGTATCCAAAATAAACAGTGCTATCCCACTAGATGGGTGAAGTTTCCTTTGAAAAGGGGGGAAGAGAGAAAAAATTAGCCAAGTAAAGCAAATTTCTTCATACTTGTGCTAAGCACAAATTTATTCAAGCAAAGTTTGGGGTGAGGGGAGAACTAATTAACTAATTTCACAAAGGAGCCTCAGTACAGCAGGAATCAGTGCCAATATGCTATACTCATTTTACATGGCTGTTTAGCTTAATAATCAAAAATACTATGGCATAGCCTCTATATTTTACTGCAAATGCTATGTATTTTCTTAAAGAAACATACATTAATATTGCAGCCTGGGGTAGTCATAGAGACCACTGCCAATGGAATAAACACTCATCAGGAACTGGCCCACAGAGCGATCAAAGGTCCATTTTGCATCCTTACTTAACAGAATATGTATTTTAGATTGCTTCCCGCCTCTTCCCTTTCAAAGCGTACCAACAGGCTTCAGTACTCCCTGCCCTTCTTGGGAGCAGAATCACAAACTCAGATAAAATGCATGGAAAATTAATTATCCATGTATCTTCCCCCAGAAATAAGGGGAAGATACATTCCTGTCAGAAAGCAGGAAACTATCCCATGTAAAAGTCTGTTTGGGTAAGGCTCCCCGGCCGGTTGCTGGAGCGAAGGGGTGAGAGGCTAACGAAGCACCAGCGGAGCAGCCGTGCATCATTAACCAGGCACCGGGTCCTGCTGCTCTCATCTCTCGCTTGATTAAACTGGGGTGCAGCTTGCTGCCGCAACACCCTCTTTGCAGGAGAGCAAGAAGCACCTTGGAACCACGGTAAGACCTTGCTGAAACCTTCTCCTTTCTGAGCCTGGGGGGGCTGGAGGGCCACGATTCTCATGCAGCCCCGTTCTGGGCTTTGTAGCGGGTGGCGATATCGCCACGCAGCCTCGACGCAGGGTATTTCTGTGGTTTCCCCTCAAACCTTCTGCTGCCAATAACATTTGGTCTGTCTGTCTTGTCGGCAACTGCTGTGTCTTCAGCCACCAGTCGGTCAAACGTTCCTGCTTCTGCTGGGAAATGGCTTTTAACGTGGGCAGCGTCGCTCTGCAGCTGCAATAGAGCATCCCTCTGCCATAGCATGGGCTCGTGGTGCTGGGGGAAGGACCTACTCACTCACAGCTCTGGAGGGGTGACATATGACTTGGTGTAAGCTACAGCACATTTGTTTTCGCAGCCTTCTCTTCTTTTTATTGTTAAAGTAAACAGTTCTGAATGTGCCTATTTTTCTCTCATGCACTTCCCATGGCAGAGGGAACTGGAATATCCATGACAATGCAATTGTGCTGGAACTTGAGTGGTTTTGTTTCAGCAGCCTTAGGCCAAGGCTGTGGTTGCTCTTGCGTGGATGCACAGGGACGTGGGAAGGCTTGTGCAAGAAACTCTCCCTGCAGGTTCAGGCATTCATCGGAAAGAAGCAGCTCTGGGAGGGAACTGCTCCGCAGTGCCTGGAGCTACTGTGGCCGTGATCCTTGGGCCGGGATGGTGGCTGGTGTGCTGCAGGTTTTTTTGGGCACCCTGGCTTTGTGGTCGGAGCAGCCCACAGCCAGCGCTGCCTGGGTTCTGCTGCACCTCCGCCATCACTCCTCCTCTCTGGTTTACAGCTTACCCACAGAGAGAAGGTTTTTAGATGAAGGGAACAACATGAAAAAGGTTGACTAGCATCTTCTCCATATTCTAATGCCATGCGAGTGGGGATAGCAGCTCTGCTGGGGATGCAGCAGCCATCCTTGTACGGACTCGTGGGGTGCTTTCAGGAAAGCCCAGTGTTGGAAACCTCGGGCCAGGCTGGGCACAGGCAGCACAAATGTTCCCCCCATGCCAAGCCTGGGAGCGTGTGCTGTGTAAGGGAGCAGGGGGGAAGAGTGCCGTGCTCTTTACCCTGCTATCTGCTGCCACCCCTCCACTCACCCGTTTATATCCCAGTAAATCTGTTTGAAAGATAGAAAATACTCCCAGCCTCTCATGTAACACCATCACTTACGCTGACCAGTGCTTTTTGCTGTTGTAACTTGGCCGTCACATTCTTTCTCCACCGTTCCTTTGAGGCACGTTAATGACGGCGTTCCTCCAAAGTTGGAAATTAGGGTGCTTCAGATCAGATAGCCCCAGCCCTGGCCGGGAGCTTTCCACAGCAGTGCCCCGCAGTCCCGGTGACTGGCAAGATGGGGACCTGCGGTACGTTTTGTTGTCAGAAGGGCTGATTTTGGATTTGCTTCTCAGCCATCGTTGCTCTGTGGTTTTTTCTGCTCCTCTTTGGGTAATTATCTGCGAAGAGAAGTGTTTCTCGTTTCTGCAAGCCACTCCTCTCCCCGCTTCTTGGCACTAGTTGCTAATCAAAACAGGACTTTGATAGCCAAATGGCATTTGGCTGAGCCAAACACAGAGCTAGACACACAGGCTTCTTGTGATCAAGCACTTTATTAATGTGAGGTTTAATGCAAGTTCATTCGCAGCATGTGGATCCAACGGTAAATGTTCAACAATCTAATTCTGTAGCACTATGTTTTATTTAGCATGAAAACATTCCAGAGTATGAAGAAGCAGTACTCTGCTTAGGAGAGATGTTTTGAAGGATTTAAAAAATATTATTAAGTTTTTGCTCTTTCCAGAGCAAAGGCGTGTTAGCCTGTCATTTTATAAAGGTGCATGCTTTTTTTTGTTGGGTTTTTTTTTTTAAATCAAAACTGTTTCTAAAGTTAAACAAGTGCAGAGTCCTAAACTAGTAAACTTTCACAGTATTTGTATAATTCACGTTCATGTAATACCAGAATATTCCGAGAGACATTTTGGGGAAATTTGTAAAATAAATGTGCTTCCTGGCAGAGACTTTGTATGCCAAGTTTTAGCCTGGGCTGCATTTTTACAGCTGAGTTATAAACCCCTGAAAAACAGGATTTATAATGGAAATGCTGACACAACTTTAACCATAGCAGTGCTATCTGGTGCTGCTATAATATACTGTATGAAGAAATCAGTTCATTAGTTAGTTATAAACAAAGGACAGAGATAGTAAATTACAGTAGGTATTTCAGCAGTTTTCTATATATTTATGACACAAAAATATGCAGCTGCATTTTATTTCTTGAGACAGTATTTAAGGATTTCAGATTTAATACACATTAGTTTGGTTATGCACATCGTGCATTTCGGTCTTGCTGTTCCCTCTTGTAGTTTTATTCATGGTATTTTCTTCTTTCTCTGTTGCTCATTAGAAAAATGTTAAAAATCCATTTTCATCTGATTAATAATAAAGCTGATCACATGTAACCTAATTTTCATTCACTGCTGCCCCTGTCTGTGGAGTCATATACAAAGTGACCTTTGAATCACCACTGGGCCCATAAAGCACAATAAGCACCATTGTCCTGTCAAAAATTGAAGATGTTTTACATCATTACAAAATTTAATGTTCCATCTTTTCAAATGCACTACTTTTCAAAGGCCACATTCCAATTGAAGCTCATTAAAATCAGACTCAAGTTTCCTGTGGTGGGGATGAGAAAGAGTTTCTCATGCATTCGGAGTAATATGAATCACTCTTTTAAAACAGATATGGTTACATATTAGTTTTGAAAGGTACAGTAACTGCTGAGCCTCCACTGTCTGCAACAGTGAGGCTTTTGTACTTATAAATCTAATAACTGCCTCCTGATCCCTTGTACTTCATCCACACTGTATCCTATTTACTTATGAATAAATCAACTTTCTAAATAAAATTGTTGTTCAAAAGTTCAGGGGTTGAATTATAGGAGTCTCTGGCTCAAAGCTTCTATTAAGGTTTTAGCAGACATCTGTAAAACTCTTGTTAAAAAAAAAAAAGTTTTTTCTCGAAACTCCTTCTTGAATGCATTAGATTTGGAGGACCAAATTCTTCTCTGGAGCAATCCTTTAAAGTCTGTTGAATTATACAGAGGCTGAATTTGCCTCCTAATCTTATGGAATAATTTCTTATAGTGTTTTATTTATAAAGCAAATAGAACTTTGATAAACTGATGGCTGAAATGGGCTGTATGTTTGTAAGTATATTATCATGCTCGTACTGTGCTAATAGACTTATACTCAGAATAGTGAAAATATTAGGGTATTCAATGTAGCATTGTTAAAAGGCTGGTTGCCCCTCCATCCCTGTGAGGGGGGCTGGCAAGCTTCATGAAACTCCATTTCCACAAACAAAAACAAAAAAAGTAAGTTATTTCAAGCCTTTTAAGAGTTAATGTTGCACTACTATACACGACTGAATCTTGTGTGTATGAACGTACATACTGATACCCTATATATAAAGGAGATGTATATAAATATTATTGCACATTTTGTTTACTATAGCTATTACATGATCTTGCACTACACAGAGTGAGTTTCATATATTGGTCATGTGAAATATAAACTGCTGCAAAACACAGTGCATTAAACATTTTATGAAGAAGATAGGCACAAATGTATGGCGAATACTATTTTCAACTGTTGACAGACCCTGAACGTGTTTCCTCTAAGTTTATGATCATGAAAATACAGCTATAATTTGCTAAGTGCTGTTGCAAGTGAGACAGAATGAGCAGGAATGTCAGTCTTTTATCAATATTGCATTAAGATGCTATTGCATTTTCAATATTCCTAGTATAGCTCATTAACATGGTATATTAGCATAACACCACGTGATAAAGTCAGGTGCATGCCGTTCTCACATTTTAGTTCTAATGTTTTTAATACTTACAGTGACGTAAAAGAGTATAAACCCAGTCTGAGGTCTGTGGATATCAAGAGCTATATAAAAGGCAACTCTTACATAGATCAAGAATATAGAATACCATATGCTGGTATTCCTGCAGTACACTGATATCCCATTAAGCATTGAGATCTTGCCAGCCACAGTTCAATTATATTTTTACTATAGTATTGTACAACACCAGACATTCTCAGTTCTCATATTCTGAATTGTATTCTGTGTCACTGTATGCTGAGAGAGTGCTGAATGAAATTCTTCAGCTTTCCATGGTAATAGTAATCTTAACCTCATTTAATGCACAACTAGAAGTGGGTTTGGTTGATTCATAAACATATAAATCATTGGATAAAGATGTTTTGTCTAACCAGTCTGTAATTGCTGGTGCTCTGACCTTCCTCTGGTCAGTTGTATCGTGTTTTCTGCATCGTGTTTTAATCTCAGCCTTTGTGGAGGTTCCTTCATTTGTTATTAATAATAATTATTAGTATTCATTATTTTATTAACTGGGTATATCAGTAGATTATTGAAAGTAGCAGGTATTTTCATTCTAGCCTATCCCCGTACGTAGATAAAATTAGCTGGGTTATCATCCGCTTCACACGGTTTGCTGTGAATGAAGCTTGGCGCTGGCCAGGTTTCATACCTCCTCCTGCTTTTCAGCCTGCCACGGAGCTGCGACCGCCAGAGGAGGCCCTCTCTCCCCTTTCAGCCGTCGCCTTCTGAAGAAGCACGTGAAACCTTTCCTCTTCCCTCTGTAAAGCATAGACTTTCCCATTCTGCCGTTTACAACTCATATGGAAATGAGTAAACTTTGTGGCCTGCTAAGGGCTGCTTTATGAAGTGCTAAAAGGCTTTAAGCCAGGCAGACACCACATCCAGCCCTGCTGCCGGAGGAGGCGGTGGGCAGGTGGGCATCCCAGAGGGCTTCGCTCCTGCGCTGCCCACTGGCATCCTAAATTGGGAATGGTCCTTTGTAGCAGAGTAATTTATGCCCTTTTGGGGTGGCCACACCCCTGGGAGCCACGGTGCCTCCCAGGGATGCCAAGCAGAGTCCCTTCTTCCAACTGGAGTAGGCTTTTTTGGGTGTGAGCTTTGGGGCAGGTTCTCCCCAGGGTGGTGGGTGCCGGGCAGTGATGCTATGTTAGCTCCCTCAAGTGGCTGCGTCCGCGCCGGTGTGGTACCTGCCTTCCCCGAACACCTCTTCCCTCTGCACATCCCTTCTTTGAGCATAATTTCTGGTTTTGACCTACAGTAACACCCAACTTCTGGAACTGACTTCAGAAATTGAAGAGCAATAGATTGTACAAAATAAGCTTGAAATACTTTGCTCATTCTGCCTGACAAATGCTAAACTGTGCCTTTCCCACTTCGAGGATCAGTAGCGCAACCTCGGAGAACAAGAGTTGAGATTGCAGCGCTTGCTGCAGTTCAGTTCTCAGGTCACAGTCTCAGCCATAGTAATTAGTAACGAGCATCTGTATGTACAAGAAAAAAGGGGCCACTTCTAATTCCTGTCTACTCCTAGGAAGAAACTTGAACGGAAAAAGGAAAACCAGATAGCTTTGCTCCTTTAACCCAGCTTGTGCTTACTGAATCCATAGCTGGTACTGCAAGTACTTGAAAGGATTAGGGTATGTTATGAAGCATGCGATGGCATAACAGCTACTGAGCAGGCTGAACCACTATTGTACATCAGCCAGGAGAAGTGGAAAAATACTGACAGCAAAACTCTGAAACTGTGTCTTGCAGGGAGCTTTCCTTAACCATTTCTCTCACCTTCTGAAGAGCCCAGACTCGCAGGGAGACTGCATTCTGTCCTGGGCCTTTATTCCAGCCCACCTTTACTTTCTTTGTGTTGCTGATTGTCCAGCAGGCATCTTCTGGTGCAGGAAACCAGGAGGTCTGTCTATTGAACGTAGGTGGGTGCTGATGATGGAGGAGAACTTCCTCCACTCATGACGATAGCATGTGGAATGAGTAGAAGATTGTTCCTTTGAGGAAAAACTTCAGTCAATCCACACGTGTCTATTTAGGACAAGGCATTTAATCTGCATTTTCTGCAAACTTTATGTTTACTTACTTTATTTGCCCCAGTTAATTTTCTTAAGCAAATTCTATAGACAGATATATCTCTTAGGACTAGGTCTTTATTATTTCTCATTTAGAGCGTTCTGCTGCCTACAGTGGGCACCATTAAAAATTCAGAATTTGCCCTTATCAGTAATTACTTTGAATAGGAAATAGCATGTTATTGTATAGCAGGATACAGTGGTTACAGGACTAAGAGTGTGGGATGGTGCTCGCTATACGTATACCTTTAATAACAGTACTTCTGCATCTGCCTTGAGTCTACGTTTTCCATCTTGTACTCTTCCATAACAGTGGATGCAAAAGCAGACAGGCAATTTCTTTTGGCTTTAATGGGATTTTCCCTGGAAAACATAACTCCTTATATTGTGTAAGCTTAGCTGGCAGTAGGTGCATTAACAGGGTCAGTAAAGGTGTTATGTCTGCAGAGTACACATGAATAAAGTTTTGCAATCCTCTAATAGGCAGAAAAGTTTCAGGTGTTATGAGTGGAGATTTATCTTGATGAGCATAAATACATTTCAATAACAACTTACTGAATAAGTGATTTGTGTGTCAGAAAAACAAACAGTTGGTGTGTAAGCAATATGCACGTTTCGGGAGAGGGGTGGCTTGCTCTTTCCTAGTTATCTCATCTAAGGATTTTTTTTTTGCATCATATATTGTAGAGCGAAGGAACCTCTCTGCTCCAGTGGAGAAGACAGGTCCATGTATACATTTCAAATTTAGGATTGTATGTGGTGGTATGGATGGCAGAAGAGGCCAGTAAGCAATGCAAACATAGACGTGCTAACTTGAAAGCTAGTACCGAAATTAGATTTGTAACTATGTAAGGCACAAATCTGAATATTGGTTACTAAGATCCTTAGGGTATGCAGGCGTATTTTGAAATGACAGGTACTGTGTTGTTTGTACACCATACATCTGACCATGTTTCTGCCAGAGAGCAGGAAAGTCTACTGCTAAATGCCTCAAAGCCTTCCCCATCTCTTCAGAAACCCAGAAAATGCTCGCTGGCTGCTCCTGCCCATCCCGTACACCCAATTTATTCATTAGCAGACTAGATCCTCATTATGATGATCTCATTCATTAGCGGACTAGATCATCTGGTGCTTCCACACGTCTTGTTTCAAAACGCCGTCTTCAAAGTCCACTCTCCAAAGAGAGTACCAGACTGTGTCACGGCTGCTTGGGACTTGGAGGTTGTTCTGTGAACTGATGTGTTTTCTAACGGGCGATCTAGATGTGGAGGAGAGACCTGCATAAACAGGGACGGGAAAATCCTGTAGGAATTGCAAATACGGCACCCAATAATATTTATGTAATGTAACTGATTAGGGGATTGACTGATAGGCTTCAAGGAGAGTTCAAATATGACACGACTGCTAAACTGAGTTTTAAAGCTGGGGCAGCTGTGGTAGAATGGAGCAGGAGGGGGTACATGTGTGTGCATGTTAAAGGCAGGTGGGAATTATTCTGTAATTTTCAAAGAACATAGCAGACATTTTTTCAGTTGAATTTTCTTTTGTACATTCAATTATGAAGCTCTAAAGTTCTGTAGCAATTAACTGAGGAGCGCTGTCCAGTTAGAAGCTGAGAGAAACAAGGGTTTATTGAATGGCAAAAATGTGACTTTTCAGAGAAAAAAACGGTTCCATGCTTTTTCTCCAAGTATAAGAACATCCAGCTTAAATAGAGTATTCAATTTTTAATGAATTGGGCTCTTAGTGTCCTATGATCTATGGATGAAGAGCTAAAAAATGATAAATGCGTGCACACAACTGATGGGATTATACATGGCATAGTTCCTTTGGAAGATATTCTTGTTTGTTTTTTTCAATTTTCTGCTTAGATATATTCTTGATCATGGACGTAAGCTGGTAAATGATTTGCAGTACTTTTAATAATTTCCTCAAACATTTTTACCTTTTTAAATGAACTGTATTTTAACCTGAATTGGTATGCCTCTCTCCTACTTGTAGAAGAGTGGAAGGTTTTAAAATTATCTAATATGGGACAGTATTTAGCATTCAGTATTTTCCAGCCCAAGAAGCATTATATAATAATCTATAATCAAAAACACTAAAAACCTGTTAACCGCTAAAGTCTGTTTCATTCTAACATTACAACTAAAACTCATTTATAAGTAAATGAAAGTCAAGAGGATTAAATTCAATTAAAATTACTTTGAAGTATGGGGGAAAAACGTTTCACGGTGATATAAATCAACATATTGTTATTGCCTTCTTTTCCTTATCCGTTAAGGGTCTCTAAAGCAAAATGTAGTCTAAATTATACATGGAGAACAAATAGAGAGAAAAGAATGCCATGCACCCACAAGCACAACCCGACTCAAATGAAAGGTTTGGGTGTACTTGTGGATGAATGGTGTGCTTTTCTGTATGCTTTGCAAGCCGGAATTGTGGAAGGTTTCTCCCACTTGCAGCCTCCATACCTTTATTGAGTGCAGTATAAATAGAAAGCCAATTAAAGTACATCTTTGTTATAAAAAAGAGAGAGACAAACAAAAAAACCAACACCATTTTAGTGTGCATGCATTTTTTACTGAAAGTAGGATCTCAACAGAGAAATTAACTTTAATAATTATGGATTACAAGACATATCAAACCTTCAAAGCGTTGCAGCATTAGATCTATTCTCAAAAGGGTTTAAATTACTTTAATAGTTAATAACAAGTGATATGACTAATTTTTCCAGGTAAATCAAGATCGGTTGTCATTTGTTCATCTGGTCTCCAAACCTCTTAATTATGGCAAAGAAATTCCACAGTACCTATGGAGCACCTCTGGGTTGTGTAATACTAAAATGCACTTAGAGTTTTTCTACCGTTATTTGATGTTTTACTCTTAGGACATAAACCTAATGCAAAGCAGAGAGCAATGTTTTCAGTATCCCTCTAGCCCAGCAAACGTCAAGCCCCACTAAAGAAACATACAGCCACCCTACAGCATAATTCGGTGCTCATCTTTTACTGTCAATTGAGCTATTGATCTTAAACACACATGGAGCACTTGGAAACCCACCCGTATGTGTGTGGAAATGCAATTCATAAACATCCCGTTGAAGAAGTTTTTATTGAAAGAGGGCCCAATTCTACAACCTTCCTGGAAAGTCATCGTCGGTCATTACAAGCCAGCAACTGAAAATTTCACTAACTCCTTGCTTAGCGAAGTTTACTCTCATGAGCAAGATCAGGATCGTAGAAAAACGATGTTATTGCTGTTTAAGAAAAGAGCCTCACTGTCTGCTTTAAATCATATATTGTTCCCACAGGTTTCAATTACTTCACATAATGAGGTGGTGCCAGTTTGTAACAATGGCGTGGCTTTCTGTCTCGATGGCTCTGGTACAATGCTTTTAAATGAATTATCAAACTGATCAAAACAAACATTGTTCCTCTCATTACTGCGCTGCAACCTCGCCGTTAGCAGAGTTAGCATCCACACACGTAGCTGAGTATCGGGGGACACCGATGCTCGCTGGGCAAGTTCCTCTCCCAGCAGGAGCCTGTGGCTGGGCGCTGAACCCCAGCAGCAGCTGTGCAGGGCTGGGGACGCCGCTCCTCTCGCCGCCGGGCGAGCTGCTTGGGGTTGGCAAGACGCTCTTCAACCAGGCACCTGGACCCGTCCTCAGTGCGTGGAAATGCATGAGGATCATACACTTACTGCTGTAAGGCCCTGTACAAAAGCTTCAAGAAATTAATGGGTAGGAATTAATTTCTAGAAGAAATTTTAAAAAAGTAGAGAAGTTACCCTCATATCTGTCCACCTCTCATAAGAACCAGTCTACAGAAAACACCATTAAAACTTACAAAACTGAACAGCAACTTTGAACTGTTGAACTGTTTTGCACCATCTCTTCAAAGTCCACAAAAGGTACAGATAATTCAGTCTTAAATTCTAACGTGTGTGCAAGAAACATGGAACGATTATCGGTTGGGTGTTATTTCCAATTCATGAGTTCTTATTAGGGAGGCCGGAGAAGTCAGGTAGGAAACATTGTTTCTCATCTTGTTCTTTGGCAGCTACATTTCTGAAAGGTTTTGTTTTGTTTTAAAATAATGATCTGTATTTTCTTCTTTAACTCCAGCAGGCTTTTTGCACCTTGCCATGTCTGATACCTTTTATGTGTGTCCATACCACAGCACCTCTCAGTTCAAGGGAAGTCCTTTTAAAAGCACATTTGGATACAAACGGGCTGTGGGGCCATGCGGGCAGCGCGCGTAGAAACTCCTGCGGCAGATGGGCCGCTTCCTGCGGCTGTTCAACATCAACTGAAAAACAGGGACCCCCCCCAATTACAGCTGTGGATAAATACCAATTGTAAAAAATTGCAATTAGTTGAAGAATACTTTTCATTTTCATAGTCATCATGAAGAATTGCTTTTCTATGCCCCGCTGAAATAAATCGGAGTTTAACCGCTGAGTACGATGGGATCAGTGCAAGTGCTGATCTCCCACTTGGTAGGACTCTAACGTTTATAGATGCGTTGCTAGTAGATCTGTGAACTTCCTAGGATAATGTGAACTTCTGCAATTTTGCTGTTGCATTCATTTTGCAAGTATTAATTTAGGCTCACTGCACTGTGGAATTTGAATATTTATAAATTTAAGTGTTTATTTTCATAGTAAAATTAAAGCACTATTGTCTTGCAACTAACCCTACTTGTTCCAACACTCCAAAAACAAAACCTCGAATATGATAACCTTTATTTATAGATGGCAATAAGCATATTTAGCAATTTTATTATTCATGACCCTTGTACTAAATATCATAATCAGAATACAGATGTGTGAGATAATTTCTATATGGAAGTCACTGGAGAAATTCTTGTAAAATAAAAATAGCATTATATTCAGAGGAATAATATGTTCATATTTAGTAAGTGTGTCTTAGTACAAACAAAGAGACCACACAGTGGTTTTTTGAAAAGTCCTACATTAATAACAAGCTTCATGAATAGAAACAAAGCTCTAAAAATGTGATTTTTAGTGTTAACTTTTATTTTCTGTCGCATGCTTCTATTCTCCCATATACAGTCCTTAGATTTTATTACAAACAGGAAACGGGCTGCTGTGTGCTTGGGGTGAACATATAATCAGCAAAAGTGCAATTTGTTGAACCAGTTGCTCCCAAGAAGTTAAACCCAATCCTTTGTTAATGCCATCTTTACTGGTGTCTGTACTAAAGATGCAGATTATCAGATAAACATCATATTCAGACTTCGCTCACTAATTGACTGAACAAGAATCGGTCACACTTTATGTACCATTCCATAATGGATTTTCATGTTTGTGAACTCTAACTGGCTGTGGAAATGGAAAGCAAATGTCGCATAATCACAAATAACTTTGTTTTTTTGTGGGTGGTTTTTTTTTTTTTTAGCCAAGAGAAAAAAATCAACTTTTTTCTTCTCAGACTGTGGCAGGTTCGTCATTACAGACAGGTGATGAATGATCATTTTGTGGTCATATCGGCTGGGGGGGGGGTGGGGGTGGGGTTTATTTCGCTGTTTAGAGATTTTAAAAATGACTGCTAAATAGATAACATTTTTCAGTTAGATGCTACATGAATAATTGATACAGTAAAGTGACGGTGAAAGGCACAGGTATAATAATTGAAACTTTTTTTTGTTAGAAGTTTTTGAGGATATATGCCACTTATCGAGTATCTGACTATCACCATATTAGGCTAGGTTTCTTTTTACTTGTATATCTGAAGCAGAAGCTCTCATTAAGCATATTGTAAAAAGATCCTTTTATGAAAATGCTATCAAGTATTTATAACTACAGCACTGAAGATCAGAGGAGGATATCGTTTAAAATCTGTGCAACATAAAACTGGTCAGAAATATCAACATCAATCAGTGTCAAAATTAAAACTGACTTGAATTTGTTTTCTTTTAAAATCCTTTTTATTTTTTTTGAGTGGGCTATAACAAGCGCATACTCATTTCGACAATCTTATTTGCTGGCCCCACATTGCAATAAATCAGAAAAATACTGGTAATAAAAGGAAAATGTTGAGGCTACCAAAGTAACAGAAAAAAGCATTCCTAAAAAAAAAAGAAGTCAAACACCCCCTACAAATCCACTAATATATGCAAAATAAGAACCCTTTTCTCACCTGAACGGTCCTGATATGAATATGGAAATAGGGGAATTGTCTGTAAGCCTAAAGGTTTGAATTATCAGTCCTAATGCTTTTGGCTTTTTTAGGGGAAAAAAAAAATCCACTCTGGATTAAGGGTTATTAAACACTCCCAAGGCTGAGGAGCAGAAGTGCGACCATGTATTACCCGACCGGACACTTCTTCCCATACTGTATAAAAAGAGATAATCTCAGATCTCTAGAAGCCAAAAGAAGGGATAACGTGTATACTTCTGACATTGGCACTCTTCCAAGAGAAAGTTGTAACAGGCCTAACAAAAAAGAAAAAAAAAAAGCCAGAACAAAGTTGTAACACCTAACAAAAAAGAAAAAAAAAAAGCCAGAACAAAGGGTGAATGGCATATGGTGGTTATTCTACAATATGGTCCTCATCCCTTTTAATACGACTTTGGAAGTCATAAACGAAGCATTGTAATGTTGTTTTCCTAAGAGATGACATGTCTGCATTATACCCTTGGATGAATTACACTTTATTAATAATATTTATTATTATTTTTATTATTGTTTATGTACGAGTACTAGTGCTGCTGGGAGTACACGTTCAGGCTAGATCCCTGCACAAGGACTTTGCTTTCGCTCCAGTTGTGTGGCTGGTTTGTGCTAGATCTTCTGGGGTGACTGGTCACAAAAATTGTTTCTGCGTGGAGAAATTCAGCCTGGGAATCAGTAGTCCAGCTACTAGGGTGACCATGCTGAGATTGTTGTGCCTCACCAAACCGTGATGCTTTTCCTCCAGAAGGACAGGAGCAGGCCCCCCCACACCTTCAGCCTGTAACTCTAGTTACTGCCTGACCCAGGTCCTCACCCAGATCAGGCAGACCATTTTTAACCCTATCTTTTCTTCTCTTTAGCATGAATGTTACTGATTCAATGTTAGTGGTCATCATTGACAGTTGGACACTGTTGCTCATCACAGGGATTTTTTTTTTTTAAATAACGTGACCAAAGCAGGGAAGCAGCAAGATCGTTAGGATGACTGCAGAGCTTCATTTCCCTTCTGTCCTCCTTTCTTCCATGGTAATTTTGTCCATTTTGGTGGGATGTGCCATTCCGTGGCCGGGAGCTGGACCAGCAGCCATCCAGGTGTGCTGCCCATTCAAGCAGCCTCGGTGCTCGGGGTCTCAACGCTGTGCAAACGCCCCATGCACATCATCTGCCTCCCTCTGGGATTTTCTGGATGAGAACACAAAAGCCCTAAATGCAAAGTTGTTGTGTCAGAGCCCTCAGATGAGTAGATACTTGGAAAGAACACCCCTATCTCACTGTTGCTAGCTGCTCAGATATTAAAAATAACTGAATCCTCTCAAATGAAAGAATATCGGGGAAAGATCTTCAAATATTCTCGTCACGGGATACAGATCATATTTTGTATCTAATCCTCCCGACTTCAGTAAAAAAAGTGTACAGAGAGTATAACAAAGTGCTTTGACAGTGTCTTAGTTAAAACAAGATCTCAGGAAATGAATGCGATAATGAGCAATTGGCTAAAAACTCCAACATATTGTACCAGGGCCTGAGAAATAATGTGAAAGCAAACCCCTTTGTTCATATAATCACCGGTTGCAGGCTCTGCTGACTGCTTATTAATTGTCTGCATGACACCGGAATTGTTTGACCAGAAGACGAGGCTACGATTCCTCAGCCATTAGTCCTCAGCCCACTTCTGGGGGGGACTAAGGAAGGTTTTGAAGCTGTTTGTTACACTGCTCTGATGCTGGCCAGCTCTTTGTACACTGAAATCCTTGAAAAATAAACCCCTTCCTACAGGCACACTTGTAAACAAGTCATTTCTTTTTTAGACATCCATAGTGTTGCTATATAGCGATGCTATTGAAAATTTCCAAAAGACAGCCCAAATCTTTGTTTTACTGTTTTTGTAATAGAAATTATGTGGCTTTTGAAGCTCTTCCACTGAGACTTAGTTTGAGAAACCACAAAGCTAGGGATTTGAGAATGTATTTATTTTTTCTAAATCTAGCTAAATAACTAAAAATATCATAATTAATGCAGGAGCCTATGACTGTCTTTTCCTTCTTCTCTTCCAAAGGAGCTCCAGATTCACAGGATTCACTCTGAAATACAGATAAAGTCAAGGAAGTTTTGAAATTCCATTAGGTTCACAAAAAGTTGGCTACATCTTGTAAATCATGGCAAATTGCAGCACCTTTGAATTACGGTTGTTCGCTGCAGAAGGAAAAAAAAAAAAAGGAAAGGAAAGACAAAGGGTGATAAAAAGAATTCTGGGTCTGACTCCAAGTATGTAGTTTCCCTCATAATTTTTTTCCATTTGAATATAAAACTCTTTCTCTGCATTAACTTATTAGGATCTTTCCTTGGGACTGCACCTCAAATGAGTCAGATGTTCTGCTTCAGATTAAGTTAACTAATTATATTACCTTTTTATCTTTTATCTTTGCCAACTTCTCATACTTCTAGCTCATGTAAAGGGTAAAGGGACCTTTTATAGTAGTATAATTGAGTCAGATGTTCTGCTTCAGATTAAGTTAACTAATTATATTACCTTTTTATCTTTGCCTTCAGGTAACTTCTCATACTTCTAGCTCATGTAAAGGGTGGTAAAACCTTTTATAGTAGTATAATTTATTTGGAGCCAGCTACTAAAGGGCATAGCAGCACCTGAAAGAGAACTAAAGCCAAAATGTTATTAAAAATTAAAATCTCACAGGGAACTGTTTTTCCTCTTGATGAGCACGCTTGAGAATCCAGGTGGGAAGAATGGACCTAGGCCCACGTAGTAGCCAGTACTACATCATTTCCAACACTTATGGCTGAAAAAGTAAAAATACAGGTTGTTCTCCATACATTTTTCTTTTACATTGATTTATCCATTTTTTTTCTTTTTTGTAAGTATGTGTGCATGTGGTGGATCATGGCTGCATGGCCGCTGTGGATTCTTATATGTGATTTGCCCTTTCCAGGAGCAGGCGCATCCCTTGGCCTTAGGCACCTAGAGGAGCCTGAATGTGTTGTTTCTTTTTTCCTGTTTATGTGTCGGTAGAAGAGGGTCACAGGCCATTTCAGCAACGTCCAACTTTAGCTGTTGTTTAGAAACCGGCGGGGGGGCCCCAGCATTGCTTCAGTTTCTCGACAGTGAAGCACGGGCTCCGATGCTTTCTTTTCGATAAGTAGCGCTGCTCAGTCCCCCAGCATCAGGGCACTGCCACCGCCACTGAGGCTGGTGGAGGCGGGGGGTGGGGGGTCGGCAACAAGCCCTGGTCCTTGAACTGCTCGCGCTGCTCTCAGGCGGTGTCTGGGCACTCGGCAACAAGCCCTGGTCCTTGAACTGCTCGCGCTGCTCTCAAAGACTGGGGTTTTTTGCTCCTGGTTCATTTGCATAAAGGTCAGGATTTTGAATTGGAAATTTTCTGACTTTTAAACTTTTGAACTGGCTAGAGATAGTTCTTACGACAGTTGTGATCCCCACTTAGAAAGGAGATCCTATGTTAACAATAAGCTATTTTTCAGTTATTTTTCATATTCGGTTATTTTCTGTGTGCGTTTTGCTGTGGCTGGGGCAGGTCCATGCCCTGCACCTTCCGGACTGTACAGAGAAGGATGTGTAGGATTTTCCAGCATTAGTCTCTCTTATTCTACATCTTTAAATGCAAAACCTGGAGGCCACTCAGTCATTAACTTTAGAGTGTTTATTCAATTCCCTCTGAAAAAATCAGCAATTCGATACTGAGGCAGTTTTAAAATTAACGCTAAGGAATGATCTGTAGGAGTGCTACGAACCCAGGCCATCAAATGTTATCAAAGATATTCATAACCTCTGAAACTAAGGCTCTGATCTTTCCTTATGACTTTTGGCAACTATGCCTTCAAAGACAAACACACAGAGCTCAGGCCGGGACGGGAACGAAGTGCCTTACCTCACAGAATCAGGTCAGATGGTAGCTGTCTGTGTCTTTCATTATAAAGAGCTTTTTTTTCCTTTAACTTCTATCCCATGCTTAAAATACCACTGGGATTAAAAATTAGAAGTTGCTGTCCCATAATAGACCAAATTGACCTCTATATTTCAGCGGTGCTGCTAGGATCGGCATGCAAATGACATCGTTAGATCTCAGTGCAATTCGGAAGCCTGCATTTTGCATTAGCGTGCTGCTCTACCTGACCCTCAACTATTTACCCTAAAATATACTGTGTTTTTAAGCAAGTGCCTCACTGCTGCTTCTCATAAAGTTTCCCCTCCTTCATGTGTAGATGACACTTAGGCAAATGCTAATGAAAAGCTCGACTCTGTTTCTGGCTTCTGGTGAAGATAAGGGCTTTGCCTGGAGTATTTGCTTTCTCAAACTTAGTCCAATGGAGAACGCTCTTGGAGCGATGGCATTGCAGGTCCATCGGGACTTCTCGGTTCACAAGGGCCCACCTCCTTGGTCTGGCAGCACGTTGCTGTTGCCAACAAAATACCGGTTTTCTGAAAGCATCTCAGTAGCATTTGCCAACAGGAAGGCTCCAGCAGTGAAGGCTCCCTCCAGTAGTTGTCAGGTCCCTACCTAGCTGAAAAGGAGGGAGTTTTGCAGCTATGCCTTCCCCAAGCCCTCGCCAAATTAAACCCTGTGGAGGCCCAGGGAGATCCTCAGAGGCACCATTGGTCAATGCCATCTCCTCCGCTCCTCCCCATGTTTCAAACTCCTACTAAGTAAGAGGATTTCCAAATAGTTAATTCCCTGTCTCTCTCCATGCCTTGCAGCATTTCACAATGCTGTTGTCATCCTAGAAGGCAAGAACACTGAAGCAGGAGTTTCCTTTTTTTTGTAGCATCTTTATTTAATTCCCTCTGTGGTCCATTTTAACTCCCTCCTTCCTGGCCAGTCATTGCTCTCTGCAGGGGAGCGGCAGAGCCCCGGCAGCGGTGCCCCCTCCTGCCCGTGCTCCTTCACCTGCCCCAGAGAGTGCATCTTTCTTCTAATTCATGAGCTAAAACCCCTTCTTCTCTCGTGGTCTCCAGGTTTTCCCTTTCAAGCAGAGAAAGCGTCGGTGGGCTGAGGTGGGCTGGAGGAGAAGACTCCAGTCTGCAGCTCTGGAGTCAGCGCAGCTGATACCCCTTCCCTAGGTCAAAGGGGCTTTCTGAGGATAACTGTATTTTGGATGTAAAGATGCCTGTGTGTAGCATGAAGAACCGTGAAAGGACTACAGGTAGCTCCAAACGTTTTCCCTTTCAAGCAGAGAAAGCGTCGGTGGGCTGAGGTGGGCTGGAGGAGAAGACTCCAGTCTGCAGCTCTGGAGTCAGCGCAGCTGATACCCCTTCCCTAGGTCAAAGGGGCTTTCTGAGGATAACTGTATTTTGGATGTAAAGATGCCTGTGTGTAGCATGAAGAACCGTGAAAGGACTACAGGTAGCTCCAAAGGCAGCATGTTAAGATACCTTTCCTGGTGATCCCTCTTAAAAAAAAGAAAAAAACACAAACCTTTTCCTTGCTCCAAAATGCTGTTTCACTAACTCCGAGCGTCAAAAGGATTTTATTCTTAGCCTTCGTTTCGATCAGTTAATTCCCACCAGGGCTGAGGTAAAAATTGTCTGTGGGACACACTGTTCTTTCTTCTTATACACCTAATGTTGCTGTGCTATTTTGGGCTACCATTTAAATAAAAGCCAATTTGACTAAAGAGCAAATATATTCTGTCGAATGACGGCAAAAGGGCAGAGCTTGGGAAAAAGAAACAAGAAAATGCAAGGCATTCATTTTTCCTTTGTACTTTTTAATAAAAGAAATTCTCTTGCAGCTTAAAGTGACACATTAAAAGATGTATGTATCGTGGCTTTTAAAAACACAATTAGATAACACCTTGTCAAATACTTATATTCTTTGTTGACAGCCTTGAGTACAATCACAATAACAGCACAGCTATTTCAGCACGTTCCTTATTCAGTTGCCATTGGCAGAGTCAGCCATTTTATAAAAATGTTACTGTTTATCACTTTAATCATCAATCTACATCTAGTCAAAACAATAAGTCAGAAGGAGTAGTAAATTATACTTGTGCAGCCCTGATGAGTTTGAACTGTTTTGCTGAAATTAACTGCAATAATTATCTATTTTTCTAAAGCTGTTAAGAAGTTCTGCGTAAAAAAAAAATTGGATCAATGAGGACTTGGCTTTTGCCTGTTTTATAAAAAAAACTTTTGAGTAGGCTGAGAAAAATTCAACACTGAGTCTTGGTTTTCTAAAGGTGAAAGAAAAAACATGGGTTCTGCTCTTTTTTTCTGCAATAAAGGTGCCCAGACGGAGTTGTCAGGTGGCCCAGCCCCTGGTCCCTGCCCCTCACCCTGCCTCGGGGCAGGTGCAGCCGGCAGCTGCCGGCAGGGCTGGAGGCACGGGCTGCTCCGGAGGGTCTGCCCGCTCTCTGCAGAGGGGCTGCTGGCGAAGGCGCTGGGGTCAGCAGAGCAGCAGACTCCTGGGTGGACGGATGCTTAATCTGTTCCAGGGGCACTACTTGTCCTGCGCTCACTTTGGTTATAATATTGATGTTAATTAACAGTACCGATAAATGCTGAGCTCTTCTATGGAGTCTATTGTGTATAGATGTAAAGCGCGTCACCAAAAATAACAAAGCTATCGGGGTTCACATTTTACAGGTGGGGGAAAGGAGGTCCATCCATTTGACTGCCCTGGCTGCAGGCAGGCGGTGGCAGGGGCTGCGCGCTGGCTGCAGGCAGGCGGTGGCAGGGGCTGAGCACGCCTCTCGGCTTTGCCCCACTGGGGGATGATGCTGCAGCCACGTGTGCAGCCGGCGTTGGCAGCCGGGTGAGACCTCCCTGGAGGCGGCTGATGCATGCAGTGCCCTCCCCACCCTCCCTGCAGACATGCCTTGCGTTATCTCTAATCAGTTCAACACAGATCCCTCACATCCACGGTCGGGCATCCAGCCCGTTTTGATGGCCAGCTGTGCTGAAGCAGGTTCCACCTATACCCTGACCACGTGCCTGTTTTTGCCAGGACAACTCTGAAGGCCAAGGCTACCTCCAGTTATTCCCCATGGCTCCCTGCTTTGGTACAGGGCAGGGTTTAAGGGTTCCCTCCCGCAGCAGAAGGTCCCCCTGCCCCAGGGGCTGTGGGGCAGTTGTACCAGCGACCAAAGTGTTGAGTGTCATTTCTCTCTCATCAAAGACTTTGCATTTTTTTTCCTTGTGGTTCTAGTCTTTTATTTCTTGCCTTTTATCAGTTTGAAATATTTTATTTCCCTCTTTTTGGAAGGATGTAATTATCTCTTTTTTTAGCTGGATCCCAGCTTCTTAGGAATAATGTCATGAATCCTATGAATGCATTTTATATGTCATGCGTGTGTGTGATCAGTAGATTTTTTAGACTTATATACCATAGACTATCAATATTACATTTGCTGCTCCAACCAAGAGGCTTTAATAATACAGATCTAACTTTTTACTCCTTTACAAGACAAGGCAGCAAATTTAGATTCCTTTAATCACATGAAAAATGATGGATATAACTAGGGGATTGAATTTTGGAAACAATGCTAGGACAAAAGAGTTCCTGATGGGATTCTATAAATATTAACAAAGAATATTTGTCTTATCTTTTGCTAGCAACCATTAAGTATTTAACCCTATTCATGGAACATTTTCTATGTTAAGAAAGCTTTAGCTTTTGTCTCCCCAAAAGGCTGTCTGTCGGTCTGCTTTGCTAATATAATAGATCTACCGCTTTGCCATCAAACTTTGATTGTGTTAATTTGATTCATTTAATTTAATGTAAATATATAGTGATTTCCTAAGCAGTTATTTAGAACAATATTTATACAGACCTTTATGAATTTCTTCTAATTACTTACTAAAACCCCTGTAATACTTGAGAAACCAAAATGTATGAAAACCACAGTCAAACCAATATATTAACGTAACTTGTTCCTTGTGTGGGGAGCACTGCAGACATGTTTTGGAGCCTGAAGGAAAAAAACTAATAAAGTAGTAAGCTTGAGGCATGTTGCCAACTTTGCATAGGTGCAAAAATTTCTGGCTCTTGACAAAAGTTTATTTGCAGTTATTTGCACCTTGGATTGCTTTTTCTGCCTGGTGTGTAAACAGTAAATATCTCTTCCTTTTTTTTTTCTTCCCCTGTTTGGGCTTTCGTTGCTTTCTTGCCAGCCCAGGTTTCTGTTGGTACAGAATTACCCTGAGAAGCCCTACACCTGCCCTCGGGGCAGCGTGGCCAAGGTAAAGGTCCAGCTCAAGCCACACTGTATCCCTGGGTGCTCCCTGGGGAGGGCAGCTCTCCCTATATGAGCCAAGCGGTGGCATCACAGGGGGCAGCAGCTACCCCATCCCCAGCTCCAGCACAGCTTAATTTCCCCCAGCTGGCATCGTTGGCCCGCTGGGAATGTAACCAGACGGAGCTCATCAGCATACGGCAGCACCCAGTTGCTCTCCACGCACACTGTCTCCATGCGGGGCTGCTGAGGATGGGCATGCATAGGCTCCGCACATGCCGTGTGAGTACTGCCATACACGGGGACCATCCCCGGGGGTGTATTTAGGGTGCTTTTATAATGCACTTTGCTACAGCAAGCATCAGGATCCAATCTGCAGTGGAGAGAGAGAGAAAAGTAAATATATTTTGTTAGTGGACCTGTTTTTGTGCTGTATAGTTCTAAAAAGAAAACTGAGTTTAATTAAGGACAGTTATTTAAAAGGAAACTGTTAATACTTTTAGACTGAAGCTGAAAGGTTTGTTAAATTCCTCTTGTGATTGACTGGAGAGCTGAAGGATCTCTCCCCACCTTTCCTGGGTCACAGCTAGGAATGGGGAGGAATCTTTCTTTTGCCTCAGCAAGCTGTGGGAGCTACTTCAATGGCCAAAAATAATTTTGAGTATAACACATCTGCATACAACAGAATAATTCTCATTTCTCTGCTGACCCCCCTCTCTTCAGTTCAGGAAAAGAGAGAACTCATTTAGCTCCTTAAACGTAGGTGTTGTAATCATTAATAAGGAAAGTGCCAATAAAAAAAAATCTGGTGATACTATAATGGGGGAGATAAAACACTGCAAAGAATAATTAGATGCTAGCATCAAAATACTGCATGAAACAAAAACAGTAGGGTGTTTCAGAGAATCAACATTTAAAGCATTTTTTGAATTTTATTTTTACCTGCTCTCCTTAATCTTTTATTTTGTCTTTTGATTTTCCTGCTATGTACTGTGTTCCTCTTTTGTTTTATTTTCATTTTACTTCATTTTATTACACCTCCCTCCAGCTTCTCCCACCCCTAAGATTTTTTTTGTACTTTCAGCTCTTCCTTTGTTAATGTTAAATGCAAATGTAAGCCTGTTGACAAATTTTCAGGAGTCAGGAAAAAGTCTTAAATCCTAAACAGTTATGATCACAAAGCTGAGCAGTGGGGTACTGGTCAAAGCAATTGGAGCCCGTCTTGGCTGACTGCGTGGGATATGGGTATCCCAACGAGCTGCGCTATTTGCCTGGGCATCTCTTTGATCTATACTGGGAATAGTCATTGTGGGCGGAACTGGAGCTGCCCTTCAGGTGTGTTTGGGAGGAGACTGTGCACACAGCAAGCCATAGCCATCCCTGATCCTACACGGTCATGACAGTCACTGCGGTCTTAGAGGTTAAACTTCAGCAAAGAAAAGGAAAGGATGGGAAGAAATCAGTTTTGGTCTCTCCAAATTCAGATGGGTTTAGGGGTTGGTCGCTTCTCCCTTTTGGGTAGTTGTAAGTTTCTAGGGTTTCTCTGCAGAGTGTGAATGTGGGAAGGCAGGTTTTTGGAGCGGAATGACTGAGTGTTGTCCCTCGTCCTCAGGCTGGCAAAATACTGGAGGCGATATTCTGGCAGGGTACAGAGGAAACGTGCACGCGCCATGCTCTGTGGTGTCCTAACCAAACACTGACGATCACGTATCAGAGTTGGGGCAGACTATCCTAGAACAAAGACAGGAGACAAGTAGTTATGCAAAGTGTATGCAGCTGCTGCAAAACCAGTTTTGAATACTGACCCCTTACCCTGGAGGGCAGGCAGATGGGCTTACAGGTAGCAGTGGAAGCAGGGCTCACATCGAGGTACTAGTACTACAAATCCTCCCTGCTTTTGAGCCTCAAAATATCTATGCTGCTAGACTTGTGGCAGACTGACCGACCTGTTAACATCATGTCTTCATTCAGTGACAGTCACTAGTTAAAAGTATTTCTGTTACAAAATGGGAATGAATGAACGGAAATATAACAGGGACAATATTCTGAGTTTCTGGTGTTTGGTCAACCCAGCTCCAAGTGCTCACCAAGCAGTTAAAAAAGGATCTGTTGCTACAGAATGAATGTGGACGTACATATTTTTATCCGGTTGAAGGAGGGGCATTCTGGGTGTTGTGTGCTGGCTCTAGTGCTGAAAATAAAACTCACAGAATAGGGCATAGTACTAATTAGAAACTTTGAATGGAAAAAGATCATCAAATATAGAAACCTCCTGAATATGCTTCGCTGAATATGTTGAAACAGAAAGTGGAGAATTTTGTCTTTATGAGGCTCACATTTTT
The DNA here is from genome assembly GCF_000699145.1 of Aptenodytes forsteri. Lineage (NCBI taxonomy): Eukaryota > Metazoa > Chordata > Aves > Sphenisciformes > Spheniscidae > Aptenodytes > Aptenodytes forsteri. Next base: position 542,811 of record NW_008795436.1, read on the forward strand.
ACTGTGCAGTAGATAAGAACTAGGCTTTCAAATAAATCAGAGTACTCTTTTTATATGCAAAATGTGTGTGCTTTTTTTTTTTTTTTTAACTTCTGCAGTGGTCACCCTTAACAAGTCTCCAGTTTTTCCACTGGTTCCTTGGGTATTGCTCTTATCATTCAGTATTTATATTACAGTAGTAAAGTCATTATGTAACAGTATTGATCATCCGGGAGTGCACATAATTGGATGGGAAGCAGAGTGCTGCCACTTGACAAAAAGGCATGGTTTTGTCTTGCCCTACATGAAGGTACCTCCCATCACTCCGGGGGGCGTTGTGACCATGGGCTGATATTATATAATTTTCCTCACCTGAGGCTGATTCATTTCATCTCGAATTGAGATTAAATGGGTCTCCGTTTTATCCAAGGAGAGACGCTGGCAGAAGGCTTTGGCACTATGCTATCTGATTGAGGTGCGTGGAGGAAGTCTGCTGGAGGATGCCTGACTCGATGGACAGGGGACTCTGGAAAGAGGAGGGGTGTCCCTGAGCGTAGAGAAATGCAATCTGTGAGGAAGGGTCTGTTCTTGGGTCGTGGTAGTCATCTATTAAACAAGGGAGCTGCTGTTTGGTCGTATGCTATAATGCATGGGACTCAGCGGCATGCGAGCCAGAAAAAATACATTTTGAGAATTGACATTGTGGGGAATACATTTTACTGTCTTTTGGGGTCTGGCTGGATAACCAGGTAAACCATCTTGCAGAAGGGTGACAGGCCACCTATAGTCAAAGGCCAGTCAGCAACAGAAAATGCCAGGGATGGACTGAGAGACCCTGAGCTCTGAAACCACAGAGATTTCTGCAGAAATGCAGATCTAGCCTTTTCCTTCTTTGCAATACAGTCTCTGGCTAGGGTAAGAGATTGTGGTGTCCTGTTACACGTTGCAGAATGGAAACCTGTACTTGTGATCTGGTTATTTACATGTTGTTATATCACAGTTGTGATCTGGTATTTACAGTACATGTGTGAGTAAAACTTCGTTGCAGTCTTCGTTTGCTCCCATTCCAGTGATTCTGTTATCTTTCCATTGCCAGTCATTGAGAGCATCCCATAGATGTTTTGTGCACCCAGCACAGTGTGAGCATTTAGATCTTGCAAAGAGAGGCGAGGGAGGTGGAGAGACGGGTGGTGTGGATGGGGGGTAACCAGCAGAGCTTGGGTTCAAGGGTGAACCTGGTAAAGGAGACGTGCCGAACTCCCCTGATCCGGCATGGGTCAGGGCTGAGGTTCTCAAAGTCATGACAGGAGCTGAATATCCCCAAACTCTTAATGCTGAATTAAATAGTGCATCTAAATCATACCATCTAGACCTATGTCTGTCTATAAGTAATAAACTTAAAAATTAAGATGGGGAATTCATTGTACTAAAGCTATCACCTGTTTCCTGTACTCCATTTTTTCTGGTGACTGATCTTTTCTCCTGTTCTCATCGCGCTTGCTACGTCTCTGCTGCATGCCAAATAGAGATCAGTGACTTTATTTTTAAATGTAAGCTCCCTACCAGAGCCTGGATTTATTATCCCTGTACAAAAAAAACAGCGATAACTTCTAGGGTATCAGAACTCCCAGACCAAAGCTGTTAACCCCCTTGCAGAGCTATCTGACTCAGTTGCTTGATTTTCCAAAGCGCCAAGCAGCTACCACCACATTAAATTATTACAGTTCCAGAGCATCGGGAAATGCTGGTTTGTTTAACATTGTTTCTGGAAGTAGTTGCCTTTTGGATTATTGCTAGGGAAGTGAAGCACTTATGCCACAGTGCAAACTTCTGCTGAGGAGCCTCTGCATGCTTCAGATTAGAGATTTAATGTGGGACCACTAATTCAGTCAATCTGCAGCCAGAACATATTATCTACCGCATAAATCACAGTAAAATGTGATTTTCCCATTTTCGGTGAGGGCTTATTTCTATTCCAGGCTTTAGACTGTGTACCGTAGATCTTAGGGATGAACCTGGCATAATGGGTAAAAGGCCAGAGCAAATGCAAGAGCCCTTTGAAATTCCCCGTCCAGCTGTGGCAGAGCTCCCGTGCCGCAGGAAGGAGGGAGGCAGCTGCCAGTGGCAACTGCAGCTCTGTGCCGGCATGCCCTCGCTATACCTAGTCCTTCAGGTAAAAGATTGTGTAACTCCGGTGCTGGATTTTCTGTTGAGCTCCGTCTAGTGCTACCTACTAACAGCGTTTGGCACGGTTTGCTCCATGGTGTAGTGCAAGTCCAAGGCGAGAGTGGGGACAGCTGGCAGAGGGCTGGCTGCCTCACCTGCCGGAGGATGAGAGATGCCTGTTATGCTCACAGCACAGAGAGGTTCAAAAATGGTACATTGCAGTTATCCCACATCTTTTAAAATGGACAGTTTGTGTCTTATGTGTACCCACCCATTTCTAAAGCGTATGCTGTGGACCTTTATTTTTCCTCCTTTCTTCCCTTTGGGGTTTGTTTTGAAATTACACTAAATTGGTGTTGGTACAATTTTCCTTTCAGTTATATTGAAAATAGCATTTTATCAATGTCAGCTGATTTCTTTTTTAATTGAGCTAAAGTTCACAGAGTGTGACAGGGACGTTACCGGGTAGTATATATTTCATGTTATAATTTAAATTCTGAACTCTTTGCAATGAAGCACCATTGTCATCTGTTACGCTACACGTGAAGCAAAGGATGCCGTCGGCCTTCTAAATAGTAAATAACAATCCGTATCCCTCCACCCCTCCACTTACCCCTATGGAGGTCATGAGAAGGCTGCAGAAACATTTGTACCTGACCTGTTTTTCATTAAAGGGAGGGAGCGGGGTAGGTGGCTTGGTTGGGGCGAGGCATTTCAAGCATGGCTACACACCCTCTCGGGGCTCTCTGCGGTCCTGATGAAGAACAGGTGCAGAGCAAATCCACCACAAAGCCACTGACCATACAGGAACCCCCTTTACAAATTTCAGGCTCATAAAATGTCAGCTCAGGGGCTTACCTGGACGTCACCCTGCCTATCTGTTCACCTCACAGGCAGTTTTTGCATTTATTTATTTTCAGTCACCTGATTCTGAGTGCATTTGGGGCCTAGGGCAAAAATAAAGAAGTAAAATATTTCTATAAGACATTTTATGATGCAAATTTTGCCTCTGATCATCTGTACCATGCTGTCTTCTGCAAGCATCTGCCCCAGTGGAAGCCCTGCTATAAGCTCCAGAGGCAGCTGACAACGTGCATTTAAGGGACTTCCCCCAGCATCTCCCCCCACCAGACTGCTATTAACTCAGTTAAAATGTATATGACCATAGAATAAGCATGGAGCACGGATGAGTGGGAGAGAGGGAGGACCTTAGGGCCAGGCAGTTTACAAACAGGCATCACAGCCACGCTGTCCTTTGCCCCCTCTTACATTTCTTATTACAGTACATTAAAACCCTTTGCTCTGTCAAATTGACAAAGGCAGCTATAAAAGGGGTCCTTTCTAATACACAGTAATATAAACTATGTTTGTACACTTACCACATAATCCCTAATTACTTCCATACTTTTATGTGTGGAGAGCTTTGACGCTTGCATTGCTGGATACTTAGTGAATGAAATAAAAATCAGAAATTATTTCTATATAAGTATGGGGTAGTATGTGGTATGTGGATTAGCTTCTAGGCTGGCAACACAGCTCACATTTCAGAATAAATATACTAAGTGTCATTGATCCACTAAGTGTCAAATAAAAAACCATGACACCAACAAAACTCTCATATGACCCTGACATTCCTCCAGTACTTAAAGCAATTACCCTACTATTTAATAACAATGTTTATAAAATTGCTTTTTGATTGGCTATCATCTATGTCATACCTATGTCAATAATTCCCAGTGAATGCCTGCATGTGACCTTTAACCTTGCTTTACTAATAATTTCCATTTCATAATAGCAAGAAGACTCTTTTGGCAGTTGGTAATGGAGTCCTCCCATGAAGACTGCATCACTTGCATTTTGGTTTTGCTGCATGGTAGAGGGCACAGCTTCCCCTCCTCCCCAAAGGGCTGCACAGCTGACTCCATCTTGGCCCACACAGGACTCCCTGAAATGCAAAAAAGATTGAGCTTGTAATCTTTTTTCGGGAGATATCTCTGTCTAATAACCAATGCTGTGATGTAAAAACTGCCTGAAGTTTTTCACTGTTTCACTGTTACCCTTGACCACAGTAGGTTATCACCATGGGGCATTGTATCTTTTTGGTGTTTCCCCTTCCCCTCTGTATTTCTGCTTTTTAAAGAAGAGATGGATCTAAATGATGCATGATAAATACAACGTTAATCAGGAGATATCTCTGTCTAATAACCAATGCTGTGATGTAAAAACTGCCTGAAGTTTTTCACTGTTTCACTGTTACCCTTGACCACAGTAGGTTATCACCATGGGGCATTGTATCTTTTTGGTGTTTCCCCTTCCCCTCTGTATTTCTGCTTTTTAAAGAAGAGATGGATCTAAATGATGCATGATAAATACAACGTTAAAGCTGTATTGACACGGAGATGGTAATGAAGTGTCCATACTGTCTGGACCTGTGATGTTTGCCCAGAAGTAATATCCCAACAGAGCTTAAAAGTTTTCAAGATATATTTTGGAGATTGTTTATTCACCTGGCTTCGTTGGGGTGATTTCATTATCAGAAACAGTATCCAGCATATACAACACAGTTGATGCACTGCACCCATCTCTGATTCTCGGTCCCTGAACAGATACATGGACAAAGGTGGTTGTGTGAAAAAGTTTTGAAGTGTCCATCAGCAGTTCTGCACCTCAAGCTGGTTGCAGATGCCTGCTAGAAGTCATCTTCCCAAACACCATAAAATCAAAATAGCACCACATGTGATCCTGTTCCCACAGTTTGCTTCCCTAAAGCCATGGAAAACTGCATACAGTTCTTCGCACAATTCTTAGAAAGTATCTGAGCGTCTCTTTCCTGTGTAGGAAAACTTAAGAGTATCCGCTTCTAAAATGCATTTTTCAGAGAGACGCAGCTGTGTTAACAGTGCGCATATGTCAGATCCTGATGGCGACTTGAGCACGTGTGAGACAGAAAATGGCCAAAGATCTTGGTAAAAGTTATGGTCATACCTGGCTTGCAGCTGTGCAAACCTAGTGGTTTTCTCCTGGTGGGGAAACCTGAGCCAGATGAAAGGCTTGCTGAAGGTATGTCTAAGGGAGATGTCTTTTGATCCTACGGAGGCCTGGCACCAGCAGAGAGGTATCCTATCTTTTCAGTAAAACCTGCTGTATTTTAACGGCTGGCCCTATTAGGTGCTGAATACCAGAAACATCTTGCTTCTTGGGAGAACGTGCTCTCTGTAAATAGCTTTGCAAAACTTTATGCAAGTGCTGCGTGTGATAAAATCTGTACAGAATATTAGACATGCCAGAAAAAGGCATCCCACTCCTCTCCTTTCACTGAAACTATACAGCCATCTATAAAAATTGTAGCCTTAAAGCTGGTGTAGAAAAAGCTTCCTGCTTTTGGGCTGAAGGTATAGATCCCATCTACCCTGCCTGTGGAGGCAGCGATGGGGGAAAAGAGCTCGGTGCTTGCGAGAGCCCCAGGATCTGGCGCGGTTTGCCTATTGAACTGCCTGGGGGCTGATAGGCAGCTATTGAGGAGAAGCGCCTTTGCATGTGACAGTAAAACCGGTTTCATTCTGATTGATATATGGAGCTTGGAAGATCAAAGTTTGGTGTGTGCATGGTAACGTTTCGAGAGTGGTATTTTTAGTAACGATCCCCCCAGCACTCAGGAGGGAAGGCAGGCTGTGCTGCACATGTAGGCACGGCAAGAACAACTTTGTTTTCCATGTACGCGTCTCCTAAGTGCACGCTGAAAGATGCGGGATATTAAGAAGAGCAAAGCAGTAGCGTATGAAGAAAGAAGGAGCAAGCAGGCCAACATCAAAGGAAGAAGGGCAGAGTTTTAGCTCTTTGCTTGCTTCAGTGTGCAACCTTGACCTCCTGCTAATAGATTTTATTTCTGGAATATGCATGTGCTTGCAGATTTGCTCTAAAACATGATGGGTCTCATGATTCACGCTGACTCTGTTTACATTTCCCAGTAGATACGTTTTGTTTGTTCATAGGGGCTAGTACTTCTTCTGATCCTCTTCTGGAAATCTGAGTAGTTGATGAAGCTTTTTCCTCTTCTCGGGTAACTGTTCTCCTAGATTGTCTCCTATTAATATGCCGTGATGTGTTGATGTAAAACACTTAAATATTTCCATATGTAATAAAAGGTCAGGGATATTATTCTTTCATTACCAAGAGTCATGTATCAAGTACCTCACAGGAAATTCTACTCTTTAGCAAAATAGGAAGGTAAATATATTGATTACAAGTTATCTATCTGTCAAATTAGCTCGAACCCTTTGTTCAGAGTATCAGGTTTTTCCATTTGAGGATGTACAGTAGCTCAATGTGACACCTTTTGTGTATTTTTTGGGGGTGTGTGTGATATAGAGGCTGAGATTTTACTCAGCTGGCTGCTTTCTTGCCTCTGCTTTAACAATTACTGGGAGACGGAGAAGGTCCCCCAGCTGAAGTGCTCTCTCACGCAGCACCCAAGAACCCTACGCTAAAAACCCTCATTCCCTGCCGCTCCCCTTCCTCTGCAGAGCCCTGGCTTTCCACGGAAAGTAAGCAAGACCCGCTCGATGCCAAACATTAGTGCCCTTCGCGCCATAGCCAGTACCTTCCTTTTACAACTTATTTATAACATTTCTGAAAAGTTACAATTATCTCCGTACATATCAATCAATCATCAAACAGGCTGAAGTTACAGAAATCCAGCCACCTCTGCAAGAGGAGGATGCTACAGCTGTGACATAATTACATTATCAACTTAATTAAGGAAGTGAGTGAAACGAAAGAGAAAACAAAACAGCCAAAGAGAAGGCTAGAGGTGGGAAGGAAAGGTGGGATGGGTAGCATGCAGAGGATGTGTTAAATTTAGCTCTAAGTGGTTTAAAAAAGGATCTAACGTATCATAAAAATCCCCGGGTTTTCATCCCGTGCTCCTCGCTTTCTGAACGGCTGCTGGGATGACAAGGGCTGGGGTGGGATAACAGGACCCCCAGAAGGTGGGCTGCTATCACAGCCTCCGAATCCGCAGCAAGCTGAACCAGGCAAACCATGCTCTAGACAAAGAATGCGTGACTTAAATGTGTTCACGTGCCGGGGCTTCAGGAACTCTGGTTTTGAATAATAAAGGCGCAGCCTTGTTATCCTCGTGAGCTGAAATCCCCCATTAACTTCTGTAGGAGTTTTGGGCACATGAGGGCTAAATATTCAGGCTCCTAATCTGATTATTCTCACCCAAATATATTAATTGTACAAAACCAACAGATATCCTGTTTTCTAGACAGGATAACACAAGCAGATCACTGCTCAATGTCCTGTTTCTTCTGCATTCAAATCCCGTGTACTTTTCAGTATCAAAAAGAAGGAAAAAAAAAAAAAGTCTTCAAATCCTTTATTTGATTTCAGTGTACAACTATGCTTAGTTTAAATGTCACCCATACATAGAGCAGTGGTTGCACCAGAACAATCATGGCGAGATGTCTAAAGGGGTGTCAGCAAATTGGACAGGGTATAATTTTAGTCAATGTGTTCTTGTCTTATTTTAGTTCAACATCATTTCCCAGTTGCAATTCTTTTGAGTGACACATGGAATGCAAAACAACATAAAAGGTCTGCCCTGAGGCAGATATGTGTCCATGTAGGACTTTAATTATTCTTTTTGAATCATGTGTAATATGCAACCCCAATTTCTTGCATAAAAGTCTGATGGAAAAATTGTGTATCACCTGTATAAGTATTTTTATGATAGTCCTCATATTTTTGGAAGCACTGAATTGTGAGAAGGTCCTTATTAGTCCATGTACTCTGGATTTTTCAGACGACATTTGGGGGAGAAAACAATTGCTCCCATGGTGTTTTGCAATGACATTTAAATAATTGTTTTTTTTTTTAAAAGGCATTCTTTTATTCATTCAACTGCTGTGTGCTTAAATAGCACTTCCAACACATGCATAGTGTGCTATACATGTAAGAATTTATCTGAATGTATTCTTTTACTCTGTTGCCTAACACCTGTAAGCTGATCCTGATCTTATTTTTATCACTTTTATACTGATGTAACTCCAATGGCTTCATGGAAGCAAATTCTGAGTGAAATCAGAGTCGGATCTTTTCCTTCTAAGAAATAATATTAAACTGGCTTTTTAGGTAACACTTGGTGTACCATTTTAGATTAACTGATAAAAAATAATGAAAAAAATGTGTGAATGAAAATGTATATCGTAATGATGAAATGTTTTTAATATTTAAAAAAAAGAAAAAGAGAAGCTGGTGTGAGAGCAAATTAAGGATGTCACTGCATTTTTGCTACAGATTGTGGGCCTGATTCAAAGCCTCCTGATGTCAGTGTGCAGCTTTTGACATGGACCAGGAAAATCCTCCTGGTGCTTTGGGAGCTGTGTATCAGCGAGTTAGTAAAGGTCTGGGTGTGCCCATACCTTCAGGGAGGAGAAAGCATGAGGAAATGGGAATGTTGGTCTCTTACCATGAGGTGATAACAGGCAACTATTAAAGATGAAATTTGACCACAGAGTCCTCCACCTCCTTTGAAAACTGCTTTCTCAAAGCTCCTTCTAGAACTGTTTTTAAAAAAAAATAAATAAATCTGCAAACCTAAATGTTTAGATAGTCAAATTAAAAAAAAAAAAAAAAAATCTGACAGCACTTTTAGCTGAAATTACAGGAATTAAAGCAGAAGGAAGGAGTTTCTGAATGCACCATTTTTGCTGCAGGTTGGACATAAAATGGAATGACAACTTGTACATGGGCAAAAAGGCGGCTGTGGTGCTCGCCTGGTTTGTCAGGACCCCAGCACAGCCCCATGAAGTTTGCTTTCCCCCCATGTGCTGCCTGCTCCCCCTTGGAGTAATCCTCTTGTTTATTTGGTCACTGCAAGGCTGTGTTTTTGGAGGGATATTTCAGTTAGCGTAAACTATTTGAAGACTGTTTGGAGAAAACCACTAACCCATCCCAAAATCAGTGGGATAAAAAGCTCCTTGTTTATAGCTGTTACTAGTTTAATCATTTAGATGAGATGAATTTGCACTTCCAGCCCTGAGTGTGCTCTGATTTCCCTGCAAACATGTGTTGTGGGATTTGCATTGTCTGTGGTGGGAGTCGCACAGAGGGGAAGGAAATATTTTCCCCCTCTTTTTTTTATTATTATACTTTATTATTCCCTCAATTTACCACATGAAAAACACGTAAGTAAAAGAGCTGCTGGATTTTAATGATGAAAAAAAATATATCAAATTATCCCGCTGCATAAGAAAAGGTACGAAAGAGAAACCCAGAAAACAGCAGCTGAGACCAGGTTTCATTGAGATGATCTAAACCAATGTTGTTTGGGCAAGTTCAGTTTTCTCCCCAAGTGTTTGGTCCCTCTGATGTACGGAGTTCCATTGCCCGCACCTGGGAGGCTCTGCTGGCCGGCAGCCTGCTGACTGGCAGTGACCTTGTGCTAACTGTCTGTCAGAAACGGTCACTCAGAATTCATTGGGATGAAAAATAAGCATTTGGTGCCTTTCTTTAGAAACATAATAGACAGCTTTGCTTTCACACCTCCTAATAGCCTTTTTAAAAATAGTTTCTCTAGCAGGATGCTTTTTAGCGCGTGGAGCTTTACACATCTACATTTTCCAGAATTTATTAGGATTATTTTTATATTGTATATGTTTTTTATCTTAAATTTCCTGATGCCACACTGCGACGCTGCCAGTTTAGCAACTCCAGCTGTTGTGAGTCACGAGGGTAGGCTGTCGGTGGCGACTGGATCACAGAGACGGGGAAATTTTATTTGTCAAGTCAAAGCGTTAACCCTTCGAGGCCAGCTTTTAAGCACTACCTGTTTGCAAAAATAGCAACCGCACTGTCGTTTTCCAGAAGGCACTCCTGGCCTCGGCTCCCATGCTTTAGCAGTTTCGGGTGGGCTCTTTTTTCCGGCAGCGGAGGTGGGGTTCAAGGCGGTGGTGGGAGATGAAAGCTCCTGTGTTTTATTGGGTGTATTTGGTTTCACCGGCCACCGTGCAGCCGCGTAGGGAAGGGGCAGAGCAACTTCTCCCTCTGCAGCCCTGAGGCCTTCAAATTCCTCTTGCCCTTCAGGAAAGGAGTGCCTTTTTTACAGGAGCCCAGTGTTATTCAATGGAAAGACAGGAACAATTTTAAGCTTCCAGGTCTGTATAAGCTCTATTGAGAGTGGAAATTAGTTGGGGCTCCCTGTGGTGTATGTGACTATGGAAGCTACAATGCTCATTTGTCCTGCTGAGCGGTTCTTGTATGTGCTTTACTGGCTGCAGAAGTTATTTTTTTTTTTTTTCCCAGGATTGCAAAGATCTCCAGTGGAGAGCTATGTGGTAGAACTGAGAGTTAAAGCTAACCCTCACTCATGTGGCATAAAAATATCCTTCCAGAGATAGGTTAGGAAGGTTTAGATGTACACTGAGTTAATGCAGTTGCGGAATAAATTAACTATCTGTTGCAGCCAAGAATCATGAGTCTGCATTTCAGGGTCTTGCAATGGAAAGGGGGAAAGAAAGAAAGAAAGGGAAAAAAAAAAAATGCACATGCAGACAAACCTCTTTATTTTAAAACTGGATTAATGGCGCTCTGTCGCTTTGATTGAAGACAACATCTCCGGCTTATCCTTTTTCCCTTTTCGGCACCTTTGGTGAAGCCGGGCAGGTGAGGGAGCCCTGCCTGCGTGCCAGGGCACCAACCACCTCCCCTGGGCCCTGGGGGATGTTCCAGCTCTGCCTGCGGCAGCGGGACCCCACCAGGAGCCACCGACCCACAGCCAGGGCCCGCTGCCCCCTCAGGG